>NC_138876.1:48581918-49043061 GCF_965194805.1 Balaenoptera borealis
TAAACTTTATTCAAGGAAGGGACCAGTGTGTAGCTAGAGTGTATACTTGGTAGAAATCACAAGGAGGTAGGCTGCGTGTTCGCTGGAAACAGGGCCTTATGGCACAAGCCTTGCTTTCCCATTTTGAATGCTCCATTCATGCTGCCTTGAAGCTACCTAAATCACAGTTTTACGACGGGTCTCTAGTCACTGCAGGCAGGGCTCTGGGAAAGGAACGAGTCTTCTCTACATCAACAGGGTGCTTTCATAGCCTGGGTGGGAGCTCCTCCTGATACGCTCTAGAGCTAAAAGGAAACTTGACGTGAGTCCTTTCCTCAAGGTAAAGCCTTGAATAGCCCTGCCGAAGTGGAAGCTTGGAGCAGAGTCCTTGAGGCATTAGCTTTAGGTCTGCTTTCTTTAACGTTAGTAAGCATTTCAGGAAACGGAGGACCTCGCCTGGGCACCCTATTCCCTGCACGAACACCGAGCACCGGCAGGCTCCACTAGGCTGCTAAGAAACTTCCAGGCCCGGAATCCTTTCCCAGTCACTCAGTGTATGCTGAGTGTAGGGCAACACACTGCACTCTTCCCTGGGAGAGCTAGATTTCCTCAGCACTCCAACAGCTCCAGGAACTGTGTTCTCTCACGTCCTACATGTCATGCCAATCTGCCTCATTGCCCTAGGCTGAGCGGCACTGAGAAACCAAAACTGCTTTGCATTCCTTCTACAAAGTCATACCTTAGGACCCCATCCTTACAGGAGAAAATCAGCTTGCCTTGCTGCTGTAACCAAAGCACAGTTCTTCCTCTTACACTGCAGGGTTTTAGAAGAAGCTAAGCCCGATAGCCTAGCAAGAGCGCTCCTTGGGGGAGGCGTTTGGCTACACGCAGAACTCCGTGCCAAATAAACTTTATTCAAGGAAGGGACCAGTGTGTAGCTAGAGTGTCTACTTACTTGGTAGAAATCACATGGAGGTAGGCTACGTGTTCGCTGGAAACGGGGGCCTTATGGCACAAGCCTTGCTTTCCCATTTTGAGTGCTCCATTCATGCTGCCTTGAAGCTACCTAAATCACAGTTTAGGACGGGTCTCTAGTCACTGCAGGCAGGGCTCTGGGAAAGGAACAAGTGTTCTCTACATCAACAGGGTGCTTTCATAGCCTGGGTGGGAGCTCCTCCTGATACGCTCTAGAGCTAAAAGGAAACTTGACGTGAGTCCTTTCCTCAAGGTAAAGCCTTGAATAGCCCTGCCGAAGTGGAAGCTTGGAGCAGAGTCCTTGAGGCATTAGCTTTAGGTGTGCTTTCTTTAACGTTAGTAAGCATTTCAGGAAACGGAGGACCTCGCCTGGGCACCCTATTCCCTGCACGAACACCGAGCACCGGCAGGCTCCACTAGGCTGCTAAGAAACTTCCAGGCCCGGAATCCTTTCCCAGTCACTCAGTGTATGCTGAGTGTAGGGCAACACACTGCACTCTTCCCTGGGAGAGCTAGATTTCCTCAGCACTCCGACAGCTCCAGGAACTGTGTTCTCTCACGTCCTACATGTCATGCCAATCTGCCTCATTGCCCTAGGCTGAGCGGCACTGAGAAACCAAAACTGCTTCGCATTCCTTCCACAAAGTCATACATTAAGACCCCATCCTTACAGGAGAAATTCGGCTTGCGTTCCTGCTGTAAACAAAGCACAGTTCTTCCTCTTACACTGCAGGGTTTTAGAAGAAGCTAAGCCCGAGAGCCTAGCAAGAGCGTTCCTTGGGGGAGGCGGTTGGCTACACGCAGAACTCCGTGCCAAATAAACTTTATTCAAGGAAGGGACCAGTGTGTAGCTAGAGTGTATACTTGGTAGAAATCACAAGGAGGTAGGCTGCGTGTTCGCTGGAAACAGGGCCTTATGGCACAAGCCTTGCTTTCCCATTTTGAATGCTCCATTCATGCTGCCTTGAAGCTACCTAAATCACAGTTTTACGACGGGTCTCTAGTCACTGCAGGCAGGGCTCTGGGAAAGGAACGAGTCTTCTCTACATCAACAGGGTGCTTTCATAGCCTGGGTGGGAGCTCCTCCTGATACGCTCTAGAGCTAAAAGGAAACTTGACGTGAGTCCTTTCCTCAAGGTAAAGCCTTGAATAGCCCTGCCGAAGTGGAAGCTTGGAGCAGAGTCCTTGAGGCATTAGCTTTAGGTCTGCTTTCTTTAACGTTAGTAAGCATTTCAGGAAACGGAGGACCTCGCCTGGGCACCCTATTCCCTGCACGAACACCGAGCACCGGCAGGCTCCACTAGGCTGCTAAGAAACTTCCAGGCCCGGAATCCTTTCCCAGTCACTCAGTGTATGCTGAGTGTAGGGCAACACACTGCACTCTTCCCTGGGAGAGCTAGATTTCCTCAGCACTCCAACAGCTCCAGGAACTGTGTTCTCTCACGTCCTACATGTCATGCCAATCTGCCTCATTGCCCTAGGCTGAGCGGCACTGAGAAACCAAAACTGCTTTGCATTCCTTCTACAAAGTCATACCTTAGGACCCCATCCTTACAGGAGAAAATCAGCTTGCCTTGCTGCTGTAACCAAAGCACAGTTCTTCCTCTTACACTGCAGGGTTTTAGAAGAAGCTAAGCCCGATAGCCTAGCAAGAGCGCTCCTTGGGGGAGGCGTTTGGCTACACGCAGAACTCCGTGCCAAATAAACTTTATTCAAGGAAGGGACCAGTGTGTAGCTAGAGTGTCTACTTACTTGGTAGAAATCACATGGAGGTAGGCTACGTGTTCGCTGGAAATGGGGGCCTTATGGCACAAGCCTTGCTTTCCCATTTTGAGTGCTCCATTCAGGCTGCCTTGAAGCTACCTAAATCACAGTTTAGGACGGGTCTCTAGTCACTGCAGGCAGGGCTCTGGGAAAGGAACAAGTGTTCTCTACATCAACAGGGTGCTTTCATAGCCTGGGTGGGAGCTCCTCCTGATACGCTCTAGAGCTAAAAGGAAACTTGACGTGAGTCCTTTCCTCAAGGTAAAGCCTTGAATAGCCCTGCCGAAGTGGAAGCTTGGAGCAGAGTCCTTGAGGCATTAGCTTTAGGTCTGCTTTCTTTAACGTTAGTAAGCATTTCAGGAAACGGAGGACCTCGCCTGGGCACCCTATTCCCTGCACGAACACCGAGCACCGGCAGGCTCCACTAGGCTGCTAAGAAACTTCCAGGCCCGGAATCCTTTCCCAGTCACTCAGTGTATGCTGAGTGTAGGGCAACACACTGCACTCTTCCCTGGGAGAGCTAGATTTCCTCAGCACTCCGACAGCTCCAGGAACTGTGTTCTCTCACGTCCTACATGTCATGCCAATCTGCCTCATTGCCCTAGGCTGAGCGGCACTGAGAAACCAAAACTGCTTCGCATTCCTTCCACAAAGTCATACATTAAGACCCCATCCTTACAGGAGAAATTCGGCTTGCGTTCCTGCTGTAAACAAAGCACAGTTCTTCCTCTTACACTGCAGGGTTTTAGAAGAAGCTAAGCCCGAGAGCCTACCAAGAGCGTTCCTTGGGGGAGGCGGTTGGCTACACGCAGAACTCCGTGCCAAATAAACTTTATTCAAGGAAGGGACCAGTGTGTAGCTAGAGTGTATACTTGGTAGAAATCACAAGGAGGTAGGCTGCGTGTTCGCTGGAAACAGGGCCTTATGGCACAAGCCTTGCTTTCCCATTTTGAATGCTCCATTCATGCTGCCTTGAAGCTACCTAAATCACAGTTTTAGGACGGGTCTCTAGTCACTGCAGGCAGGGCTCTGGGAAAGGAACGAGTCTTCTCTACATCAACAGGGTGCTTTCATAGCCTGGGTGGGAGCTCCTCCTGATACGCTCTAGAGCTAAAAGGAAACTTGACGTGAGTCCTTTCCTCAAGGTAAAGCCTTGAATAGCCCTGCCGAAGTGGAAGCTTGGAGCAGAGTCCTTGAGGCATTAGCTTTAGGTCTGCTTTCTTTAACGTTAGTAAGCATTTCAGGAAACGGAGGACCTCGCCTGGGCACCCTATTCCCTGCACGAACACCGAGCACCGGCAGGCTCCACTAGGCTGCTAAGAAACTTCCAGGCCCGGAATCCTTTCCCAGTCACTCAGTGTATGCTGAGTGTAGGGCAACACACTGCACTCTTCCCTGGGAGAGCTAGATTTCCTCAGCACTCCAACAGCTCCAGGAACTGTGTTCTCTCACGTCCTACATGTCATGCGAATCTGCCTCATTGCCCTAGGCTGAGCGGCACTGAGAAACCAAAACTGCTTTGCATTCCTTCTGCAAAGTCATACCTTAGGACCCCATCCTTACAGGAGAAAATCAGCTTGCCTTGCTGCTGTAACCAAAGCACAGTTCTTCCTCTTACACTGCAGGGTTTTAGAAGAAGCTAAGCCCGATAGCCTAGCAAGAGCGCTCCTTGGGGGAGGCGTTTGGCTACACGCAGAACTCCGTGCCAAATAAACTTTATTCAAGGAAGGGACCAGTGTGTAGCTAGAGTGTCTACTTACTTGGTAGAAATCACATGGAGGTAGGCTACGTGTTCGCTGGAAACGGGGGCCTTATGGCACAAGCCTTGCTTTCCCATTTTGAGTGCTCCATTCAGGCTGCCTTGAAGCTACCTAAATCACAGTTTAGGACGGGTCTCTAGTCACTGCAGGCAGGGCTCTGGGAAAGGAACAAGTGTTCTCTACATCAACAGGGTGCTTTCATAGCCTGGGTGGGAGCTCCTCCTGATACGCTCTAGAGCTAAAAGGAAACTTGACGTGAGTCCTTTCCTCAAGGTAAAGCCTTGAATAGCCCTGCCGAAGTGGAAGCTTGGAGCAGAGTCCTTGAGGCATTAGCTTTAGGTCTGCTTTCTTTAACGTTAGTAAGCATTTCAGGAAACGGAGGACCTCGCCTGGGCACCCTATTCCCTGCACGAACACCGAGCACCGGCAGGCTCCACTAGGCTGCTAAGAAACTTCCAGGCCCGGAATCCTTTCCCAGTCACTCAGTGTATGCTGAGTGTAGGGCAACACACTGCACTCTTCCCTGGGAGAGCTAGATTTCCTCAGCACTCCGACAGCTCCAGGAACTGTGTTCTCTCACGTCCTACATGTCATGCCAATCTGCCTCATTGCCCTAGGCTGAGCGGCACTGAGAAACCAAAACTGCTTCGCATTCCTTCCACAAAGTCATACATTAAGACCCCATCCTTACAGGAGAAATTCGGCTTGCGTTCCTGCTGTAAACAAAGCACAGTTCTTCCTCTTACACTGCAGGGTTTTAGAAGAAGCTAAGCCCGAGAGCCTAGCAAGAGCGTTCCTTGGGGGAGGCGGTTGGCTACACGCAGAACTCCGTGCCAAATAAACTTTATTCAAGGAAGGGACCAGTGTGTAGCTAGAGTGTATACTTGGTAGAAATCACAAGGAGGTAGGCTGCGTGTTCGCTGGAAACAGGGCCTTATGGCACAAGCCTTGCTTTCCCATTTTGAATGCTCCATTCATGCTGCCTTGAAGCTACCTAAATCACAGTTTTAGGACGGGTCTCTAGTCACTGCAGGCAGGGCTCTGGGAAAGGAACGAGTCTTCTCTACATCAACAGGGTGCTTTCATAGCCTGGGTGGGAGCTCCTCCTGATACGCTCTAGAGCTAAAAGGAAACTTGACGTGAGTCCTTTCCTCAAGGTAAAGCCTTGAATAGCCCTGCCGAAGTGGAAGCTTGGAGCAGAGTCCTTGAGGCATTAGCTTTAGGTCTGCTTTCTTTAACGTTAGTAAGCATTTCAGGAAACGGAGGACCTCGCCTGGGCACCCTATTCCCTGCACGAACACCGAGCACCGGCAGGCTCCACTAGGCTGCTAAGAAACTTCCAGGCCCGGAATCCTTTCCCAGTCACTCAGTGTATGCTGAGTGTAGGGCAACACACTGCACTCTTCCCTGGGAGAGCTAGATTTCCTCAGCACTCCAACAGCTCCAGGAACTGTGTTCTCTCACGTCCTACATGTCATGCCAATCTGCCTCATTGCCCTAGGCTGAGCGGCACTGAGAAACCAAAACTGCTTTGCATTCCTTCTACAAAGTCATACCTTAGGACCCCATCCTTACAGGAGAAAATCAGCTTGCCTTGCTGCTGTAACCAAAGCACAGTTCTTCCTCTTACACTGCAGGGTTTTAGAAGAAGCTAAGCCCGATAGCCTAGCAAGAGCGCTCCTTGGGGGAGGCGTTTGGCTACACGCAGAACTCCGTGCCAAATAAACTTTATTCAAGGAAGGGACCAGTGTGTAGCTAGAGTGTCTACTTACTTGGTAGAAATCACATGGAGGTAGGCTACGTGTTCGCTGGAAACGGGGGCCTTATGGCACAAGCCTTGCTTTCCCATTTTGAGTGCTCCATTCATGCTGCCTTGAAGCTACCTAAATCACAGTTTAGGACGGGTCTCTAGTCACTGCAGGCAGGGCTCTGGGAAAGGAACAAGTGTTCTCTACATCAACAGGGTGCTTTCATAGCCTGGGTGGGAGCTCCTCCTGATACGCTCTAGAGCTAAAAGGAAACTTGACGTGAGTCCTTTCCTCAAGGTAAAGCCTTGAATAGCCCTGCCGAAGTGGAAGCTTGGAGCAGAGTCCTTGAGGCATTAGCTTTAGGTCTGCTTTCTTTAACGTTAGTAAGCATTTCAGGAAACGGAGGACCTCGCCTGGGCACCCTATTCCCTGCACGAACACCGAGCACCGGCAGGCTCCACTAGGCTGCTAAGAAACTTCCAGGCCCGGAATCCTTTCCCAGTCACTCAGTGTATGCTGAGTGTAGGGCAACACACTGCACTCTTCCCTGGGAGAGCTAGATTTCCTCAGCACTCCGACAGCTCCAGGAACTGTGTTCTCTCACGTCCTACATGTCATGCCAATCTGCCTCATTGCCCTAGGCTGAGCGGCACTGAGAAACCAAAACTGCTTCGCATTCCTTCCACAAAGTCATACATTAAGACCCCATCCTTACAGGAGAAATTCGGCTTGCGTTCCTGCTGTAAACAAAGCACAGTTCTTCCTCTTACACTGCAGGGTTTTAGAAGAAGCTAAGCCCGAGAGCCTAGCAAGAGCGTTCCTTGGGGGAGGCGGTTGGCTACACGCAGAACTCCGTGCCAAATAAACTTTATTCAAGGAAGGGACCAGTGTGTAGCTAGAGTGTATACTTGGTAGAAATCACAAGGAGGTAGGCTGCGTGTTCGCTGGAAACAGGGCCTTATGGCACAAGCCTTGCTTTCCCATTTTGAATGCTCCATTCATGCTGCCTTGAAGCTACCTAAATAACAGTTTTAGGACGGGTCTCTAGTCACTGCAGGCAGGGCTCTGGGAAAGGAACGAGTCTTCTCTACATCAACAGGGTGCTTTCATAGCCTGGGTGGGAGCTCCTCCTGATACGCTCTAGAGCTAAAAGGAAACTTGACGTGAGTCCTTTCCTCAAGGTAAAGCCTTGAATAGCCCTGCCGAAGTGGAAGCTTGGAGCAGAGTCCTTGAGGCATTAGCTTTAGGTCTGCTTTCTTTAACGTTAGTAAGCATTTCAGGAAACGGAGGACCTCGCCTGGGCACCCTATTCCCTGCACGAACACCGAGCACCGGCAGGCTCCACTAGGCTGCTAAGAAACTTCCAGGCCCGGAATCCTTTCCCAGTCACTCAGTGTATGCTGAGTGTAGGGCAACACACTGCACTCTTCCCTGGGAGAGCTAGATTTCCTCAGCACTCCAACAGCTCCAGGAACTGTGTTCTCTCACGTCCTACATGTCATGCGAATCTGCCTCATTGCCCTAGGCTGAGCGGCACTGAGAAACCAAAACTGCTTTGCATTCCTTCTGCAAAGTCATACCTTAGGACCCCATCCTTACAGGAGAAAATCAGCTTGCCTTGCTGCTGTAACCAAAGCACAGTTCTTCCTCTTACACTGCAGGGTTTTAGAAGAAGCTAAGCCCGATAGCCTAGCAAGAGCGCTCCTTGGGGGAGGCGTTTGGCTACACGCAGAACTCCGTGCCAAATAAACTTTATTCAAGGAAGGGACCAGTGTGTAGCTAGAGTGTCTACTTACTTGGTAGAAATCACATGGAGGTAGGCTACGTGTTCGCTGGAAACGGGGGCCTTATGGCACAAGCCTTGCTTTCCCATTTTGAGTGCTCCATTCAGGCTGCCTTGAAGCTACCTAAATCACAGTTTAGGACGGGTCTCTAGTCACTGCAGGCAGGGCTCTGGGAAAGGAACAAGTGTTCTCTACATCAACAGGGTGCTTTCATAGCCTGGGTGGGAGCTCCTCCTGATACGCTCTAGAGCTAAAAGGAAACTTGACGTGAGTCCTTTCCTCAAGGTAAAGCCTTGAATAGCGCTGCCGAAGTGGAAGCTTGGAGCAGAGTCCTTGAGGCATTAGCTTTAGGTCTGCTTTCTTTAACGTTAGTAAGCATTTCAGGAAACGGAGGACCTCGCCTGGGCACCCTATTCCCTGCACGAACACCGAGCACCGGCAGGCTCCACTAGGCTGCTAAGAAACTTCCAGGCCCAGAATCCTTTCCCAGTCACTCAGTGTATGCTGAGTGTAGGGCAACACACTGCACTCTTCCCTGGGAGAGCTAGATTTCCTCAGCACTCCAACAGCTCCAGGAACTGTGTTCTCTCACGTCCTACATGTCATGCAAATCTGCCTCATTGCCCTAGGCTGAGCGGCACTGAGAAACCAAAACTGCTTCGCATTCCTTCCACAAAGTCATACATTAAGACCCCATCCTTACAGGAGAAATTCGGCTTGCGTTCCTGCTGTAAACAAAGCACAGTTCTTCCTCTTACACTGCAGGGTTTTAGAAGAAGCTAAGCCCGAGAGCCTAGCAAGAGCGTTCCTTGGGGGAGGCGGTTGGCTACACGCAGAACTCCGTGCCAAATAAACTTTATTCAAGGAAGGGACCAGTGTGTAGCTAGAGTGTATACTTGGTAGAAATCACAAGGAGGTAGGCTGCGTGTTCGCTGGAAACAGGGCCTTATGGCACAAGCCTTGCTTTCCCATTTTGAATGCTCCATTCATGCTGCCTTGAAGCTACCTAAATCACAGTTTTAGGACGGGTCTCTAGTCACTGCAGGCAGGGCTCTGGGAAAGGAACGAGTCTTCTCTACATCAACAGGGTGCTTTCATAGCCTGGGTGGGAGCTCCTCCTGATACGCTCTAGAGCTAAAAGGAAACTTGACGTGAGTCCTTTCCTCAAGGTAAAGCCTTGAATAGCCCTGCCGAAGTGGAAGCTTGGAGCAGAGTCCTTGAGGCATTAGCTTTAGGTCTGCTTTCTTTAACGTTAGTAAGCATTTCAGGAAACGGAGGACCTCTCCTGGGCACCCTATTCCCTGCACGAACACCGAGCACCGGCAGGCTCCACTATGCTGCTAAGAAACTTCCAGGCCCGGAATCCTTTCCCAGTCACTCAGTGTATGCTGAGTGTAGGGCAACACACTGCACTCTTCCCTGGGAGAGCTAGATTTCCTCAGCACTCCAACAGCTCCAGGAACTGTGTTCTCTCACGTCCTACATGTCATGCCAATCTGCCTCATTGCCCTAGGCTGAGCGGCACTGAGAAACCAAAACTGCTTTGCATTCCTTCTACAAAGTCATACCTTAGGACCCCATCCTTACAGGAGAAAATCAGCTTGCCTTGCTGCTGTAACCAAAGCACAGTTCTTCCTCTTACACTGCAGGGTTTTAGAAGAAGCTAAGCCCGATAGCCTAGCAAGAGCGCTCCTTGGGGGAGGCGTTTGGCTACACGCAGAACTCCGTGCCAAATAAACTTTATTCAAGGAAGGGACCAGTGTGTAGCTAGAGTGTCTACTTACTTGGTAGAAATCACATGGAGGTAGGCTACGTGTTCGCTGGAAACGGGGGCCTTATGGCACAAGCCTTGCTTTCCCATTTTGAGTGCTCCATTCATGCTGCCTTGAAGCTACCTAAATCACAGTTTAGGACGGGTCTCTAGTCACTGCAGGCAGGGCTCTGGGAAAGGAACAAGTGTTCTCTACATCAACAGGGTGCTTTCATAGCCTGGGTGGGAGCTCCTCCTGATACGCTCTAGAGCTAAAAGGAAACTTGACGTGAGTCCTTTCCTCAAGGTAAAGCCTTGAATAGCCCTGCCGAAGTGGAAGCTTGGAGCAGAGTCCTTGAGGCATTAGCTTTAGGTCTGCTTTCTTTAACGTTAGTAAGCATTTCAGGAAACGGAGGACCTCGCCTGGGCACCCTATTCCCTGCACGAACACCGAGCACCGGCAGGCTCCACTAGGCTGCTAAGAAACTTCCAGGCCCGGAATCCTTTCCCAGTCACTCAGTGTATGCTGAGTGTAGGGCAACACACTGCACTCTTCCCTGGGAGAGCTAGATTTCCTCAGCACTCCGACAGCTCCAGGAACTGTGTTCTCTCACGTCCTACATGTCATGCCAATCTGCCTCATTGCCCTAGGCTGAGCGGCACTGAGAAACCAAAACTGCTTCGCATTCCTTCCACAAAGTCATACATTAAGACCCCATCCTTACAGGAGAAATTCGGCTTGCGTTCCTGCTGTAAACAAAGCACAGTTCTTCCTCTTACACTGCAGGGTTTTAGAAGAAGCTAAGCCCGAGAGCCTACCAAGAGCGTTCCTTGGGGGAGGCGGTTGGCTACACGCAGAACTCCGTGCCAAATAAACTTTATTCAAGGAAGGGACCAGTGTGTAGCTAGAGTGTATACTTGGTAGAAATCACAAGGAGGTAGGCTGCGTGTTCGCTGGAAACAGGGCCTTATGGCACAAGCCTTGCTTTCCCATTTTGAATGCTCCATTCATGCTGCCTTGAAGCTACCTAAATAACAGTTTTAGGACGGGTCTCTAGTCACTGCAGGCAGGGCTCTGGGAAAGGAACGAGTCTTCTCTACATCAACAGGGTGCTTTCATAGCCTGGGTGGGAGCTCCTCCTGATACGCTCTAGAGCTAAAAGGAAACTTGACGTGAGTCCTTTCCTCAAGGTAAAGCCTTGAATAGCCCTGCCGAAGTGGAAGCTTGGAGCAGAGTCCTTGAGGCATTAGCTTTAGGTCTGCTTTCTTTAACGTTAGTAAGCATTTCAGGAAACGGAGGACCTCGCCTGGGCACCCTATTCCCTGCACGAACACCGAGCACCGGCAGGCTCCACTAGGCTGCTAAGAAACTTCCAGGCCCGGAATCCTTTCCCAGTCACTCAGTGTATGCTGAGTGTAGGGCAACACACTGCACTCTTCCCTGGGAGAGCTAGATTTCCTCAGCACTCCAACAGCTCCAGGAACTGTGTTCTCTCACGTCCTACATGTCATGCGAATCTGCCTCATTGCCCTAGGCTGAGCGGCACTGAGAAACCAAAACTGCTTTGCATTCCTTCTGCAAAGTCATACCTTAGGACCCCATCCTTACAGGAGAAAATCAGCTTGCCTTGCTGCTGTAACCAAAGCACAGTTCTTCCTCTTACACTGCAGGGTTTTAGAAGAAGCTAAGCCCGATAGCCTAGCAAGAGCGCTCCTTGGGGGAGGCGTTTGGCTACACGCAGAACTCCGTGCCAAATAAACTTTATTCAAGGAAGGGACCAGTGTGTAGCTAGAGTGTCTACTTACTTGGTAGAAATCACATGGAGGTAGGCTACGTGTTCGCTGGAAACGGGGGCCTTATGGCACAAGCCTTGCTTTCCCATTTTGAGTGCTCCATTCAGGCTGCCTTGAAGCTACCTAAATCACAGTTTAGGACGGGTCTCTAGTCACTGCAGGCAGGGCTCTGGGAAAGGAACAAGTGTTCTCTACATCAACAGGGTGCTTTCATAGCCTGGGTGGGAGCTCCTCCTGATACGCTCTAGAGCTAAAAGGAAACTTGACGTGAGTCCTTTCCTCAAGGTAAAGCCTTGAATAGCGCTGCCGAAGTGGAAGCTTGGAGCAGAGTCCTTGAGGCATTAGCTTTAGGTCTGCTTTCTTTAACGTTAGTAAGCATTTCAGGAAACGGAGGACCTCGCCTGGGCACCCTATTCCCTGCACGAACACCGAGCACCGGCAGGCTCCACTAGGCTGCTAAGAAACTTCCAGGCCCAGAATCCTTTCCCAGTCACTCAGTGTATGCTGAGTGTAGGGCAACACACTGCACTCTTCCCTGGGAGAGCTAGATTTCCTCAGCACTCCAACAGCTCCAGGAACTGTGTTCTCTCACGTCCTACATGTCATGCAAATCTGCCTCATTGCCCTAGGCTGAGCGGCACTGAGAAACCAAAACTGCTTCGCATTCCTTCCACAAAGTCATACATTAAGACCCCATCCTTACAGGAGAAATTCGGCTTGCGTTCCTGCTGTAAACAAAGCACAGTTCTTCCTCTTACACTGCAGGGTTTTAGAAGAAGCTAAGCCCGAGAGCCTAGCAAGAGCGTTCCTTGGGGGAGGCGGTTGGCTACACGCAGAACTCCGTGCCAAATAAACTTTATTCAAGGAAGGGACCAGTGTGTAGCTAGAGTGTATACTTGGTAGAAATCACAAGGAGGTAGGCTGCGTGTTCGCTGGAAACAGGGCCTTATGGCACAAGCCTTGCTTTCCCATTTTGAATGCTCCATTCATGCTGCCTTGAAGCTACCTAAATCACAGTTTTACGACGGGTCTCTAGTCACTGCAGGCAGGGCTCTGGGAAAGGAACGAGTCTTCTCTACATCAACAGGGTGCTTTCATAGCCTGGGTGGGAGCTCCTCCTGATACGCTCTAGAGCTAAAAGGAAACTTGACGTGAGTCCTTTCCTCAAGGTAAAGCCTTGAATAGCCCTGCCGAAGTGGAAGCTTGGAGCAGAGTCCTTGAGGCATTAGCTTTAGGTCTGCTTTCTTTAACGTTAGTAAGCATTTCAGGAAACGGAGGACCTCTCCTGGGCACCCTATTCCCTGCACGAACACCGAGCACCGGCAGGCTCCACTATGCTGCTAAGAAACTTCCAGGCCCGGAATCCTTTCCCAGTCACTCAGTGTATGCTGAGTGTAGGGCAACACACTGCACTCTTCCCTGGGAGAGCTAGATTTCCTCAGCACTCCAACAGCTCCAGGAACTGTGTTCTCTCACGTCCTACATGTCATGCCAATCTGCCTCATTGCCCTAGGCTGAGCGGCACTGAGAAACCAAAACTGCTTTGCATTCCTTCTACAAAGTCATACCTTAGGACCCCATCCTTACAGGAGAAAATCAGCTTGCCTTGCTGCTGTAACCAAAGCACAGTTCTTCCTCTTACACTGCAGGGTTTTAGAAGAAGCTAAGCCCGATAGCCTAGCAAGAGCGCTCCTTGGGGGAGGCGTTTGGCTACACGCAGAACTCCGTGCCAAATAAACTTTATTCAAGGAAGGGACCAGTGTGTAGCTAGAGTGTCTACTTACTTGGTAGAAATCACATGGAGGTAGGCTACGTGTTCGCTGGAAACGGGGGCCTTATGGCACAAGCCTTGCTTTCCCATTTTGAGTGCTCCATTCATGCTGCCTTGAAGCTACCTAAATCACAGTTTAGGACGGGTCTCTAGTCACTGCAGGCAGGGCTCTGGGAAAGGAACAAGTGTTCTCTACATCAACAGGGTGCTTTCATAGCCTGGGTGGGAGCTCCTCCTGATACGCTCTAGAGCTAAAAGGAAACTTGACGTGAGTCCTTTCCTCAAGGTAAAGCCTTGAATAGCGCTGCCGAAGTGGAAGCTTGGAGCAGAGTCCTTGAGGCATTAGCTTTAGGTCTGCTTTCTTTAACGTTAGTAAGCATTTCAGGAAACGGAGGACCTCGCCTGGGCACCCTATTCCCTGCACGAACACCGAGCACCGGCAGGCTCCACTAGGCTGCTAAGAAACTTCCAGGCCCAGAATCCTTTCCGAGTCACTCAGTGTATGCTGAGTGTAGGGCAACACACTGCACTCTTCCCTGGGAGAGCTAGATTTCCTCAGCACTCCAACAGCTCCAGGAACTGTGTTCTCTCACGTCCTACATGTCATGCAAATCTGCCTCATTGCCCTAGGCTGAGCGGCACTGAGAAACCAAAACTGCTTCGCATTCCTTCCACAAAGTCATACATTAAGACCCCATCCTTACAGGAGAAATTCGGCTTCCGTTCCTGCTGTAAACAAAGCACAGTTCTTCCTCTTACACTGCAGGGTTTTAGAAGAAGCTAAGCCCGAGAGCCTAGCAAGAGCGTTCCTTGGGGGAGGCGGTTGGCTACACGCAGAACTCCGTGCCAAATAAACTTTATTCAAGGAAGGGACCAGTGTGTAGCTAGAGTGTATACTTGGTAGAAATCACAAGGAGGTAGGCTGCGTGTTCGCTGGAAACAGGGCCTTATGGCACAAGCCTTGCTTTCCCATTTTGAATGCTCCATTCATGCTGCCTTGAAGCTACCTAAATCACAGTTTTACGACGGGTCTCTAGTCACTGCAGGCAGGGCTCTGGGAAAGGAACGAGTCTTCTCTACATCAACAGGGTGCTTTCATAGCCTGGGTGGGAGCTCCTCCTGATACGCTCTAGAGCTAAAAGGAAACTTGACGTGAGTCCTTTCCTCAAGGTAAAGCCTTGAATAGCCCTGCCGAAGTGGAAGCTTGGAGCAGAGTCCTTGAGGCATTAGCTTTAGGTCTGCTTTCTTTAACGTTAGTAAGCATTTCAGGAAACGGAGGACCTCTCCTGGGCACCCTATTCCCTGCACGAACACCGAGCACCGGCAGGCTCCACTAGGCTGCTAAGAAACTTCCAGGCCCGGAATCCTTTCCCAGTCACTCAGTGTATGCTGAGTGTAGGGCAACACACTGCACTCTTCCCTGGGAGAGCTAGATTTCCTCAGCACTCCAACAGCTTCAGGAACTGTGTTCTCTCACGTCCTACATGTCATGCCAATCTGCCTCATTGCCCTAGGCTGAGCGGCACTGAGAAACCAAAACTGCTTTGCATTCCTTCTACAAAGTCATACCTTAGGACCCCATCCTTACAGGAGAAAATCAGCTTGCCTTGCTGCTGTAACCAAAGCACAGTTCTTCCTCTTACACTGCAGGGTTTTAGAAGAAGCTAAGCCCGATAGCCTAGCAAGAGCGCTCCTTGGGGGAGGCGTTTGGCTACACGCAGAACTCCGTGCCAAATAAACTTTATTCAAGGAAGGGACCAGTGTGTAGCTAGAGTGTCTACTTACTTGGTAGAAATCACATGGAGGTAGGCTACGTGTTCGCTGGAAACGGGGGCCTTATGGCACAAGCCTTGCTTTCCCATTTTGAGTGCTCCATTCATGCTGCCTTGAAGCTACCTAAATCACAGTTTAGGACGGGTCTCTAGTCACTGCAGGCAGGGCTCTGGGAAAGGAACAAGTGTTCTCTACATCAACAGGGTGCTTTCATAGCCTGGGTGGGAGCTCCTCCTGATACGCTCTAGAGCTAAAAGGAAACTTGACGTGAGTCCTTTCCTCAAGGTAAAGCCTTGAATAGCCCTGCCGAAGTGGAAGCTTGGAGCAGAGTCCTTGAGGCATTAGCTTTAGGTCTGCTTTCTTTAACGTTAGTAAGCATTTCAGGAAACGGAGGACCTCGCCTGGGCACCCTATTCCCTGCACGAACACCGAGCACCGGCAGGCTCCACTAGGCTGCTAAGAAACTTCCAGGCCCGGAATCCTTTCCCAGTCACTCAGTGTATGCTGAGTGTAGGGCAACACACTGCACTCTTCCCTGGGAGAGCTAGATTTCCTCAGCACTCCGACAGCTCCAGGAACTGTGTTCTCTCACGTCCTACATGTCATGCCAATCTGCCTCATTGCCCTAGGCTGAGCGGCACTGAGAAACCAAAACTGCTTCGCATTCCTTCCACAAAGTCATACATTAAGACCCCATCCTTACAGGAGAAATTCGGCTTGCGTTCCTGCTGTAAACAAAGCACAGTTCTTCCTCTTACACTGCAGGGTTTTAGAAGAAGCTAAGCCCGAGAGCCTAGCAAGAGCGTTCCTTGGGGGAGGCGGTTGGCTACACGCAGAACTCCGTGCCAAATAAACTTTATTCAAGGAAGGGACCAGTGTGTAGCTAGAGTGTATACTTGGTAGAAATCACAAGGAGGTAGGCTGCGTGTTCGCTGGAAACAGGGCCTTATGGCACAAGCCTTGCTTTCCCATTTTGAATGCTCCATTCATGCTGCCTTGAAGCTACCTAAATAACAGTTTTAGGACGGGTCTCTAGTCACTGCAGGCAGGGCTCTGGGAAAGGAACGAGTCTTCTCTACATCAACAGGGTGCTTTCATAGCCTGGGTGGGAGCTCCTCCTGATACGCTCTAGAGCTAAAAGGAAACTTGACGTGAGTCCTTTCCTCAAGGTAAAGCCTTGAATAGCCCTGCCGAAGTGGAAGCTTGGAGCAGAGTCCTTGAGGCATTAGCTTTAGGTCTGCTTTCTTTAACGTTAGTAAGCATTTCAGGAAACGGAGGACCTCGCCTGGGCACCCTATTCCCTGCACGAACACCGAGCACCGGCAGGCTCCACTAGGCTGCTAAGAAACTTCCAGGCCCGGAATCCTTTCCCAGTCACTCAGTGTATGCTGAGTGTAGGGCAACACACTGCACTCTTCCCTGGGAGAGCTAGATTTCCTCAGCACTCCAACAGCTCCAGGAACTGTGTTCTCTCACGTCCTACATGTCATGCCAATCTGCCTCATTGCCCTAGGCTGAGCGGCACTGAGAAACCAAAACTGCTTTGCATTCCTTCTACAAAGTCATACCTTAGGACCCCATCCTTACAGGAGAAAATCAGCTTGCCTTGCTGCTGTAACCAAAGCACAGTTCTTCCTCTTACACTGCAGGGTTTTAGAAGAAGCTAAGCCCGATAGCCTAGCAAGAGCGCTCCTTGGGGGAGGCGTTTGGCTACACGCAGAACTCCGTGCCAAATAAACTTTATTCAAGGAAGGGACCAGTGTGTAGCTAGAGTGTCTACTTACTTGGTAGAAATCACATGGAGGTAGGCTACGTGTTCGCTGGAAACGGGGGCCTTATGGCACAAGCCTTGCTTTCCCATTTTGAGTGCTCCATTCATGCTGCCTTGAAGCTACCTAAATCACAGTTTAGGACGGGTCTCTAGTCACTGCAGGCAGGGCTCTGGGAAAGGAACAAGTGTTCTCTACATCAACAGGGTGCTTTCATAGCCTGGGTGGGAGCTCCTCCTGATACGCTCTAGAGCTAAAAGGAAACTTGACGTGAGTCCTTTCCTCAAGGTAAAGCCTTGAATAGCCCTGCCGAAGTGGAAGCTTGGAGCAGAGTCCTTGAGGCATTAGCTTTAGGTGTGCTTTCTTTAACGTTAGTAAGCATTTCAGGAAACGGAGGACCTCGCCTGGGCACCCTATTCCCTGCACGAACACCGAGCACCGGCAGGCTCCACTAGGCTGCTAAGAAACTTCCAGGCCCGGAATCCTTTCCCAGTCACTCAGTGTATGCTGAGTGTAGGGCAACACACTGCACTCTTCCCTGGGAGAGCTAGATTTCCTCAGCACTCCGACAGCTCCAGGAACTGTGTTCTCTCACGTCCTACATGTCATGCCAATCTGCCTCATTGCCCTAGGCTGAGCGGCACTGAGAAACCAAAACTGCTTCGCATTCCTTCCACAAAGTCATACATTAAGACCCCATCCTTACAGGAGAAATTCGGCTTGCGTTCCTGCTGTAAACAAAGCACAGTTCTTCCTCTTACACTGCAGGGTTTTAGAAGAAGCTAAGCCCGAGAGCCTAGCAAGAGCGTTCCTTGGGGGAGGCGGTTGGCTACACGCAGAACTCCGTGCCAAATAAACTTTATTCAAGGAAGGGACCAGTGTGTAGCTAGAGTGTATACTTGGTAGAAATCACAAGGAGGTAGGCTGCGTGTTCGCTGGAAACAGGGCCTTATGGCACAAGCCTTGCTTTCCCATTTTGAATGCTCCATTCATGCTGCCTTGAAGCTACCTAAATCACAGTTTTACGACGGGTCTCTAGTCACTGCAGGCAGGGCTCTGGGAAAGGAACGAGTCTTCTCTACATCAACAGGGTGCTTTCATAGCCTGGGTGGGAGCTCCTCCTGATACGCTCTAGAGCTAAAAGGAAACTTGACGTGAGTCCTTTCCTCAAGGTAAAGCCTTGAATAGCCCTGCCGAAGTGGAAGCTTGGAGCAGAGTCCTTGAGGCATTAGCTTTAGGTCTGCTTTCTTTAACGTTAGTAAGCATTTCAGGAAACGGAGGACCTCGCCTGGGCACCCTATTCCCTGCACGAACACCGAGCACCGGCAGGCTCCACTAGGCTGCTAAGAAACTTCCAGGCCCGGAATCCTTTCCCAGTCACTCAGTGTATGCTGAGTGTAGGGCAACACACTGCACTCTTCCCTGGGAGAGCTAGATTTCCTCAGCACTCCAACAGCTCCAGGAACTGTGTTCTCTCACGTCCTACATGTCATGCCAATCTGCCTCATTGCCCTAGGCTGAGCGGCACTGAGAAACCAAAACTGCTTTGCATTCCTTCTACAAAGTCATACCTTAGGACCCCATCCTTACAGGAGAAAATCAGCTTGCCTTGCTGCTGTAACCAAAGCACAGTTCTTCCTCTTACACTGCAGGGTTTTAGAAGAAGCTAAGCCCGATAGCCTAGCAAGAGCGCTCCTTGGGGGAGGCGTTTGGCTACACGCAGAACTCCGTGCCAAATAAACTTTATTCAAGGAAGGGACCAGTGTGTAGCTAGAGTGTCTACTTACTTGGTAGAAATCACATGGAGGTAGGCTACGTGTTCGCTGGAAATGGGGGCCTTATGGCACAAGCCTTGCTTTCCCATTTTGAGTGCTCCATTCAGGCTGCCTTGAAGCTACCTAAATCACAGTTTAGGACGGGTCTCTAGTCACTGCAGGCAGGGCTCTGGGAAAGGAACAAGTGTTCTCTACATCAACAGGGTGCTTTCATAGCCTGGGTGGGAGCTCCTCCTGATACGCTCTAGAGCTAAAAGGAAACTTGACGTGAGTCCTTTCCTCAAGGTAAAGCCTTGAATAGCGCTGCCGAAGTGGAAGCTTGGAGCAGAGTCCTTGAGGCATTAGCTTTAGGTCTGCTTTCTTTAACGTTAGTAAGCATTTCAGGAAACGGAGGACCTCGCCTGGGCACCCTATTCCCTGCACGAACACCGAGCACCGGCAGGCTCCACTAGGCTGCTAAGAAACTTCCAGGCCCGGAATCCTTTCCCAGTCACTCAGTGTATGCTGAGTGTAGGGCAACACACTGCACTCTTCCCTGGGAGAGCTAGATTTCCTCAGCACTCCAACAGCTCCAGGAACTGTGTTCTCTCACGTCCTACATGTCATGCAAATCTGCCTCATTGCCCTAGGCTGAGCGGCACTGAGAAACCAAAACTGCTTCGCATTCCTTCCACAAAGTCATACATTAAGACCCCATCCTTACAGGAGAAATTCGGCTTGCGTTCCTGCTGTAAACAAAGCACAGTTCTTCCTCTTACACTGCAGGGTTTTAGAAGAAGCTAAGCCCGAGGCCTAGCAAGAGCGTTCCTTGGGGGAGGCGGTTGGCTACACGCAGAACTCCGTGCCAAATAAACTTTATTCAAGGAAGGGACCAGTGTGTAGCTAGAGTGTATACTTGGTAGAAATCACAAGGAGGTAGGCTGCGTGTTCGCTGGAAACAGGGCCTTATGGCACAAGCCTTGCTTTCCCATTTTGAATGCTCCATTCATGCTGCCTTGAAGCTACCTAAATCACAGTTTTAGGACGGGTCTCTAGTCACTGCAGGCAGGGCTCTGGGAAAGGAACGACTCTTCTCTACATCAACAGGGTGCTTTCATAGCCTGGGTGGGAGCTCCTCCTGATACGCTCTAGAGCTAAAAGGAAACTTGACGTGAGTCCTTTCCTCAAGGTAAAGCCTTGAATAGCCCTGCCGAAGTGGAAGCTTGGAGCAGAGTCCTTGAGGCATTAGCTTTAGGTCTGCTTTCTTTAACGTTAGTAAGCATTTCAGGAAACGGAGGACCTCTCCTGGGCACCCTATTCCCTGCACGAACACCGAGCACCGGCAGGCTCCACTAGGCTGCTAAGAAACTTCCAGGCCCGGAATCCTTTCCCAGTCACTCAGTGTATGCTGAGTGTAGGGCAACACACTGCACTCTTCCCTGGGAGAGCTAGATTTCCTCAGCACTCCAACAGCTTCAGGAACTGTGTTCTCTCACGTCCTACATGTCATGCCAATCTGCCTCATTGCCCTAGGCTGAGCGGCACTGAGAAACCAAAACTGCTTTGCATTCCTTCTACAAAGTCATACCTTAGGACCCCATCCTTACAGGAGAAAATCAGCTTGCCTTGCTGCTGTAACCAAAGCACAGTTCTTCCTCTTACACTGCAGGGTTTTAGAAGAAGCTAAGCCCGATAGCCTAGCAAGAGCGCTCCTTGGGGGAGGCGTTTGGCTACACGCAGAACTCCGTGCCAAATAAACTTTATTCAAGGAAGGGACCAGTGTGTAGCTAGAGTGTCTACTTACTTGGTAGAAATCACATGGAGGTAGGCTACGTGTTCGCTGGAAACGGGGGCCTTATGGCACAAGCCTTGCTTTCCCATTTTGAGTGCTCCATTCATGCTGCCTTGAAGCTACCTAAATCACAGTTTAGGACGGGTCTCTAGTCACTGCAGGCAGGGCTCTGGGAAAGGAACAAGTGTTCTCTACATCAACAGGGTGCTTTCATAGCCTGGGTGGGAGCTCCTCCTGATACGCTCTAGAGCTAAAAGGAAACTTGACGTGAGTCCTTTCCTCAAGGTAAAGCCTTGAATAGCCCTGCCGAAGTGGAAGCTTGGAGCAGAGTCCTTGAGGCATTAGCTTTAGGTCTGCTTTCTTTAACGTTAGTAAGCATTTCAGGAAACGGAGGACCTCTCCTGGGCACCCTATTCCCTGCACGAACACCGAGCACCGGCAGGCTCCACTAGGCTGCTAAGAAACTTCCAGGCCCGGAATCCTTTCCCAGTCACTCAGTGTATGCTGAGTGTAGGGCAACACACTGCACTCTTCCCTGGGAGAGCTAGATTTCCTCAGCACTCCGACAGCTCCAGGAACTGTGTTCTCTCACGTCCTACATGTCATGCCAATCTGCCTCATTGCCCTAGGCTGAGCGGCACTGAGAAACCAAAACTGCTTCGCATTCCTTCCACAAAGTCATACATTAAGACCCCATCCTTACAGGAGAAATTCGGCTTGCGTTCCTGCTGTAAACAAAGCACAGTTCTTCCTCTTACACTGCAGGGTTTTAGAAGAAGCTAAGCCCGAGAGCCTAGCAAGAGCGTTCCTTGGGGGAGGCGGTTGGCTACACGCAGAACTCCGTGCCAAATAAACTTTATTCAAGGAAGGGACCAGTGTGTAGCTAGAGTGTATACTTGGTAGAAATCACAAGGAGGTAGGCTGCGTGTTCGCTGGAAACAGGGCCTTATGGCACAAGCCTTGCTTTCCCATTTTGAATGCTCCATTCATGCTGCCTTGAAGCTACCTAAATCACAGTTTTACGACGGGTCTCTAGTCACTGCAGGCAGGGCTCTGGGAAAGGAACGAGTCTTCTCTACATCAACAGGGTGCTTTCATAGCCTGGGTGGGAGCTCCTCCTGATACGCTCTAGAGCTAAAAGGAAACTTGACGTGAGTCCTTTCCTCAAGGTAAAGCCTTGAATAGCCCTGCCGAAGTGGAAGCTTGGAGCAGAGTCCTTGAGGCATTAGCTTTAGGTCTGCTTTCTTTAACGTTAGTAAGCATTTCAGGAAACGGAGGACCTCGCCTGGGCACCCTATTCCCTGCACGAACACCGAGCACCGGCAGGCTCCACTAGGCTGCTAAGAAACTTCCAGGCCCGGAATCCTTTCCCAGTCACTCAGTGTATGCTGAGTGTAGGGCAACACACTGCACTCTTCCCTGGGAGAGCTAGATTTCCTCAGCACTCCGACAGCTCCAGGAACTGTGTTCTCTCACGTCCTACATGTCATGCCAATCTGCCTCATTGCCCTAGGCTGAGCGGCACTGAGAAACCAAAACTGCTTCGCATTCCTTCCACAAAGTCATACATTAAGACCCCATCCTTACAGGAGAAATTCGGCTTGCGTTCCTGCTGTAAACAAAGCACAGTTCTTCCTCTTACACTGCAGGGTTTTAGAAGAAGCTAAGCCCGAGAGCCTAGCAAGAGCGTTCCTTGGGGGAGGCGGTTGGCTACACGCAGAACTCCGTGCCAAATAAACTTTATTCAAGGAAGGGACCAGTGTGTAGCTAGAGTGTATACTTGGTAGAAATCACAAGGAGGTAGGCTGCGTGTTCGCTGGAAACAGGGCCTTATGGCACAAGCCTTGCTTTCCCATTTTGAATGCTCCATTCATGCTGCCTTGAAGCTACCTAAATAACAGTTTTAGGACGGGTCTCTAGTCACTGCAGGCAGGGCTCTGGGAAAGGAACGAGTCTTCTCTACATCAACAGGGTGCTTTCATAGCCTGGGTGGGAGCTCCTCCTGATACGCTCTAGAGCTAAAAGGAAACTTGACGTGAGTCCTTTCCTCAAGGTAAAGCCTTGAATAGCCCTGCCGAAGTGGAAGCTTGGAGCAGAGTCCTTGAGGCATTAGCTTTAGGTCTGCTTTCTTTAACGTTAGTAAGCATTTCAGGAAACGGAGGACCTCGCCTGGGCACCCTATTCCCTGCACGAACACCGAGCACCGGCAGGCTCCACTAGGCTGCTAAGAAACTTCCAGGCCCGGAATCCTTTCCCAGTCACTCAGTGTATGCTGAGTGTAGGGCAACACACTGCACTCTTCCCTGGGAGAGCTAGATTTCCTCAGCACTCCAACAGCTCCAGGAACTGTGTTCTCTCACGTCCTACATGTCATGCCAATCTGCCTCATTGCCCTAGGCTGAGCGGCACTGAGAAACCAAAACTGCTTTGCATTCCTTCTACAAAGTCATACCTTAGGACCCCATCCTTACAGGAGAAAATCAGCTTGCCTTGCTGCTGTAACCAAAGCACAGTTCTTCCTCTTACACTGCAGGGTTTTAGAAGAAGCTAAGCCCGATAGCCTAGCAAGAGCGCTCCTTGGGGGAGGCGTTTGGCTACACGCAGAACTCCGTGCCAAATAAACTTTATTCAAGGAAGGGACCAGTGTGTAGCTAGAGTGTCTACTTACTTGGTAGAAATCACATGGAGGTAGGCTACGTGTTCGCTGGAAACGGGGGCCTTATGGCACAAGCCTTGCTTTCCCATTTTGAGTGCTCCATTCATGCTGCCTTGAAGCTACCTAAATCACAGTTTAGGACGGGTCTCTAGTCACTGCAGGCAGGGCTCTGGGAAAGGAACGAGTCTTCTCTACATCAACAGGGTGCTTTCATAGCCTGGGTGGGAGCTCCTCCTGATACGCTCTAGAGCTAAAAGGAAACTTGACGTGAGTCCTTTCCTCAAGGTAAAGCCTTGAATAGCCCTGCCGAAGTGGAAGCTTGGAGCAGAGTCCTTGAGGCATTAGCTTTAGGTCTGCTTTCTTTAACGTTAGTAAGCATTTCAGGAAACGGAGGACCTCGCCTGGGCACCCTATTCCCTGCACGAACACCGAGCACCGGCAGGCTCCACTAGGCTGCTAAGAAACTTCCAGGCCCGGAATCCTTTCCCAGTCACTCAGTGTATGCTGAGTGTAGGGCAACACACTGCACTCTTCCCTGGGAGAGCTAGATTTCCTCAGCACTCCAACAGCTCCAGGAACTGTGTTCTCTCACGTCCTACATGTCATGCCAATCTGCCTCATTGCCCTAGGCTGAGCGGCACTGAGAAACCAAAACTGCTTCGCATTCCTTCCACAAAGTCATACATTAAGACCCCATCCTTACAGGAGAAATTCGGCTTGCGTTCCTGCTGTAAACAAAGCACAGTTCTTCCTCTTACACTGCAGGGTTTTAGAAGAAGCTAAGCCCGAGGCCTAGCAAGAGCGTTCCTTGGGGGAGGCGGTTGGCTACACGCAGAACTCCGTGCCAAATAAACTTTATTCAAGGAAGGGACCAGTGTGTAGCTAGAGTGTATACTTGGTAGAAATCACAAGGAGGTAGGCTGCGTGTTCGCTGGAAACAGGGCCTTATGGCACAAGCCTTGCTTTCCCATTTTGAATGCTCCATTCATGCTGCCTTGAAGCTACCTAAATCACAGTTTTAGGACGGGTCTCTAGTCACTGCAGGCAGGGCTCTGGGAAAGGAACGAGTCTTCTCTACATCAACAGGGTGCTTTCATAGCCTGGGTGGGAGCTCCTCCTGATACGCTCTAGAGCTAAAAGGAAACTTGACGTGAGTCCTTTCCTCAAGGTAAAGCCTTGAATAGCCCTGCCGAAGTGGAAGCTTGGAGCAGAGTCCTTGAGGCATTAGCTTTAGGTCTGCTTTCTTTAACGTTAGTAAGCATTTCAGGAAACGGAGGACCTCTCCTGGGCACCCTATTCCCTGCACGAACACCGAGCACCGGCAGGCTCCACTAGGCTGCTAAGAAACTTCCAGGCCCGGAATCCTTTCCCAGTCACTCAGTGTATGCTGAGTGTAGGGCAACACACTGCACTCTTCCCTGGGAGAGCTAGATTTCCTCAGCACTCCAACAGCTTCAGGAACTGTGTTCTCTCACGTCCTACATGTCATGCCAATCTGCCTCATTGCCCTAGGCTGAGCGGCACTGAGAAACCAAAACTGCTTTGCATTCCTTCTACAAAGTCATACCTTAGGACCCCATCCTTACAGGAGAAAATCAGCTTGCCTTGCTGCTGTAACCAAAGCACAGTTCTTCCTCTTACACTGCAGGGTTTTAGAAGAAGCTAAGCCCGATAGCCTAGCAAGAGCGCTCCTTGGGGGAGGCGTTTGGCTACACGCAGAACTCCGTGCCAAATAAACTTTATTCAAGGAAGGGACCAGTGTGTAGCTAGAGTGTCTACTTACTTGGTAGAAATCACATGGAGGTAGGCTACGTGTTCGCTGGAAACGGGGGCCTTATGGCACAAGCCTTGCTTTCCCATTTTGAGTGCTCCATTCATGCTGCCTTGAAGCTACCTAAATAACAGTTTTAGGACGGGTCTCTAGTCACTGCAGGCAGGGCTCTGGGAAAGGAACGAGTCTTCTCTACATCAACAGGGTGCTTTCATAGCCTGGGTGGGAGCTCCTCCTGATACGCTCTAGAGCTAAAAGGAAACTTGACGTGAGTCCTTTCCTCAAGGTAAAGCCTTGAATAGCCCTGCCGAAGTGGAAGCTTGGAGCAGAGTCCTTGAGGCATTAGCTTTAGGTCTGCTTTCTTTAACGTTAGTAAGCATTTCAGGAAACGGAGGACCTCGCCTGGGCACCCTATTCCCTGCACGAACACCGAGCACCGGCAGGCTCCACTAGGCTGCTAAGAAACTTCCAGGCCCGGAATCCTTTCCCAGTCACTCAGTGTATGCTGAGTGTAGGGCAACACACTGCACTCTTCCCTGGGAGAGCTAGATTTCCTCAGCACTCCGACAGCTCCAGGAACTGTGTTCTCTCACGTCCTACATGTCATGCCAATCTGCCTCATTGCCCTAGGCTGAGCGGCACTGAGAAACCAAAACTGCTTCGCATTCCTTCCACAAAGTCATACATTAAGACCCCATCCTTACAGGAGAAATTCGGCTTGCGTTCCTGCTGTAAACAAAGCACAGTTCTTCCTCTTACACTGCAGGGTTTTAGAAGAAGCTAAGCCCGAGAGCCTAGCAAGAGCGTTCCTTGGGGGAGGCGGTTGGCTACACGCAGAACTCCGTGCCAAATAAACTTTATTCAAGGAAGGGACCAGTGTGTAGCTAGAGTGTATACTTGGTAGAAATCACAAGGAGGTAGGCTGCGTGTTCGCTGGAAACAGGGCCTTATGGCACAAGCCTTGCTTTCCCATTTTGAATGCTCCATTCATGCTGCCTTGAAGCTACCTAAATAACAGTTTTAGGACGGGTCTCTAGTCACTGCAGGCAGGGCTCTGGGAAAGGAACGAGTCTTCTCTACATCAACAGGGTGCTTTCATAGCCTGGGTGGGAGCTCCTCCTGATACGCTCTAGAGCTAAAAGGAAACTTGACGTGAGTCCTTTCCTCAAGGTAAAGCCTTGAATAGCCCTGCCGAAGTGGAAGCTTGGAGCAGAGTCCTTGAGGCATTAGCTTTAGGTCTGCTTTCTTTAACGTTAGTAAGCATTTCAGGAAACGGAGGACCTCGCCTGGGCACCCTATTCCCTGCACGAACACCGAGCACCGGCAGGCTCCACTAGGCTGCTAAGAAACTTCCAGGCCCGGAATCCTTTCCCAGTCACTCAGTGTATGCTGAGTGTAGGGCAACACACTGCACTCTTCCCTGGGAGAGCTAGATTTCCTCAGCACTCCAACAGCTCCAGGAACTGTGTTCTCTCACGTCCTACATGTCATGCCAATCTGCCTCATTGCCCTAGGCTGAGCGGCACTGAGAAACCAAAACTGCTTTGCATTCCTTCTACAAAGTCATACCTTAGGACCCCATCCTTACAGGAGAAAATCAGCTTGCCTTGCTGCTGTAACCAAAGCACAGTTCTTCCTCTTACACTGCAGGGTTTTAGAAGAAGCTAAGCCCGATAGCCTAGCAAGAGCGCTCCTTGGGGGAGGCGTTTGGCTACACGCAGAACTCCGTGCCAAATAAACTTTATTCAAGGAAGGGACCAGTGTGTAGCTAGAGTGTCTACTTACTTGGTAGAAATCACATGGAGGTAGGCTACGTGTTCGCTGGAAACGGGGGCCTTATGGCACAAGCCTTGCTTTCCCATTTTGAGTGCTCCATTCATGCTGCCTTGAAGCTACCTAAATCACAGTTTAGGACGGGTCTCTAGTCACTGCAGGCAGGGCTCTGGGAAAGGAACGAGTCTTCTCTACATCAACAGGGTGCTTTCATAGCCTGGGTGGGAGCTCCTCCTGATACGCTCTAGAGCTAAAAGGAAACTTGACGTGAGTCCTTTCCTCAAGGTAAAGCCTTGAATAGCCCTGCCGAAGTGGAAGCTTGGAGCAGAGTCCTTGAGGCATTAGCTTTAGGTCTGCTTTCTTTAACGTTAGTAAGCATTTCAGGAAACGGAGGACCTCGCCTGGGCACCCTATTCCCTGCACGAACACCGAGCACCGGCAGGCTCCACTAGGCTGCTAAGAAACTTCCAGGCCCGGAATCCTTTCCCAGTCACTCAGTGTATGCTGAGTGTAGGGCAACACACTGCACTCTTCCCTGGGAGAGCTAGATTTCCTCAGCACTCCAACAGCTCCAGGAACTGTGTTCTCTCACGTCCTACATGTCATGCCAATCTGCCTCATTGCCCTAGGCTGAGCGGCACTGAGAAACCAAAACTGCTTCGCATTCCTTCCACAAAGTCATACATTAAGACCCCATCCTTACAGGAGAAATTCGGCTTGCGTTCCTGCTGTAAACAAAGCACAGTTCTTCCTCTTACACTGCAGGGTTTTAGAAGAAGCTAAGCCCGAGGCCTAGCAAGAGCGTTCCTTGGGGGAGGCGGTTGGCTACACGCAGAACTCCGTGCCAAATAAACTTTATTCAAGGAAGGGACCAGTGTGTAGCTAGAGTGTATACTTGGTAGAAATCACAAGGAGGTAGGCTGCGTGTTCGCTGGAAACAGGGCCTTATGGCACAAGCCTTGCTTTCCCATTTTGAATGCTCCATTCATGCTGCCTTGAAGCTACCTAAATCACAGTTTTAGGACGGGTCTCTAGTCACTGCAGGCAGGGCTCTGGGAAAGGAACGAGTCTTCTCTACATCAACAGGGTGCTTTCATAGCCTGGGTGGGAGCTCCTCCTGATACGCTCTAGAGCTAAAAGGAAACTTGACGTGAGTCCTTTCCTCAAGGTAAAGCCTTGAATAGCCCTGCCGAAGTGGAAGCTTGGAGCAGAGTCCTTGAGGCATTAGCTTTAGGTCTGCTTTCTTTAACGTTAGTAAGCATTTCAGGAAACGGAGGACCTCTCCTGGGCACCCTATTCCCTGCACGAACACCGAGCACCGGCAGGCTCCACTAGGCTGCTAAGAAACTTCCAGGCCCGGAATCCTTTCCCAGTCACTCAGTGTATGCTGAGTGTAGGGCAACACACTGCACTCTTCCCTGGGAGAGCTAGATTTCCTCAGCACTCCAACAGCTTCAGGAACTGTGTTCTCTCACGTCCTACATGTCATGCCAATCTGCCTCATTGCCCTAGGCTGAGCGGCACTGAGAAACCAAAACTGCTTTGCATTCCTTCTACAAAGTCATACCTTAGGACCCCATCCTTACAGGAGAAAATCAGCTTGCCTTGCTGCTGTAACCAAAGCACAGTTCTTCCTCTTACACTGCAGGGTTTTAGAAGAAGCTAAGCCCGATAGCCTAGCAAGAGCGCTCCTTGGGGGAGGCGTTTGGCTACACGCAGAACTCCGTGCCAAATAAACTTTATTCAAGGAAGGGACCAGTGTGTAGCTAGAGTGTCTACTTACTTGGTAGAAATCACATGGAGGTAGGCTACGTGTTCGCTGGAAACGGGGGCCTTATGGCACAAGCCTTGCTTTCCCATTTTGAGTGCTCCATTCATGCTGCCTTGAAGCTACCTAAATCACAGTTTAGGACGGGTCTCTAGTCACTGCAGGCAGGGCTCTGGGAAAGGAACAAGTGTTCTCTACATCAACAGGGTGCTTTCATAGCCTGGGTGGGAGCTCCTCCTGATACGCTCTAGAGCTAAAAGGAAACTTGACGTGAGTCCTTTCCTCAAGGTAAAGCCTTGAATAGCCCTGCCGAAGTGGAAGCTTGGAGCAGAGTCCTTGAGGCATTAGCTTTAGGTGTGCTTTCTTTAACGTTAGTAAGCATTTCAGGAAACGGAGGACCTCGCCTGGGCACCCTATTCCCTGCACGAACACCGAGCACCGGCAGGCTCCACTAGGCTGCTAAGAAACTTCCAGGCCCGGAATCCTTTCCCAGTCACTCAGTGTATGCTGAGTGTAGGGCAACACACTGCACTCTTCCCTGGGAGAGCTAGATTTCCTCAGCACTCCGACAGCTCCAGGAACTGTGTTCTCTCACGTCCTACATGTCATGCCAATCTGCCTCATTGCCCTAGGCTGAGCGGCACTGAGAAACCAAAACTGCTTCGCATTCCTTCCACAAAGTCATACATTAAGACCCCATCCTTACAGGAGAAATTCGGCTTGCGTTCCTGCTGTAAACAAAGCACAGTTCTTCCTCTTACACTGCAGGGTTTTAGAAGAAGCTAAGCCCGAGAGCCTAGCAAGAGCGTTCCTTGGGGGAGGCGGTTGGCTACACGCAGAACTCCGTGCCAAATAAACTTTATTCAAGGAAGGGACCAGTGTGTAGCTAGAGTGTATACTTGGTAGAAATCACAAGGAGGTAGGCTGCGTGTTCGCTGGAAACAGGGCCTTATGGCACAAGCCTTGCTTTCCCATTTTGAATGCTCCATTCATGCTGCCTTGAAGCTACCTAAATCACAGTTTTACGACGGGTCTCTAGTCACTGCAGGCAGGGCTCTGGGAAAGGAACGAGTCTTCTCTACATCAACAGGGTGCTTTCATAGCCTGGGTGGGAGCTCCTCCTGATACGCTCTAGAGCTAAAAGGAAACTTGACGTGAGTCCTTTCCTCAAGGTAAAGCCTTGAATAGCCCTGCCGAAGTGGAAGCTTGGAGCAGAGTCCTTGAGGCATTAGCTTTAGGTCTGCTTTCTTTAACGTTAGTAAGCATTTCAGGAAACGGAGGACCTCGCCTGGGCACCCTATTCCCTGCACGAACACCGAGCACCGGCAGGCTCCACTAGGCTGCTAAGAAACTTCCAGGCCCGGAATCCTTTCCCAGTCACTCAGTGTATGCTGAGTGTAGGGCAACACACTGCACTCTTCCCTGGGAGAGCTAGATTTCCTCAGCACTCCAACAGCTCCAGGAACTGTGTTCTCTCACGTCCTACATGTCATGCCAATCTGCCTCATTGCCCTAGGCTGAGCGGCACTGAGAAACCAAAACTGCTTTGCATTCCTTCTACAAAGTCATACCTTAGGACCCCATCCTTACAGGAGAAAATCAGCTTGCCTTGCTGCTGTAACCAAAGCACAGTTCTTCCTCTTACACTGCAGGGTTTTAGAAGAAGCTAAGCCCGATAGCCTAGCAAGAGCGCTCCTTGGGGGAGGCGTTTGGCTACACGCAGAACTCCGTGCCAAATAAACTTTATTCAAGGAAGGGACCAGTGTGTAGCTAGAGTGTCTACTTACTTGGTAGAAATCACATGGAGGTAGGCTACGTGTTCGCTGGAAACGGGGGCCTTATGGCACAAGCCTTGCTTTCCCATTTTGAGTGCTCCATTCATGCTGCCTTGAAGCTACCTAAATCACAGTTTAGGACGGGTCTCTAGTCACTGCAGGCAGGGCTCTGGGAAAGGAACGAGTCTTCTCTACATCAACAGGGTGCTTTCATAGCCTGGGTGGGAGCTCCTCCTGATACGCTCTAGAGCTAAAAGGAAACTTGACGTGAGTCCTTTCCTCAAGGTAAAGCCTTGAATAGCCCTGCCGAAGTGGAAGCTTGGAGCAGAGTCCTTGAGGCATTAGCTTTAGGTCTGCTTTCTTTAACGTTAGTAAGCATTTCAGGAAACGGAGGACCTCGCCTGGGCACCCTATTCCCTGCACGAACACCGAGCACCGGCAGGCTCCACTAGGCTGCTAAGAAACTTCCAGGCCCGGAATCCTTTCCCAGTCACTCAGTGTATGCTGAGTGTAGGGCAACACACTGCACTCTTCCCTGGGAGAGCTAGATTTCCTCAGCACTCCAACAGCTCCAGGAACTGTGTTCTCTCACGTCCTACATGTCATGCCAATCTGCCTCATTGCCCTAGGCTGAGCGGCACTGAGAAACCAAAACTGCTTCGCATTCCTTCCACAAAGTCATACATTAAGACCCCATCCTTACAGGAGAAATTCGGCTTGCGTTCCTGCTGTAAACAAAGCACAGTTCTTCCTCTTACACTGCAGGGTTTTAGAAGAAGCTAAGCCCGAGGCCTAGCAAGAGCGTTCCTTGGGGGAGGCGGTTGGCTACACGCAGAACTCCGTGCCAAATAAACTTTATTCAAGGAAGGGACCAGTGTGTAGCTAGAGTGTATACTTGGTAGAAATCACAAGGAGGTAGGCTGCGTGTTCGCTGGAAACAGGGCCTTATGGCACAAGCCTTGCTTTCCCATTTTGAATGCTCCATTCATGCTGCCTTGAAGCTACCTAAATCACAGTTTTAGGACGGGTCTCTAGTCACTGCAGGCAGGGCTCTGGGAAAGGAACGAGTCTTCTCTACATCAACAGGGTGCTTTCATAGCCTGGGTGGGAGCTCCTCCTGATACGCTCTAGAGCTAAAAGGAAACTTGACGTGAGTCCTTTCCTCAAGGTAAAGCCTTGAATAGCCCTGCCGAAGTGGAAGCTTGGAGCAGAGTCCTTGAGGCATTAGCTTTAGGTCTGCTTTCTTTAACGTTAGTAAGCATTTCAGGAAACGGAGGACCTCTCCTGGGCACCCTATTCCCTGCACGAACACCGAGCACCGGCAGGCTCCACTAGGCTGCTAAGAAACTTCCAGGCCCGGAATCCTTTCCCAGTCACTCAGTGTATGCTGAGTGTAGGGCAACACACTGCACTCTTCCCTGGGAGAGCTAGATTTCCTCAGCACTCCAACAGCTTCAGGAACTGTGTTCTCTCACGTCCTACATGTCATGCCAATCTGCCTCATTGCCCTAGGCTGAGCGGCACTGAGAAACCAAAACTGCTTTGCATTCCTTCTACAAAGTCATACCTTAGGACCCCATCCTTACAGGAGAAAATCAGCTTGCCTTGCTGCTGTAACCAAAGCACAGTTCTTCCTCTTACACTGCAGGGTTTTAGAAGAAGCTAAGCCCGATAGCCTAGCAAGAGCGCTCCTTGGGGGAGGCGTTTGGCTACACGCAGAACTCCGTGCCAAATAAACTTTATTCAAGGAAGGGACCAGTGTGTAGCTAGAGTGTCTACTTACTTGGTAGAAATCACATGGAGGTAGGCTACGTGTTCGCTGGAAACGGGGGCCTTATGGCACAAGCCTTGCTTTCCCATTTTGAGTGCTCCATTCATGCTGCCTTGAAGCTACCTAAATCACAGTTTAGGACGGGTCTCTAGTCACTGCAGGCAGGGCTCTGGGAAAGGAACAAGTGTTCTCTACATCAACAGGGTGCTTTCATAGCCTGGGTGGGAGCTCCTCCTGATACGCTCTAGAGCTAAAAGGAAACTTGACGTGAGTCCTTTCCTCAAGGTAAAGCCTTGAATAGCCCTGCCGAAGTGGAAGCTTGGAGCAGAGTCCTTGAGGCATTAGCTTTAGGTGTGCTTTCTTTAACGTTAGTAAGCATTTCAGGAAACGGAGGACCTCGCCTGGGCACCCTATTCCCTGCACGAACACCGAGCACCGGCAGGCTCCACTAGGCTGCTAAGAAACTTCCAGGCCCGGAATCCTTTCCCAGTCACTCAGTGTATGCTGAGTGTAGGGCAACACACTGCACTCTTCCCTGGGAGAGCTAGATTTCCTCAGCACTCCGACAGCTCCAGGAACTGTGTTCTCTCACGTCCTACATGTCATGCCAATCTGCCTCATTGCCCTAGGCTGAGCGGCACTGAGAAACCAAAACTGCTTCGCATTCCTTCCACAAAGTCATACATTAAGACCCCATCCTTACAGGAGAAATTCGGCTTGCGTTCCTGCTGTAAACAAAGCACAGTTCTTCCTCTTACACTGCAGGGTTTTAGAAGAAGCTAAGCCCGAGAGCCTAGCAAGAGCGTTCCTTGGGGGAGGCGGTTGGCTACACGCAGAACTCCGTGCCAAATAAACTTTATTCAAGGAAGGGACCAGTGTGTAGCTAGAGTGTATACTTGGTAGAAATCACAAGGAGGTAGGCTGCGTGTTCGCTGGAAACAGGGCCTTATGGCACAAGCCTTGCTTTCCCATTTTGAATGCTCCATTCATGCTGCCTTGAAGCTACCTAAATCACAGTTTTACGACGGGTCTCTAGTCACTGCAGGCAGGGCTCTGGGAAAGGAACGAGTCTTCTCTACATCAACAGGGTGCTTTCATAGCCTGGGTGGGAGCTCCTCCTGATACGCTCTAGAGCTAAAAGGAAACTTGACGTGAGTCCTTTCCTCAAGGTAAAGCCTTGAATAGCCCTGCCGAAGTGGAAGCTTGGAGCAGAGTCCTTGAGGCATTAGCTTTAGGTCTGCTTTCTTTAACGTTAGTAAGCATTTCAGGAAACGGAGGACCTCGCCTGGGCACCCTATTCCCTGCACGAACACCGAGCACCGGCAGGCTCCACTAGGCTGCTAAGAAACTTCCAGGCCCGGAATCCTTTCCCAGTCACTCAGTGTATGCTGAGTGTAGGGCAACACACTGCACTCTTCCCTGGGAGAGCTAGATTTCCTCAGCACTCCAACAGCTCCAGGAACTGTGTTCTCTCACGTCCTACATGTCATGCCAATCTGCCTCATTGCCCTAGGCTGAGCGGCACTGAGAAACCAAAACTGCTTTGCATTCCTTCTACAAAGTCATACCTTAGGACCCCATCCTTACAGGAGAAAATCAGCTTGCCTTGCTGCTGTAACCAAAGCACAGTTCTTCCTCTTACACTGCAGGGTTTTAGAAGAAGCTAAGCCCGATAGCCTAGCAAGAGCGCTCCTTGGGGGAGGCGTTTGGCTACACGCAGAACTCCGTGCCAAATAAACTTTATTCAAGGAAGGGACCAGTGTGTAGCTAGAGTGTCTACTTACTTGGTAGAAATCACATGGAGGTAGGCTACGTGTTCGCTGGAAACGGGGGCCTTATGGCACAAGCCTTGCTTTCCCATTTTGAGTGCTCCATTCATGCTGCCTTGAAGCTACCTAAATCACAGTTTAGGACGGGTCTCTAGTCACTGCAGGCAGGGCTCTGGGAAAGGAACAAGTGTTCTCTACATCAACAGGGTGCTTTCATAGCCTGGGTGGGAGCTCCTCCTGATACGCTCTAGAGCTAAAAGGAAACTTGACGTGAGTCCTTTCCTCAAGGTAAAGCCTTGAATAGCCCTGCCGAAGTGGAAGCTTGGAGCAGAGTCCTTGAGGCATTAGCTTTAGGTGTGCTTTCTTTAACGTTAGTAAGCATTTCAGGAAACGGAGGACCTCGCCTGGGCACCCTATTCCCTGCACGAACACCGAGCACCGGCAGGCTCCACTAGGCTGCTAAGAAACTTCCAGGCCCGGAATCCTTTCCCAGTCACTCAGTGTATGCTGAGTGTAGGGCAACACACTGCACTCTTCCCTGGGAGAGCTAGATTTCCTCAGCACTCCGACAGCTCCAGGAACTGTGTTCTCTCACGTCCTACATGTCATGCCAATCTGCCTCATTGCCCTAGGCTGAGCGGCACTGAGAAACCAAAACTGCTTCGCATTCCTTCCACAAAGTCATACATTAAGACCCCATCCTTACAGGAGAAATTCGGCTTGCGTTCCTGCTGTAAACAAAGCACAGTTCTTCCTCTTACACTGCAGGGTTTTAGAAGAAGCTAAGCCCGAGAGCCTAGCAAGAGCGTTCCTTGGGGGAGGCGGTTGGCTACACGCAGAACTCCGTGCCAAATAAACTTTATTCAAGGAAGGGACCAGTGTGTAGCTAGAGTGTATACTTGGTAGAAATCACAAGGAGGTAGGCTGCGTGTTCGCTGGAAACAGGGCCTTATGGCACAAGCCTTGCTTTCCCATTTTGAATGCTCCATTCATGCTGCCTTGAAGCTACCTAAATCACAGTTTTACGACGGGTCTCTAGTCACTGCAGGCAGGGCTCTGGGAAAGGAACGAGTCTTCTCTACATCAACAGGGTGCTTTCATAGCCTGGGTGGGAGCTCCTCCTGATACGCTCTAGAGCTAAAAGGAAACTTGACGTGAGTCCTTTCCTCAAGGTAAAGCCTTGAATAGCCCTGCCGAAGTGGAAGCTTGGAGCAGAGTCCTTGAGGCATTAGCTTTAGGTCTGCTTTCTTTAACGTTAGTAAGCATTTCAGGAAACGGAGGACCTCGCCTGGGCACCCTATTCCCTGCACGAACACCGAGCACCGGCAGGCTCCACTAGGCTGCTAAGAAACTTCCAGGCCCGGAATCCTTTCCCAGTCACTCAGTGTATGCTGAGTGTAGGGCAACACACTGCACTCTTCCCTGGGAGAGCTAGATTTCCTCAGCACTCCAACAGCTCCAGGAACTGTGTTCTCTCACGTCCTACATGTCATGCCAATCTGCCTCATTGCCCTAGGCTGAGCGGCACTGAGAAACCAAAACTGCTTTGCATTCCTTCTACAAAGTCATACCTTAGGACCCCATCCTTACAGGAGAAAATCAGCTTGCCTTGCTGCTGTAACCAAAGCACAGTTCTTCCTCTTACACTGCAGGGTTTTAGAAGAAGCTAAGCCCGATAGCCTAGCAAGAGCGCTCCTTGGGGGAGGCGTTTGGCTACACGCAGAACTCCGTGCCAAATAAACTTTATTCAAGGAAGGGACCAGTGTGTAGCTAGAGTGTCTACTTACTTGGTAGAAATCACATGGAGGTAGGCTACGTGTTCGCTGGAAATGGGGGCCTTATGGCACAAGCCTTGCTTTCCCATTTTGAGTGCTCCATTCAGGCTGCCTTGAAGCTACCTAAATCACAGTTTAGGACGGGTCTCTAGTCACTGCAGGCAGGGCTCTGGGAAAGGAACAAGTGTTCTCTACATCAACAGGGTGCTTTCATAGCCTGGGTGGGAGCTCCTCCTGATACGCTCTAGAGCTAAAAGGAAACTTGACGTGAGTCCTTTCCTCAAGGTAAAGCCTTGAATAGCCCTGCCGAAGTGGAAGCTTGGAGCAGAGTCCTTGAGGCATTAGCTTTAGGTCTGCTTTCTTTAACGTTAGTAAGCATTTCAGGAAACGGAGGACCTCGCCTGGGCACCCTATTCCCTGCACGAACACCGAGCACCGGCAGGCTCCACTAGGCTGCTAAGAAACTTCCAGGCCCGGAATCCTTTCCCAGTCACTCAGTGTATGCTGAGTGTAGGGCAACACACTGCACTCTTCCCTGGGAGAGCTAGATTTCCTCAGCACTCCGACAGCTCCAGGAACTGTGTTCTCTCACGTCCTACATGTCATGCCAATCTGCCTCATTGCCCTAGGCTGAGCGGCACTGAGAAACCAAAACTGCTTCGCATTCCTTCCACAAAGTCATACATTAAGACCCCATCCTTACAGGAGAAATTCGGCTTGCGTTCCTGCTGTAAACAAAGCACAGTTCTTCCTCTTACACTGCAGGGTTTTAGAAGAAGCTAAGCCCGAGAGCCTACCAAGAGCGTTCCTTGGGGGAGGCGGTTGGCTACACGCAGAACTCCGTGCCAAATAAACTTTATTCAAGGAAGGGACCAGTGTGTAGCTAGAGTGTATACTTGGTAGAAATCACAAGGAGGTAGGCTGCGTGTTCGCTGGAAACAGGGCCTTATGGCACAAGCCTTGCTTTCCCATTTTGAATGCTCCATTCATGCTGCCTTGAAGCTACCTAAATCACAGTTTTAGGACGGGTCTCTAGTCACTGCAGGCAGGGCTCTGGGAAAGGAACGAGTCTTCTCTACATCAACAGGGTGCTTTCATAGCCTGGGTGGGAGCTCCTCCTGATACGCTCTAGAGCTAAAAGGAAACTTGACGTGAGTCCTTTCCTCAAGGTAAAGCCTTGAATAGCCCTGCCGAAGTGGAAGCTTGGAGCAGAGTCCTTGAGGCATTAGCTTTAGGTCTGCTTTCTTTAACGTTAGTAAGCATTTCAGGAAACGGAGGACCTCGCCTGGGCACCCTATTCCCTGCACGAACACCGAGCACCGGCAGGCTCCACTAGGCTGCTAAGAAACTTCCAGGCCCGGAATCCTTTCCCAGTCACTCAGTGTATGCTGAGTGTAGGGCAACACACTGCACTCTTCCCTGGGAGAGCTAGATTTCCTCAGCACTCCAACAGCTCCAGGAACTGTGTTCTCTCACGTCCTACATGTCATGCGAATCTGCCTCATTGCCCTAGGCTGAGCGGCACTGAGAAACCAAAACTGCTTTGCATTCCTTCTGCAAAGTCATACCTTAGGACCCCATCCTTACAGGAGAAAATCAGCTTGCCTTGCTGCTGTAACCAAAGCACAGTTCTTCCTCTTACACTGCAGGGTTTTAGAAGAAGCTAAGCCCGATAGCCTAGCAAGAGCGCTCCTTGGGGGAGGCGTTTGGCTACACGCAGAACTCCGTGCCAAATAAACTTTATTCAAGGAAGGGACCAGTGTGTAGCTAGAGTGTCTACTTACTTGGTAGAAATCACATGGAGGTAGGCTACGTGTTCGCTGGAAACGGGGGCCTTATGGCACAAGCCTTGCTTTCCCATTTTGAGTGCTCCATTCAGGCTGCCTTGAAGCTACCTAAATCACAGTTTAGGACGGGTCTCTAGTCACTGCAGGCAGGGCTCTGGGAAAGGAACAAGTGTTCTCTACATCAACAGGGTGCTTTCATAGCCTGGGTGGGAGCTCCTCCTGATACGCTCTAGAGCTAAAAGGAAACTTGACGTGAGTCCTTTCCTCAAGGTAAAGCCTTGAATAGCCCTGCCGAAGTGGAAGCTTGGAGCAGAGTCCTTGAGGCATTAGCTTTAGGTCTGCTTTCTTTAACGTTAGTAAGCATTTCAGGAAACGGAGGACCTCGCCTGGGCACCCTATTCCCTGCACGAACACCGAGCACCGGCAGGCTCCACTAGGCTGCTAAGAAACTTCCAGGCCCGGAATCCTTTCCCAGTCACTCAGTGTATGCTGAGTGTAGGGCAACACACTGCACTCTTCCCTGGGAGAGCTAGATTTCCTCAGCACTCCGACAGCTCCAGGAACTGTGTTCTCTCACGTCCTACATGTCATGCCAATCTGCCTCATTGCCCTAGGCTGAGCGGCACTGAGAAACCAAAACTGCTTCGCATTCCTTCCACAAAGTCATACATTAAGACCCCATCCTTACAGGAGAAATTCGGCTTGCGTTCCTGCTGTAAACAAAGCACAGTTCTTCCTCTTACACTGCAGGGTTTTAGAAGAAGCTAAGCCCGAGAGCCTAGCAAGAGCGTTCCTTGGGGGAGGCGGTTGGCTACACGCAGAACTCCGTGCCAAATAAACTTTATTCAAGGAAGGGACCAGTGTGTAGCTAGAGTGTATACTTGGTAGAAATCACAAGGAGGTAGGCTGCGTGTTCGCTGGAAACAGGGCCTTATGGCACAAGCCTTGCTTTCCCATTTTGAATGCTCCATTCATGCTGCCTTGAAGCTACCTAAATCACAGTTTTAGGACGGGTCTCTAGTCACTGCAGGCAGGGCTCTGGGAAAGGAACGAGTCTTCTCTACATCAACAGGGTGCTTTCATAGCCTGGGTGGGAGCTCCTCCTGATACGCTCTAGAGCTAAAAGGAAACTTGACGTGAGTCCTTTCCTCAAGGTAAAGCCTTGAATAGCCCTGCCGAAGTGGAAGCTTGGAGCAGAGTCCTTGAGGCATTAGCTTTAGGTCTGCTTTCTTTAACGTTAGTAAGCATTTCAGGAAACGGAGGACCTCGCCTGGGCACCCTATTCCCTGCACGAACACCGAGCACCGGCAGGCTCCACTAGGCTGCTAAGAAACTTCCAGGCCCGGAATCCTTTCCCAGTCACTCAGTGTATGCTGAGTGTAGGGCAACACACTGCACTCTTCCCTGGGAGAGCTAGATTTCCTCAGCACTCCAACAGCTCCAGGAACTGTGTTCTCTCACGTCCTACATGTCATGCCAATCTGCCTCATTGCCCTAGGCTGAGCGGCACTGAGAAACCAAAACTGCTTTGCATTCCTTCTACAAAGTCATACCTTAGGACCCCATCCTTACAGGAGAAAATCAGCTTGCCTTGCTGCTGTAACCAAAGCACAGTTCTTCCTCTTACACTGCAGGGTTTTAGAAGAAGCTAAGCCCGATAGCCTAGCAAGAGCGCTCCTTGGGGGAGGCGTTTGGCTACACGCAGAACTCCGTGCCAAATAAACTTTATTCAAGGAAGGGACCAGTGTGTAGCTAGAGTGTCTACTTACTTGGTAGAAATCACATGGAGGTAGGCTACGTGTTCGCTGGAAACGGGGGCCTTATGGCACAAGCCTTGCTTTCCCATTTTGAGTGCTCCATTCATGCTGCCTTGAAGCTACCTAAATCACAGTTTAGGACGGGTCTCTAGTCACTGCAGGCAGGGCTCTGGGAAAGGAACAAGTGTTCTCTACATCAACAGGGTGCTTTCATAGCCTGGGTGGGAGCTCCTCCTGATACGCTCTAGAGCTAAAAGGAAACTTGACGTGAGTCCTTTCCTCAAGGTAAAGCCTTGAATAGCCCTGCCGAAGTGGAAGCTTGGAGCAGAGTCCTTGAGGCATTAGCTTTAGGTCTGCTTTCTTTAACGTTAGTAAGCATTTCAGGAAACGGAGGACCTCGCCTGGGCACCCTATTCCCTGCACGAACACCGAGCACCGGCAGGCTCCACTAGGCTGCTAAGAAACTTCCAGGCCCGGAATCCTTTCCCAGTCACTCAGTGTATGCTGAGTGTAGGGCAACACACTGCACTCTTCCCTGGGAGAGCTAGATTTCCTCAGCACTCCGACAGCTCCAGGAACTGTGTTCTCTCACGTCCTACATGTCATGCCAATCTGCCTCATTGCCCTAGGCTGAGCGGCACTGAGAAACCAAAACTGCTTCGCATTCCTTCCACAAAGTCATACATTAAGACCCCATCCTTACAGGAGAAATTCGGCTTGCGTTCCTGCTGTAAACAAAGCACAGTTCTTCCTCTTACACTGCAGGGTTTTAGAAGAAGCTAAGCCCGAGAGCCTAGCAAGAGCGTTCCTTGGGGGAGGCGGTTGGCTACACGCAGAACTCCGTGCCAAATAAACTTTATTCAAGGAAGGGACCAGTGTGTAGCTAGAGTGTATACTTGGTAGAAATCACAAGGAGGTAGGCTGCGTGTTCGCTGGAAACAGGGCCTTATGGCACAAGCCTTGCTTTCCCATTTTGAATGCTCCATTCATGCTGCCTTGAAGCTACCTAAATAACAGTTTTAGGACGGGTCTCTAGTCACTGCAGGCAGGGCTCTGGGAAAGGAACGAGTCTTCTCTACATCAACAGGGTGCTTTCATAGCCTGGGTGGGAGCTCCTCCTGATACGCTCTAGAGCTAAAAGGAAACTTGACGTGAGTCCTTTCCTCAAGGTAAAGCCTTGAATAGCCCTGCCGAAGTGGAAGCTTGGAGCAGAGTCCTTGAGGCATTAGCTTTAGGTCTGCTTTCTTTAACGTTAGTAAGCATTTCAGGAAACGGAGGACCTCGCCTGGGCACCCTATTCCCTGCACGAACACCGAGCACCGGCAGGCTCCACTAGGCTGCTAAGAAACTTCCAGGCCCGGAATCCTTTCCCAGTCACTCAGTGTATGCTGAGTGTAGGGCAACACACTGCACTCTTCCCTGGGAGAGCTAGATTTCCTCAGCACTCCAACAGCTCCAGGAACTGTGTTCTCTCACGTCCTACATGTCATGCCAATCTGCCTCATTGCCCTAGGCTGAGCGGCACTGAGAAACCAAAACTGCTTTGCATTCCTTCTACAAAGTCATACCTTAGGACCCCATCCTTACAGGAGAAAATCAGCTTGCCTTGCTGCTGTAACCAAAGCACAGTTCTTCCTCTTACACTGCAGGGTTTTAGAAGAAGCTAAGCCCGATAGCCTAGCAAGAGCGCTCCTTGGGGGAGGCGTTTGGCTACACGCAGAACTCCGTGCCAAATAAACTTTATTCAAGGAAGGGACCAGTGTGTAGCTAGAGTGTCTACTTACTTGGTAGAAATCACATGGAGGTAGGCTACGTGTTCGCTGGAAACGGGGGCCTTATGGCACAAGCCTTGCTTTCCCATTTTGAGTGCTCCATTCAGGCTGCCTTGAAGCTACCTAAATCACAGTTTAGGACGGGTCTCTAGTCACTGCAGGCAGGGCTCTGGGAAAGGAACAAGTGTTCTCTACATCAACAGGGTGCTTTCATAGCCTGGGTGGGAGCTCCTCCTGATACGCTCTAGAGCTAAAAGGAAACTTGACGTGAGTCCTTTCCTCAAGGTAAAGCCTTGAATAGCGCTGCCGAAGTGGAAGCTTGGAGCAGAGTCCTTGAGGCATTAGCTTTAGGTCTGCTTTCTTTAACGTTAGTAAGCATTTCAGGAAACGGAGGACCTCGCCTGGGCACCCTATTCCCTGCACGAACACCGAGCACCGGCAGGCTCCACTAGGCTGCTAAGAAACTTCCAGGCCCAGAATCCTTTCCCAGTCACTCAGTGTATGCTGAGTGTAGGGCAACACACTGCACTCTTCCCTGGGAGAGCTAGATTTCCTCAGCACTCCAACAGCTCCAGGAACTGTGTTCTCTCACGTCCTACATGTCATGCAAATCTGCCTCATTGCCCTAGGCTGAGCGACACTTAGAAACCAAAACTGCTTCGCATTCCTTCCACAAAGTCATACATTAAGACCCCATCCTTACAGGAGAAATTCGGCTTCCGTTCCTGCTGTAAACAAAGCACAGTTCTTCCTCTTACACTGCAGGGTTTTAGAAGAAGCTAAGCCCGAGAGCCTAGCAAGAGCGTTCCTTGGGGGAGGCGGTTGGCTACACGCAGAACTCCGTGCCAAATAAACTTTATTCAAGGAAGGGACCAGTGTGTAGCTAGAGTGTATACTTGGTAGAAATCACAAGGAGGTAGGCTGCGTGTTCGCTGGAAACAGGGCCTTATGGCACAAGCCTTGCTTTCCCATTTTGAATGCTCCATTCATGCTGCCTTGAAGCTACCTAAATCACAGTTTTACGACGGGTCTCTAGTCACTGCAGGCAGGGCTCTGGGAAAGGAACGAGTCTTCTCTACATCAACAGGGTGCTTTCATAGCCTGGGTGGGAGCTCCTCCTGATACGCTCTAGAGCTAAAAGGAAACTTGACGTGAGTCCTTTCCTCAAGGTAAAGCCTTGAATAGCCCTGCCGAAGTGGAAGCTTGGAGCAGAGTCCTTGAGGCATTAGCTTTAGGTCTGCTTTCTTTAACGTTAGTAAGCATTTCAGGAAACGGAGGACCTCTCCTGGGCACCCTATTCCCTGCACGAACACCGAGCACCGGCAGGCTCCACTATGCTGCTAAGAAACTTCCAGGCCCGGAATCCTTTCCCAGTCACTCAGTGTATGCTGAGTGTAGGGCAACACACTGCACTCTTCCCTGGGAGAGCTAGATTTCCTCAGCACTCCAACAGCTCCAGGAACTGTGTTCTCTCACGTCCTACATGTCATGCCAATCTGCCTCATTGCCCTAGGCTGAGCGGCACTGAGAAACCAAAACTGCTTCGCATTCCTTCCACAAAGTCATACATTAAGACCCCATCCTTACAGGAGAAATTCGGCTTGCGTTCCTGCTGTAAACAAAGCACAGTTCTTCCTCTTACACTGCAGGGTTTTAGAAGAACCTAAGCCCGAGAGCCTAGCAAGAGCGTTCCTTGGGGGAGGCGGTTGGCTACACGCAGAACTCCGTGCCAAATAAACTTTATTCAAGGAAGGGACCAGTGTGTAGCTAGAGTGTATACTTGGTAGAAATCACAAGGAGGTAGGCTGCGTGTTCGCTGGAAACAGGGCCTTATGGCACAAGCCTTGCTTTCCCATTTTGAATGCTCCATTCATGCTGCCTTGAAGCTACCTAAATCACAGTTTTAGGACGGGTCTCTAGTCACTGCAGGCAGGGCTCTGGGAAAGGAACGAGTCTTCTCTACATCAACAGGGTGCTTTCATAGCCTGGGTGGGAGCTCCTCCTGATACGCTCTAGAGCTAAAAGGAAACTTGACGTGAGTCCTTTCCTCAAGGTAAAGCCTTGAATAGCCCTGCCGAAGTGGAAGCTTGGAGCAGAGTCCTTGAGGCATTAGCTTTAGGTCTGCTTTCTTTAACGTTAGTAAGCATTTCAGGAAACGGAGGACCTCGCCTGGGCACCCTATTCCCTGCACGAACACCGAGCACCGGCAGGCTCCACTAGGCTGCTAAGAAACTTCCAGGCCCGGAATCCTTTCCCAGTCACTCAGTGTATGCTGAGTGTAGGGCAACACACTGCACTCTTCCCTGGGAGAGCTAGATTTCCTCAGCACTCCAACAGCTCCAGGAACTGTGTTCTCTCACGTCCTACATGTCATGCAAATCTGCCTCATTGCCCTAGGCTGAGCGGCACTGAGAAACCAAAACTGCTTTGCATTCCTTCTACAAAGTCATACCTTAGGACCCCATCCTTACAGGAGAAAGTCAGCTTGCCTTGCTGCTGTAACCAAAGCACAGTTCTTCCTCTTACACTGCAGGGTTTTAGAAGAAGCTAAGCCCGATAGCCTAGCAAGAGCGCTCCTTGGGGGAGGCGTTTGGCTACACGCAGAACTCCGTGCCAAATAAACTTTATTCAAGGAAGGGACCAATGTGTAGCTAGAGTGTCTACTTACTTGGTAGAAATCACATGGAGGTAGGCTACGTGTTCGCTGGAAACGGGGGCCTTATGGCACAAGCCTTGCTTTCCCATTTTGAGTGCTCCATTCATGCTGCCTTGAAGCTACCTAAATCACAGTTTAGGACGGGTCTCTAGGCACTGCAGGCAGGGCTCTGGGAAAGGAACGAGTCTTCTCTACATCAACAGGGTGCTTTCATAGCCTGGGTGAGAGCTCCTCCTGATACGCTCTAGAGCTAAAAGGAAACTTGACGTGAGTCCTTTCCTCAAGGTAAAGCCTTGAATAGCCCTGCCGAAGTGGAAGCTTGTAGCAGAGTCCTTGAGGCATTAGCTTTAGGTCTGCTTTCTTTAACGTTAGTAAGCATTTCAGGAAACGGAGGACCTCTCCTGGGCACCCTATTCCCTGCACGAACACCGAGCACCGGCAGGCTCCACTAGGCTGCTAAGAAACTTCCAGGCCCGGAATCCTTTCCCAGTCACTCAGTGTATGCTGAGTGTAGGGCAACACACTGCACTCTTCCCTGGGAGAGCTAGATTTCCTCAGCACTCCAACAGCTCCAGGAACTGTGTTCTCTCACGTCCTACATGTCATGCAAATCTGCCTCATTGCCCTAGGCTGAGCGGCACTGAGAAACCAAAACTGCTTCGCATTCCTTCCACAAAGTCATACATTAAGACCCCATCCTTACAGGAGAAATTCGGCTTGCGTTCCTGCTGTAAACAAAGCACAGTTCTTCCTCTTACACTGCAGGGTTTTAGAAGAAGCTAAGCCCGAGAGCCTAGCAAGAGCGTTCCTTGGGGGAGGCGGTTGGCTACACGCAGAACTCCGTGCCAAATAAACTTTATTCAAGGAAGGGACCAGTGTGTAGCTAGAGTGTATACTTGGTAGAAATCACAAGGAGGTAGGCTGCGTGTTCGCTGGAAACAGGGCCTTATGGCACAAGCCTTGCTTTCCCATTTTGAATGCTCCATTCATGCTGCCTTGAAGCTACCTAAATCACAGTTTTAGGACGGGTCTCTAGTCACTGCAGGCAGGGCTCTGGGAAAGGAACGAGTCTTCTCTACATCAACAGGGTGCTTTCATAGCCTGGGTGGGAGCTCCTCCTGATACGCTCTAGAGCTAAAAGGAAACTTGACGTGAGTCCTTTCCTCAAGGTAAAGCCTTGAATAGCCCTGCCGAAGTGGAAGCTTGGAGCAGAGTCCTTGAGGCATTAGCTTTAGGTCTGCTTTCTTTAACGTTAGTAAGCATTTCAGGAAACGGAGGACCTCGCCTGGGCACCCTATTCCCTGCACGAACACCGAGCACCGGCAGGCTCCACTAGGCTGCTAAGAAACTTCCAGGCCCGGAATCCTTTCCCAGTCACTCAGTGTATGCTGAGTGTAGGGCAACACACTGCACTCTTCCCTGGGAGAGCTAGATTTCCTCAGCACTCCAACAGCTCCAGGAACTGTGTTCTCTCACGTCCTACATGTCATGCAAATCTGCCTCATTGCCCTAGGCTGAGCGGCACTGAGAAACCAAAACTGCTTTGCATTCCTTCTACAAAGTCATACCTTAGGACCCCATCCTTACAGGAGAAAGTCAGCTTGCCTTGCTGCTGTAACCAAAGCACAGTTCTTCCTCTTACACTGCAGGGTTTTAGAAGAAGCTAAGCCCGATAGCCTAGCAAGAGCGCTCCTTGGGGGAGGCGTTTGGCTACACGCAGAACTCCGTGCCAAATAAACTTTATTCAAGGAAGGGACCAATGTGTAGCTAGAGTGTCTACTTACTTGGTAGAAATCACATGGAGGTAGGCTACGTGTTCGCTGGAAACGGGGGCCTTATGGCACAAGCCTTGCTTTCCCATTTTGAGTGCTCCATTCATGCTGCCTTGAAGCTACCTAAATCACAGTTTAGGACGGGTCTCTAGGCACTGCAGGCAGGGCTCTGGGAAAGGAACGAGTCTTCTCTACATCAACAGGGTGCTTTCATAGCCTGGGTGAGAGCTCCTCCTGATACGCTCTAGAGCTAAAAGGAAACTTGACGTGAGTCCTTTCCTCAAGGTAAAGCCTTGAATAGCCCTGCCGAAGTGGAAGCTTGTAGCAGAGTCCTTGAGGCATTAGCTTTAGGTCTGCTTTCTTTAACGTTAGTAAGCATTTCAGGAAACGGAGGACCTCTCCTGGGCACCCTATTCCCTGCACGAACACCGAGCACCGGCAGGCTCCACTAGGCTGCTAAGAAACTTCCAGGCCCGGAATCCTTTCCCAGTCACTCAGTGTATGCTGAGTGTAGGGCAACACACTGCACTCTTCCCTGGGAGAGCTAGATTTCCTCAGCACTCCAACAGCTCCAGGAACTGTGTTCTCTCACGTCCTACATGTCATGCAAATCTGCCTCATTGCCCTAGGCTGAGCGGCACTGAGAAACCAAAACTGCTTCGCATTCCTTCCACAAAGTCATACATTAAGACCCCATCCTTACCGGAGAAATTCGGCTTGCGTTCCTGCTGTAAACAAAGCACAGTTCTTCCTCTTACACTGCAGGGTTTTAGAAGAAGCTAAGCCCGAGAGCCTAGCAAGAGCGTTCCTTGGGGGAGGCGGTTGGCTACACGCAGAACTCCGTGCCAAATAAACTTTATTCAAGGAAGGGACCAGTGTGTAGCTAGAGTGTATACTTGGTAGAAATCACAAGGAGGTAGGCTGCGTGTTCGCTGGAAACAGGGCCTTATGGCACAAGCCTTGCTTTCCCATTTTGAATGCTCCATTCATGCTGCCTTGAAGCTACCTAAATAACAGTTTTAGGACGGGTCTCTAGTCACTGCAGGCAGGGCTCTGGGGAAGGAACGAGTCTTCTCTACATCAACAGGGTGCTTTCATAGCCTGGGTGGGAGCTCCTCCTGATACGCTCTAGAGCTAAAAGGAAACTTGACGTGAGTCCTTTCCTCAAGGTAAAGCCTTGAATAGCCCTGCCGAAGTGGAAGCTTGGAGCAGAGTCCTTGAGGCATTAGCTTTAGGTGTGCTTTCTTTAACGTTAGTAAGCATTTCAGGAAACGGAGGACCTCGCCTGGGCACCCTATTCCCTGCACGAACACCGAGCACCGGCAGGCTCCACTAGGCTGCTAAGAAACTTCCAGGCCCGGAATCCTTTCCCAGTCACTCAGTGTATGCTGAGTGTAGGGCAACACACTGCACTCTTCCCTGGGAGAGCTAGATTTCCTCAGCACTCCAACAGCTCCAGGAACTGTGTTCTCTCACGTCCTACATGTCATGCAAATCTGCCTCATTGCCCTAGGCTGAGCGGCACTGAGAAACCAAAACTGCTTTGCATTCCTTCTACAAAGTCATACCTTAGGACCCCATCCTTACAGGAGAAAGTCAGCTTGCCTTGCTGCTGTAACCAAAGCACAGTTCTTCCTCTTACACTGCAGGGTTTTAGAAGAAGCTAAGCCCGATAGCCTAGCAAGAGCGCTCCTTGGGGGAGGCGTTTGGCTACACGCAGAACTCCGTGCCAAATAAACTTTATTCAAGGAAGGGACCAGTGTGTAGCTAGAGTGTCTACTTACTTGGTAGAAATCACATGGAGGTAGGCTACGTGTTCGCTGGAAACGGGGGCCTTATGGCACAAGCCTTGCTTTCCCATTTTGAATGCTCCATTCATGCTGCCTTGAAGCTACCTAAATAACAGTTTTAGGACGGGTCTCTAGTCACTGCAGGCAGGGCTCTGGGAAAGGAACGAGTCTTCTCTACATCAACAGCGTGCTTTCATAGCCTGGGTGGGAGCTCCTCCTGATACGCTCTAGAGCTAAAAGGAAACTTGACGTGAGTCCTTTCCTCAAGGTAAAGCCTTGAATAGCCCTGCCGAAGTGGAAGCTTGGAGCAGAGTCCTTGAGGCATTAGCTTTAGGTCTGCTTTCTTTAACGTTAGTAAGCATTTCAGGAAACGGAGGACCTCGCCTGGGCACCCTACTCCCTGCACGAACACCGAGCACCGGCAGGCTCCACTAGGCTGCTAAGAAACTTCAGGCCCGGAATCCTTTCCCAGTCACTCAGTGTATGCTGAGTGTAGGGCAACACACTGCACTCTTCCCTGGGAGAGCTAGATTTCCTCAGCACTCCGACAGCTCCAGGAACTGTGTTCTCTCACGTCCTACATGTCATGCAAATCTGCCTCATTGCCCTAGGCTGAGCGGCACTGAGAAACCAAAACTGCTTCGCATTCCTTCCACAAAGTCATACATTAAGACCCCATCCTTACAGGAGAAATTCGGCTTGCGTTCCTGCTGTAAACAAAGCACAGTTCTTCCTCTTACACTGCAGGGTTTTAGAAGAAGCTAAGCCCGAGAGCCTAGCAAGAGCGTTCCTTGGGGGAGGCGGTTGGCTACACGCAGAACTCCGTGCCAAATAAACTTTATTCAAGGAAGGGACCAGTGTGTAGCTAGAGTGTATACTTGGTAGAAATCACAAGGAGGTAGGCTGCGTGTTCGCTGGAAACAGGGCCTTATGGCACAAGCCTTGCTTTCCCATTTTGAATGCTCCATTCATGCTGCCTTGAAGCTACCTAAATCACAGTTTTAGGACGGGTCTCTAGTCACTGCAGGCAGGGCTCTGGGAAAGGAACGAGTCTTCTCTACATCAACAGGGTGCTTTCATAGTCTGGGTGGGAGCTCCTCCTGATACGCTCTAGAGCTAAAAGGAAACTTGACGTGAGTCCTTTCCTCAAGGTAAAGCCTTGAATAGCCCTGCCGAAGTGGAAGCTTGGAGCAGAGTCCTTGAGGCATTAGCTTTAGGTCTGCTTTCTTTAACGTTAGTAAGCATTTCAGGAAACGGAGGACCTCTCCTGGGCACCCTATTCCCTGCACGAACACCGAGCACCGGCAGGCTCCACTAGGCTGCTAAGAAACTTCCAGGCCCGGAATCCTTTCCCAGTCACTCAGTGTATGCTGAGTGTAGGGCAACACACTGCACTCTTCCCTGGGAGAGCTAGATTTCCTCAGCACTCCAACAGCTCCAGGAACTGTGTTCTCTCACGTCCTACATGTCATGCCAATCTGCCTCATTGCCCTAGGCTGAGCGGCACTGAGAAACCAAAACTGCTTTGCATTCCTTCTACAAAGTCATACCTTAGGACCCCATCCTTACAGGAGAAAGTCAGCTTGCCTTGCTGCTGTAACCAAAGCACAGTTCTTCCTCTTACACTGCAGGGTTTTAGAAGAAGCTAAGCCCGATAGCCTAGCAAGAGCGCTCCTTGGGGGAGGCGTTTGGCTACACGCAGAACTCCGTGCCAAATAAACTTTATTCAAGGAAGGGACCAGTGTGTAGCTAGAGTGTCTACTTACTTGGTAGAAATCACATGGAGGTAGGCTACGTGTTCGCTGGAAACGGGGGCCTTATGGCACAAGCCTTGCTTTCCCATTTTGAGTGCTCCATTCATGCTGCCTTGAAGCTACCTAAATCACAGTTTAGGACGGGTCTCTAGTCACTGCAGGCAGGGCTCTGGGAAAGGAACAAGTGTTCTCTACATCAACAGGGTGCTTTCATAGCCTGGGTGGGAGCTCCTCCTGATACGCTCTAGAACTAAAAGGAAACTTGGCGTGAGTCCTTTCCTCAAGGTAAAGCCTTGAATAGCCCTGCCGAAGTGGAAGCTTGGAGCAGAGTCCTTGAGGCATTAGCTTTAGGTCTGCTTTCTTTAACGTTAGTAAGCATTTCAGGAAACGGAGGACCTCGCCTGGGCACCCTACTCCCTGCACGAACACCGAGCACCGGCAGGCTCCACTAGGCTGCTAAGAAACTTCCAGGCCCGGAATCCTTTCCCAGTCACTCAGTGTATGCTGAGTGTAGGGCAACACACTGCACTCTTCCCTGGGAGAGCTAGATTTCCTCAGCACTCCGACAGCTCCAGGAACTGTGTTCTCTCACGTCCTACATGTCATGCAAATCTGCCTCATTGCCCTAGGCTGAGCGGCACTGAGAAACCAAAACGGCTTCGCATTCCTTCCACAAAGTCATACATTAAGACCCCATCCTTACAGGAGAAATTCGGCTTGCGTTCCTGCTGTAAACAAAGCACAGTTCTTCCTCTTACACTGCAGGGTTTTAGAAGAAGCTAAGCCCGAGAGCCTAGCAAGAGCGTTCCTTGGGGGAGGCGGTTGGCTACACGCAGAACTCCGTGCCAAATAAACTTTATTCAAGGAAGGGACCAGTGTGTAGCTAGAGTGTATACTTGGTAGAAATCACAAGGAGGTAGGCTGCGTGTTCGCTGGAAACAGGGCCTTATGGCACAAGCCTTGCTTTCCCATTTTGAATGCTCCATTCATGCTGCCTTGAAGCTACCTAAATCACAGTTTTAGGACGGGTCTCTAGTCACTGCAGGCAGGGCTCTGGGAAAGGAACGAGTCTTCTCTACATCAACAGGGTGCTTTCATAGCCTGGGTGGGAGCTCCTCCTGATACGCTCTAGAGCTAAAAGGAAACGACGTGAGTCCTTTCCTCAAGGTAAAGCCTTGAATAGCCCTGCCGAAGTGGAAGCTTGGAGCAGAGTCCTTGAGGCATTAGCTTTAGGTCTGCTTTCTTTAACGTTAGTAAGCATTTCAGGAAACGGAGGACCTCTCCTGGGCACCCTATTCCCTGCACGAACACCGAGCACCGGCAGGCTCCACTAGGCTGCTAAGAAACTTCCAGGCCCGGAATCCTTTCCCAGTCACTCAGTGTATGCTGAGTGTAGGGCAACACACTGCACTCTTCCCTGGGAGAGCTAGATTTCCTCAGCACTCCAACAGCTCCAGGAACTGTGTTCTCTCACGTCCTACATGTCATGCCAATCTGCCTCATTGCCCTAGGCTGAGCGGCACTGAGAAACCAAAACTGCTTCGCATTGCTTCCACAAAGTCATACATTAAGACCCCATCCTTACAGGAGAAATTCGGCTTGCGTTCCTGCTGTAAACAAAGCACAGTTCTTCCTCTTACACTGCAGGGTTTTAGAAGAAGCTAAGCCCGAGAGCCTAGCAAGAGCGTTCCTTGGGGGAGGCGGTTGGCTGCACGCAGAACTCCGTGCCAAATAAACTTTATTCAAGGAAGGGACCAGTGTGTAGCTAGAGTGTATACTTGGTAGAAATCACAAGGAGGTAGGCTGCGTGTTCGCTGGAAACAGGGCCTTATGGCACAAGCCTTGCTTTCCCATTTTGAATGCTCCATTCATGCTGCCTTGAAGCTACGTAAATAACAGTTTTAGGACGGGTCTCTAGTCACTGCAGCCAGGGCTCTGGGAAAGGAACGAGTCTTCTCTACATCAACAGGGTGCTTTCATAGCCTGGGTGGGAGCTCCTCCTGATACGCTCTAGAGCTAAAAGGAAACTTGACGTGAGTCCTTTCCTCAAGGTAAAGCCTTGAATAGCCCTGCCGAAGTGGAAGCTTGGAGCAGAGTCCTTGAGGCATTAGCTTTAGGTCTGCTTTCTTTAACGTTAGTAAGCATTTCAGGAAACGGAGGACCTCGCCTGGGCACCCTATTCCCTGCACGAACACCGAGCACCGGCAGGCTCCACTAGGCTGCTAAGAAACTTCCAGGCCCGGAATCCTTTCCCAGTCACTCAGTGTATGCTGAGTGTAGGGCAACACACTGCACTCTTCCCTGGGAGAGCTAGATTTCCTCAGCACTCCAACAGCTCCAGGAACTGTGTTCTCTCACGTCCTACATGTCATGCCAATCTGCCTCATTGCCCTAGGCTGAGCGGCACTGAGAAACCAAAACTGCTTTGCATTCCTTCTACAAAGTCATACCTTAGGACCCCATCCTTACAGGAGAAAGTCAGCTTGCCTTGCTGCTGTAACCAAAGCACAGTTCTTCCTCTTACACTGCAGGGTTTTAGAAGAAGCTAAGCCCGATAGCCTAGCAAGAGCGCTCCTTGGGGGAGGCGGTTGGCTACACGCAGAACTCCGTGCCAAATAAACTTTATTCAAGGAAGGGACCAGTGTGTAGCTAGAGTGTATACTTACTTGGTAGAAATCACATGGAGGTAGGCTACGTGTTCGCTGGAAACGGGGGCCTTATGGCACAAGCCTTGCTTTCCCATTTTGAGTGCTCCATTCATGCTGCCTTGAAGCTACCTAAATCACAGTTTAGGACGGGTCTCTAGTCACTGCAGGCAGGGCTCTGGGAAAGGAACAAGTGTTCTCTACATCAACAGGGTGCTTTCATAGCCTGGGTGGGAGCTCCTCCTGATACGCTCTAGAGCTAAAAGGAAACTTGACGTGAGTCCTTTCCTCAAGGTAAAGCCTTGAATAGCCCTGCCGAAGTGGAAGCTTGGAGCAGAGTCCTTGAGGCATTAGCTTTAGGTCTGCTTTCTTTAACGTTAGTAAGCATTTCAGGAAACGGAGGACCTCGCCTGGGCACCCTACTCCCTGCACGAACACCGAGCACCGGCAGGCTCCACTAGGCTGCTAAGAAACTTCCAGGCCCGGAATCCTTTCCCAGTCACTCAGTGTATGCTGAGTGTAGGGCAACACACTGCACTCTTCCCTGGGAGAGCTAGATTTCCTCAGCACTCCAACAGCTCCAGGAACTGTGTTCTCTCACGTCCTACATGTCATGCAAATCTGCCTCATTGCCCTAGGCTGAGCGGCACTGAGAAACCAAAACTGCTTCGCATTCCTTCCACAAAGTCATACATTAAGACGCCATCCTTACAGGAGAAATTCGGCTTGCGTTCCTGCTGTAAACAAAGCACAGTTCTTCCTCTTACACTGCAGGGTTTTAGAAGAAGCTAAGCCCGAGAGCCTAGCAAGAGCGTTCCTTGGGGGAGGCGGTTGGCTACACGCAGAACTCCGTGCCAAATAAACTTTATTCAAGGAAGGGACCAGTGTGTAGCTAGAGTGTATACTTGGTAGAAATCACAAGGAGGTAGGCTGCGTGTTCGCTGGAAACAGGGCCTTATGGCACAAGCCTTGCTTTCCCATTTTGAATGCTCCATTCATGCTGCCTTGAAGCTACCTAAATCACAGTTTTAGGACGGGTCTCTAGTCACTGCAGGCAGGGCTCTGGGAAAGGAACGAGTCTTCTCTACATCAACAGGGTGCTTTCATAGCCTGGGTGGGAGCTCCTCCTGATACGCTCTAGAGCTAAAAGGAAACTTGACGTGAGTCCTTTCCTCAAGGTAAAGCCTTGAATAGCCCTGCCGAAGTGGAAGCTTGGAGCAGAGTCCTTGAGGCATTAGCTTTAGGTCTGCTTTCTTTAACGTTAGTAAGCATTTCAGGAAACGGAGGACCTCGCCTGGGCACCCTATTCCCTGCACGAACACCGAGCACCGGCAGGCTCCACTAGGCTGCTAAGAAACTTCCAGGCCCGGAATCCTTTCCCAGTCACTCAGTGTATGCTGAGTGTAGGGCAACACACTGCACTCTTCCCTGGGAGAGCTAGATTTCCTCAGCACTCCAACAGCTCCAGGAACTGTGTTCTCTCACGTCCTACATGTCATGCCAATCTGCCTCATTGCCCTAGGCTGAGCGGCACTGAGAAACCAAAACTGCTTTGCATTCCTTCTACAAAGTCATACCTTAGGACCCCATCCTTACAGGAGAAAGTCAGCTTGCCTTGCTGCTGTAACCAAAGCACAGTTCTTCCTCTTACACTGCAGGGTTTTAGAAGAAGCTAAGCCCGATAGCCTAGCAAGAGCGCTCCTTGGGGGAGGCGTTTGGCTACACGCAGAACTCCGTGCCAAATAAACTTTATTCAAGGAAGGGACCAGTGTGTAGCTAGAGTGTCTACTTACTTGGTAGAAATCACATGGAGGTAGGCTACGTGTTCGCTGGAAACGGGGGCCTTATGGCACAAGCCTTGCTTTCCCATTTTGAGTGCTCCATTCATGCTGCCTTGAAGCTACCTAAATCACAGTTTAGGACGGGTCTCTAGTCACTGCAGGCAGGGCTCTGGGAAAGGAACAAGTGTTCTCTACATCAACAGGGTGCTTTCATAGCCTGGGTGGGAGCTCCTCCTGATACGCTCTAGAGCTAAAAGGAAACTTGACGTGAGTCCTTTCCTCAAGGTAAAGCCTTGAATAGCCCTGCCGAAGTGGAAGCTTGGAGCAGAGTCCTTGAGGCATTAGCTTTAGGTCTGCTTTCTTTAACGTTAGTAAGCATTTCAGGAAACGGAGGACCTCGCCTGGGCACCCTACTCCATGCACGAACACCGAGCACCGGCAGGCTCCACTAGGCTTCTAAGAAACTTCAGGCCCGGAATCCTTTCCCAGTCACTCAGTGTATGCTGAGTGTAGGGCAACACACTGCACTCTTCCCTGGGAGAGCTAGATTTCCTCAGCACTCCGACAGCTCCAGGAACTGTGTTCTCTCACGTCCTACATGTCATGCAAATCTGCCTCATTGCCCTAGGCTGAGCGGCACTGAGAAACCAAAACTGCCTCGCATTCCTTCCACAAAGTCAAACATTAAGACGCCATCCTTACAGGAGAAATTCGGCTTGCGTTCCTGCTGTAAACAAAGCACAGTTCTTCCTCTTACACTGCAGGGTTTTAGAAGAAGCTAAGCCCGAGAGCCTAGCAAGAGCGTTCCTTGGGGGAGGCGGTTGGCTACACGCAGAACTCCGTGCCAAATAAACTTTATTCAAGGAAGGGACCAGTGTGTAGCTAGAGTGTATACTTGGTAGAAATCACAAGGAGGTAGGCTGCGTGTTCGCTGGAAACAGGGCCTTATGGCACAAGCCTTGCTTTCCCATTTTGAATGCTCCATTCATGCTGCCTTGAAGCTACCTAAATCACAGTTTTAGGACGGGTCTCTAGTCACTGCAGGCAGGGCTCTGGGAAAGGAACGAGTCTTCTCTACATCAACAGCGTGCTTTCATAGCCTGGGTGGGAGCTCCTCCTGATACGCTCTAGAGCTAAAAGGAAACTTGACGTGAGTCCTTTCCTCAAGGTAAAGCCTTGAATAGCCCTGCCGAAGTGGAAGCTTGGAGCAGAGTCCTTGAGGCATTAGCTTTAGGTCTGCTTTCTTTAACGTTAGTAAGCATTTCAGGAAACGGAGGACCTCTCCTGGGCACCCTATTCCCTGCACGAACACCGAGCACCGGCAGGCTCCACTAGGCTGCTAAGAAACTTCCAGGCCCGGAATCCTTTCCCAGTCACTCAGTGTATGCTGAGTGTAGGGCAACACACTGCACTCTTCCCTGGGAGAGCTAGATTTCCTCAGCACTCCAACAGCTCCAGGAACTGTGTTCTCTCACGTCCTACATGTCATGCCAATCTGCCTCATTGCCCTAGGCTGAGCGGCACTGAGAAACCAAAACTGCTTCGCATTGCTTCCACAAAGTCATACATTAAGACCCCATCCTTACAGGAGAAATTCGGCTTGCGTTCCTGCTGTAAACAAAGCACAGTTCTTCCTCTTACACTGCAGGGTTTTAGAAGAAGCTAAGCCCGAGAGCCTAGCAAGAGCGTTCCTTGGGGGAGGCGGTTGGCTACACGCAGAACTCCGTGCCAAATAAACTTTATTCAAGGAAGGGACCAGTGTGTAGCTAGAGTGTATACTTGGTAGAAATCACAAGGAGGTAGGCTGCGTGTTCGCTGGAAACAGGGCCTTATGGCACAAGCCTTGCTTTCCCATTTTGAATGCTCCATTCATGCTGCCTTGAAGCTACCTAAATCACAGTTTTAGGACGGGTCTCTAGTCACTGCAGGCAGGGCTCTGGGAAAGGAACGAGTCTTCTCTACATCAACAGCGTGCTTTCATAGCCTGGGTGGGAGCTCCTCCTGATACGCTCTAGAGCTAAAAGGAAACTTGACGTGAGTCCTTTCCTCAAGGTAAAGCCTTGAATAGCCCTGCCGAAGTGGAAGCTTGGAGCAGAGTCCTTGAGGCATTAGCTTTAGGTCTGCTTTCTTTAACGTTAGTAAGCATTTCAGGAAACGGAGGACCTCTCCTGGGCACCCTATTCCCTGCACGAACACCGAGCACCGGCAGGCTCCACTAGGCTGCTAAGAAACTTCCAGGCCCGGAATCCTTTCCCAGTCACTCAGTGTATGCTGAGTGTAGGGCAACACACTGCACTCTTCCCTGGGAGAGCTAGATTTCCTCAGCACTCCAACAGCTCCAGGAACTGTGTTCTCTCACGTCCTACATGTCATGCCAATCTGCCTCATTGCCCTAGGCTGAGCGGCACTGAGAAACCAAAACTGCTTCGCATTGCTTCCACAAAGTCATACATTAAGACCCCATCCTTACAGGAGAAATTCGGCTTGCGTTCCTGCTGTAAACAAAGCACAGTTCTTCCTCTTACACTGCAGGGTTTTAGAAGAAGCTAAGCCCGAGAGCCTAGCAAGAGCGTTCCTTGGGGGAGGCGGTTGGCTACACGCAGAACTCCGTGCCAAATAAACTTTATTCAAGGAAGGGACCAGTGTGTAGCTAGAGTGTATACTTGGTAGAAATCACAAGGAGGTAGGCTGCGTGTTCGCTGGAAACAGGGCCTTATGGCACAAGCCTTGCTTTCCCATTTTGAATGCTCCATTCATGCTGCCTTGAAGCTACCTAAATCACAGTTTTAGGACGGGTCTCTAGTCACTGCAGGCAGGGCTCTGGGAAAGGAACGAGTCTTCTCTACATCAACAGGGTGCTTTCATAGCCTGGGTGGGAGCTCCTCCTGATACGCTCTAGAGCTAAAAGGAAACGACGTGAGTCCTTTCCTCAAGGTAAAGCCTTGAATAGCCCTGCCGAAGTGGAAGCTTGGAGCAGAGTCCTTGAGGCATTAGCTTTAGGTCTGCTTTCTTTAACGTTAGTAAGCATTTCAGGAAACGGAGGACCTCTCCTGGGCACCCTATTCCCTGCACGAACACCGAGCACCGGCAGGCTCCACTAGGCTGCTAAGAAACTTCCAGGCCCGGAATCCTTTCCCAGTCACTCAGTGTATGCTGAGTGTAGGGCAACACACTGCACTCTTCCCTGGGAGAGCTAGATTTCCTCAGCACTCCAACAGCTCCAGGAACTGTGTTCTCTCACGTCCTACATGTCATGCCAATCTGCCTCATTGCCCTAGGCTGAGCGGCACTGAGAAACCAAAACTGCTTCGCATTGCTTCCACAAAGTCATACATTAAGACCCCATCCTTACAGGAGAAATTCGGCTTGCGTTCCTGCTGTAAACAAAGCACAGTTCTTCCTCTTACACTGCAGGGTTTTAGAAGAAGCTAAGCCCGAGAGCCTAGCAAGAGCGTTCCTTGGGGGAGGCGGTTGGCTGCACGCAGAACTCCGTGCCAAATAAACTTTATTCAAGGAAGGGACCAGTGTGTAGCTAGAGTGTATACTTGGTAGAAATCACAAGGAGGTAGGCTGCGTGTTCGCTGGAAACAGGGCCTTATGGCACAAGCCTTGCTTTCCCATTTTGAATGCTCCATTCATGCTGCCTTGAAGCTACGTAAATAACAGTTTTAGGACGGGTCTCTAGTCACTGCAGCCAGGGCTCTGGGAAAGGAACGAGTCTTCTCTACATCAACAGGGTGCTTTCATAGCCTGGGTGGGAGCTCCTCCTGATACGCTCTAGAGCTAAAAGGAAACTTGACGTGAGTCCTTTCCTCAAGGTAAAGCCTTGAATAGCCCTGCCGAAGTGGAAGCTTGGAGCAGAGTCCTTGAGGCATTAGCTTTAGGTCTGCTTTCTTTAACGTTAGTAAGCATTTCAGGAAACGGAGGACCTCTCCTGGGCACCCTATTCCCTGCACGAACACCGAGCACCGGCAGGCTCCACTAGGCTGCTAAGAAACTTCCAGGCCCGGAATCCTTTCCCAGTCACTCAGTGTATGCTGAGTGTAGGGCAACACACTGCACTCTTCCCTGGGAGAGCTAGATTTCCTCAGCACTCCAACAGCTCCAGGAACTGTGTTCTCTCACGTCCTACATGTCATGCCAATCTGCCTCATTGCCCTAGGCTGAGCGGCACTGAGAAACCAAAACTGCTTTGCATTCCTTCTACAAAGTCATACCTTAGGACCCCATCCTTACAGGAGAAAGTCAGCTTGCCTTGCTGCTGTAACCAAAGCACAGTTCTTCCTCTTACACTGCAGGGTTTTAGAAGAAGCTAAGCCCGATAGCCTAGCAAGAGCGCTCCTTGGGGGAGGCGGTTGGCTACACGCAGAACTCCGTGCCAAATAAACTTTATTCAAGGAAGGGACCAGTGTGTAGCTAGAGTGTATACTTACTTGGTAGAAATCACATGGAGGTAGGCTACGTGTTCGCTGGAAACGGGGGCCTTATGGCACAAGCCTTGCTTTCCCATTTTGAGTGCTCCATTCATGCTGCCTTGAAGCTACCTAAATCACAGTTTAGGACGGGTCTCTAGTCACTGCAGGCAGGGCTCTGGGAAAGGAACAAGTGTTCTCTACATCAACAGGGTGCTTTCATAGCCTGGGTGGGAGCTCCTCCTGATACGCTCTAGAGCTAAAAGGAAACTTGACGTGAGTCCTTTCCTCAAGGTAAAGCCTTGAATAGCCCTGCCGAAGTGGAAGCTTGGAGCAGAGTCCTTGAGGCATTAGCTTTAGGTCTGCTTTCTTTAACGTTAGTAAGCATTTCAGGAAACGGAGGACCTCGCCTGGGCACCCTACTCCCTGCACGAACACCGAGCACCGGCAGGCTCCACTAGGCTGCTAAGAAACTTCCAGGCCCGGAATCCTTTCCCAGTCACTCAGTGTATGCTGAGTGTAGGGCAACACACTGCACTCTTCCCTGGGAGAGCTAGATTTCCTCAGCACTCCAACAGCTCCAGGAACTGTGTTCTCTCACGTCCTACATGTCATGCAAATCTGCCTCATTGCCCTAGGCTGAGCGGCACTGAGAAACCAAAACTGCTTCGCATTCCTTCCACAAAGTCATACATTAAGACGCCATCCTTACAGGAGAAATTCGGCTTGCGTTCCTGCTGTAAACAAAGCACAGTTCTTCCTCTTACACTGCAGGGTTTTAGAAGAAGCTAAGCCCGAGAGCCTAGCAAGAGCGTTCCTTGGGGGAGGCGGTTGGCTACACGCAGAACTCCGTGCCAAATAAACTTTATTCAAGGAAGGGACCAGTGTGTAGCTAGAGTGTATACTTGGTAGAAATCACAAGGAGGTAGGCTGCGTGTTCGCTGGAAACAGGGCCTTATGGCACAAGCCTTGCTTTCCCATTTTGAATGCTCCATTCATGCTGCCTTGAAGCTACCTAAATCACAGTTTTAGGACGGGTCTCTAGTCACTGCAGGCAGGGCTCTGGGAAAGGAACGAGTCTTCTCTACATCAACAGGGTGCTTTCATAGCCTGGGTGGGAGCTCCTCCTGATACGCTCTAGAGCTAAAAGGAAACTTGACGTGAGTCCTTTCCTCAAGGTAAAGCCTTGAATAGCCCTGCCGAAGTGGAAGCTTGGAGCAGAGTCCTTGAGGCATTAGCTTTAGGTCTGCTTTCTTTAACGTTAGTAAGCATTTCAGGAAACGGAGGACCTCGCCTGGGCACCCTATTCCCTGCACGAACACCGAGCACCGGCAGGCTCCACTAGGCTGCTAAGAAACTTCCAGGCCCGGAATCCTTTCCCAGTCACTCAGTGTATGCTGAGTGTAGGGCAACACACTGCACTCTTCCCTGGGAGAGCTAGATTTCCTCAGCACTCCAACAGCTCCAGGAACTGTGTTCTCTCACGTCCTACATGTCATGCCAATCTGCCTCATTGCCCTAGGCTGAGCGGCACTGAGAAACCAAAACTGCTTTGCATTCCTTCTACAAAGTCATACCTTAGGACCCCATCCTTACAGGAGAAAGTCAGCTTGCCTTGCTGCTGTAACCAAAGCACAGTTCTTCCTCTTACACTGCAGGGTTTTAGAAGAAGCTAAGCCCGATAGCCTAGCAAGAGCGCTCCTTGGGGGAGGCGTTTGGCTACACGCAGAACTCCGTGCCAAATAAACTTTATTCAAGGAAGGGACCAGTGTGTAGCTAGAGTGTCTACTTACTTGGTAGAAATCACATGGAGGTAGGCTACGTGTTCGCTGGAAACGGGGGCCTTATGGCACAAGCCTTGCTTTCCCATTTTGAGTGCTCCATTCATGCTGCCTTGAAGCTACCTAAATCACAGTTTAGGACGGGTCTCTAGTCACTGCAGGCAGGGCTCTGGGAAAGGAACAAGTGTTCTCTACATCAACAGGGTGCTTTCATAGCCTGGGTGGGAGCTCCTCCTGATACGCTCTAGAGCTAAAAGGAAACTTGACGTGAGTCCTTTCCTCAAGGTAAAGCCTTGAATAGCCCTGCCGAAGTGGAAGCTTGGAGCAGAGTCCTTGAGGCATTAGCTTTAGGTCTGCTTTCTTTAACGTTAGTAAGCATTTCAGGAAACGGAGGACCTCGCCTGGGCACCCTACTCCATGCACGAACACCGAGCACCGGCAGGCTCCACTAGGCTTCTAAGAAACTTCAGGCCCGGAATCCTTTCCCAGTCACTCAGTGTATGCTGAGTGTAGGGCAACACACTGCACTCTTCCCTGGGAGAGCTAGATTTCCTCAGCACTCCGACAGCTCCAGGAACTGTGTTCTCTCACGTCCTACATGTCATGCAAATCTGCCTCATTGCCCTAGGCTGAGCGGCACTGAGAAACCAAAACTGCCTCGCATTCCTTCCACAAAGTCAAACATTAAGACGCCATCCTTACAGGAGAAATTCGGCTTGCGTTCCTGCTGTAAACAAAGCACAGTTCTTCCTCTTACACTGCAGGGTTTTAGAAGAAGCTAAGCCCGAGAGCCTAGCAAGAGCGTTCCTTGGGGGAGGCGGTTGGCTACACGCAGAACTCCGTGCCAAATAAACTTTATTCAAGGAAGGGACCAGTGTGTAGCTAGAGTGTATACTTGGTAGAAATCACAAGGAGGTAGGCTGCGTGTTCGCTGGAAACAGGGCCTTATGGCACAAGCCTTGCTTTCCCATTTTGAATGCTCCATTCATGCTGCCTTGAAGCTACCTAAATCACAGTTTTAGGACGGGTCTCTAGTCACTGCAGGCAGGGCTCTGGGAAAGGAACGAGTCTTCTCTACATCAACAGCGTGCTTTCATAGCCTGGGTGGGAGCTCCTCCTGATACGCTCTAGAGCTAAAAGGAAACTTGACGTGAGTCCTTTCCTCAAGGTAAAGCCTTGAATAGCCCTGCCGAAGTGGAAGCTTGGAGCAGAGTCCTTGAGGCATTAGCTTTAGGTCTGCTTTCTTTAACGTTAGTAAGCATTTCAGGAAACGGAGGACCTCTCCTGGGCACCCTATTCCCTGCACGAACACCGAGCACCGGCAGGCTCCACTAGGCTGCTAAGAAACTTCCAGGCCCGGAATCCTTTCCCAGTCACTCAGTGTATGCTGAGTGTAGGGCAACACACTTCACTCTTCCCTGGGAGAGCTAGATTTCCTCAGCACTCCAACAGCTCCAGGAACTGTGTTCTCTCACGTCCTACATGTCATGCCAATCTGCCTCATTGCCCTAGGCTGAGCGGCACTGAGAAACCAAAACTGCTTCGCATTGCTTCCACAAAGTCATACATTAAGACCCCATCCTTACAGGAGAAATTCGGCTTGCGTTCCTGCTGTAAACAAAGCACAGTTCTTCCTCTTACACTGCAGGGTTTTAGAAGAAGCTAAGCCCGAGAGCCTAGCAAGAGCGTTCCTTGGGGGAGGCGGTTGGCTACACGCAGAACTCCGTGCCAAATAAACTTTATTCAAGGAAGGGACCAGTGTGTAGCTAGAGTGTATACTTGGTAGAAATCACAAGGAGGTAGGCTGCGTGTTCGCTGGAAACAGGGCCTTATGGCACAAGCCTTGCTTTCCCATTTTGAATGCTCCATTCATGCTGCCTTGAAGCTACCTAAATCACAGTTTTAGGACGGGTCTCTAGTCACTGCAGGCAGGGCTCTGGGAAAGGAACGAGTCTTCTCTACATCAACAGGGTGCTTTCATAGCCTGGGTGGGAGCTCCTCCTGATACGCTCTAGAGCTAAAAGGAAACTTGACGTGAGTCCTTTCCTCAAGGTAAAGCCTTGAATAGCCCTGCCGAAGTGGAAGCTTGGAGCAGAGTCCTTGAGGCATTAGCTTTAGGTCTGCTTTCTTTAACGTTAGTAAGCATTTCAGGAAACGGAGGACCTCGCCTGGGCACCCTATTCCCTGCACGAACACCGAGCACCGGCAGGCTCCACTAGGCTGCTAAGAAACTTCCAGGCCCGGAATCCTTTCCCAGTCACTCAGTGTATGCTGAGTGTAGGGCAACACACTGCACTCTTCCCTGGGAGAGCTAGATTTCCTCAGCACTCCAACAGCTCCAGGAACTGTGTTCTCTCACGTCCTACATGTCATGCAAATCTGCCTCATTGCCCTAGGCTGAGCGGCACTGAGAAACCAAAACTGCTTTGCATTCCTTCTACAAAGTCATACCTTAGGACCCCATCCTTACAGGAGAAAGTCAGCTTGCCTTGCTGCTGTAACCAAAGCACAGTTCTTCCTCTTACACTGCAGGGTTTTAGAAGAAGCTAAGCCCGATAGCCTAGCAAGAGCGCTCCTTGGGGGAGGCGTTTGGCTACACGCAGAACTCCGTGCCAAATAAACTTTATTCAAGGAAGGGACCAGTGTGTAGCTAGAGTGTCTACTTACTTGGTAGAAATCACATGGAGGTAGGCTACGTGTTCGCTGGAAACGGGGGCCTTATGGCACAAGCCTTGCTTTCCCATTTTGAGTGCTCCATTCATGCTGCCTTGAAGCTACCTAAGTCACAGTTTAGGACGGGTCTCTAGTCACTGCAGGCAGGGCTCTGGGAAAGGAACAAGTGTTCTCTACATCAACAGGGTGCTTTCATAGCCTGGGTGGGAGCTCCTCCTGATACGCTCTAGAGCTAAAAGGAAACTTGACGTGAGTCCTTTCCTCAAGGTAAAGCCTTGAATAGCCCTGCCGAAGTGGAAGCTTGGAGCAGAGTCCTTGAGGCATTAGCTTTAGGTCTGCTTTCTTTAACGTTAGTAAGCATTTCAGGAAACGGAGGACCTCGCCTGGGCACCCTACTCCATGCACGAACACCGAGCACCGGCAGGCTCCACTAGGCTGCTAAGAAACTTCAGGCCCGGAATCCTTTCCCAGTCACTCAGTGTATGCTGAGTGTAGGGCAACACACTGCACTCTTCCCTGGGAGAGCTAGATTTCCTCAGCACTCCGACAGCTCCAGGAACTGTGTTCTCTCACGTCCTACATGTCATGCAAATCTGCCTCATTGCCCTAGGCTGAGCGGCACTGAGAAACCAAAATTGCTTCGCATTCCTTCCACAAAGTCATACATTAAGACCCCATCCTTACAGGAGAAATTCGGCTTGCGTTCCTGCTGTAAACAAAGCACAGTTCTTCCTCTTAAACTGCAGGGTTTTAGAAGAAGCTAAGCCCGAGAGCCTAGCAAGAGCGTTCCTTGGGGGAGGCGGTTGGCTACACGCAGAACTCCGTGCCAAATAAACTTTATTCAAGGAAGGGACCAGTGTGTAGCTAGAGTGTATACTTGGTAGAAATCACAAGGAGGTAGGCTGCGTGTTCGCTGGAAACAGGGCCTTCTGGCACAAGCCTTGCTTTCCCATTTTGAATGCTCCATTCATGCTGCCTTGAAGCTACCTAAATCACAGTTTTAGGACGGGTCTCTAGTCACTGCAGGCAGGGCTCTGGGAAAGGAACGAGTCTTCTCTACATCAACAGGGTGCTTTCATAGCCTGGGTGGGAGCTCCTCCTGATACGCTCTAGAGCTAAAAGGAAACTTGACGTGAGTCCTTTCCTCAAGGTAAAGCCTTGAATAGCCCTGCCGAAGTGGAAGCTTGGAGCAGAGTCCTTGAGGCATTAGCTTTAGGTCTGCTTTCTTTAACGTTAGTAAGCATTTCAGGAAACGGAGGACCTCTCCTGGGCACCCTATTCCCTGCACGAACACCGAGCACCGGCAGGCTCCACTAGGCTGCTAAGAAACTTCCAGGCCCGGAATCCTTTTCCAGTCACTCAGTGTATGCTGAGTGTAGGGCAACACACTGCACTCTTCCCTGGGAGAGCTAGATTTCCTCAGCACTCCAACAGCTCCAGGAACTGTGTTCTCTCACGTCCTACATGTCATGCCAATCTGCCTCATTGCCCTAGGCTGAGCGGCACTGAGAAACCAAAACTGCTTCGCATTGCTTCCACAAAGTCATACATTAAGACCCCATCCTTACAGGAGAAATTCGGCTTGCGTTCCTGCTGTAAACAAAGCACAGTTCTTCCTCTTACACTGCAGGGTTTTAGAAGAAGCTAAGCCCGAGAGCCTAGCAAGAGCGTTCCTTGGGGGAGGCGGTTGGCTACACGCAGAACTCCGTGCCAAATAAACTTTATTCAAGGAAGGGACCAGTGTGTAGCTAGAGTGTATACTTGGTAGAAATCACAAGGAGGTAGGCTGCGTGTTCGCTGGAAACAGGGCCTTATGGCACAAGCCTTGCTTTCCCATTTTGAATGCTCCATTCATGCTGCCTTGAAGCTACCTAAATCACAGTTTTAGGACGGGTCTCTAGTCACTGCAGGCAGGGCTCTGGGAAAGGAACGAGTCTTCTCTACATCAACAGGGTGCTTTCATAGCCTGGGTGGGAGCTCCTCCTGATACGCTCTAGAGCTAAAAGGAAACTTGACGTGAGTCCTTTCCTCAAGGTAAAGCCTTGAATAGCCCTGCCGAAGTGGAAGCTTGGAGCAGAGTCCTTGAGGCATTAGCTTTAGGTCTGCTTTCTTTAACGTTAGTAAGCATTTCAGGAAACGGAGGACCTCGCCTGGGCACCCTATTCCCTGCACGAACACCGAGCACCGGCAGGCTCCACTAGGCTGCTAAGAAACTTCCAGGCCCGGAATCCTTTCCCAGTCACTCAGTGTATGCTGAGTGTAGGGCAACACACTGCACTCTTCCCTGGGAGAGCTAGATTTCCTCAGCACTCCAACAGCTCCAGGAACTGTGTTCTCTCACGTCCTACATGTCATGCCAATCTGCCTCATTGCCCTAGGCTGAGCGGCACTGAGAAACCAAAACTGCTTTGCATTCCTTCTACAAAGTCATACCTTAGGACCCCATCCTTACAGGAGAAAGTCAGCTTGCCTTGCTGCTGTAACCAAAGCACAGTTCTTCCTCTTACACTGCAGGGTTTTAGAAGAAGCTAAGCCCGATAGCCTAGCAAGAGCGCTCCTTGGGGGAGGCGTTTGGCTACACGCAGAACTCCGTGCCAAATAAACTTTATTCAAGGAAGGGACCAGTGTGTAGCTAGAGTGTCTACTTACTTGGTAGAAATCACATGGAGGTAGGCTACGTGTTCGCTGGAAACGGGGGCCTTATGGCACAAGCCTTGCTTTCCCATTTTGAGTGCTCCATTCATGCTGCCTTGAAGCTACCTAAGTCACAGTTTAGGACGGGTCTCTAGTCACTGCAGGCAGGGCTCTGGGAAAGGAACAAGTGTTCTCTACATCAACAGGGTGCTTTAATAGCCTGGGTGGGAGCTCCTCCTGATACGCTCTAGAGCTAAAAGGAAACTTGACGTGAGTCCTTTCCTCAAGGTAAAGCCTTGAATAGCCCTGCCGAAGTGGAAGCTTGGAGCAGAGTCCTTGAGGCATTAGCTTTAGGTCTGCTTTCTTTAACGTTAGTAAGCATTTCAGGAAACGGAGGACCTCGCCTGGGAACCCTACTCCCTGCACGAACACCGAGCACCGGCAGGCTCCACTAGGCTGCTAAGAAACTTCCAGGCCCGGAATCCTTTCCCAGTCACTCAGTGTATGCTGAGTGTAGGGCAACACACTGCACTCTTCCCTGGGAGAACTAGATTTCCTCAGCACTCCGACAGCTCCAGGAACTGTGTTCTCTCACGTCCTACATGTCATGCAAATCTGCCTCATTGCCCTAGGCTGAGCGGCACTGAGAAACCAAAACTGCTTCGCATTCCTTCCACAAAGTCATACATTAAGACCCCATCCTTACAGGAGAAATTCGGCTTGCGTTCCTGCTGTAAACAAAGCACAGTTCTTCCTCTTACACTGCAGGGTTTTAGAAGAAGCTAAGCCCGAGAGCCTAGCAAGAGCGCTCCTTGGGGGAGGCGGTTGGCTACACGCAGAACTCCGTGCCAAATAAACTTTATTCAAGGAAGGGACCAGTGTGTAGCTAGAGTGTATACTTGGTAGAAATCACAAGGAGGTAGGCTGCGTGTTCGCTGGAAACAGGGCCTTATGGCACAAGCCTTGCTTTCCCATTTTGAATGCTCCATTCATGCGGCCTTGAAGCTACCTAAATCACAGTTTTAGGACGGGTCTCTAGTCACTGCAGGCAGGGCTCTGGGAAAGGAACGAGTCTTCTCTACATCAACAGGGTGCTTTCATAGCCTGGGTGGGAGCTCCTCCTGATACGCTCTAGAGCTAAAAGGAAACTTGACGTGAGTCCTTTCCTCAAGGTAAAGCCTTGAATAGCCCTGCCGAAGTGGAAGCTTGGAGCAGAGTCCTTGAGGCATTAGCTTTAGGTCTGCTTTCTTTAACGTTAGTAAGCATTTCAGGAAACGGAGGACCTCTCCTGGGCACCCTATTCCCTGCACGAACACCGAGCACCGGCAGGCTCCACTAGGCTGCTAAGAAACTTCCAGGCCCGGAATCCTTTCCCAGTCACTCAGTGTATGCTGAGTGTAGGGCAACACACTGCACTCTTCCCTGGGAGAGCTAGATTTCCTCAGCACTCCAACAGCTCCAGGAACTGTGTTCTCTCACGTCCTACATGTCATGCCAATCTGCCTCATTGCCCTAGGCTGAGCGGCACTGAGAAACCAAAACTGCTTTGCATTCCTTCTACAAAGTCATACCTTAGGACCCCATCCTTACAGGAGAAAGTCAGCTTGCCTTGCTGCTGTAACCAAAGCACAGTTCTTCCTCTTACACTGCAGGGTTTTAGAAGAAGCTAAGCCCGATAGCCTAGCAAGAGCGCTCCTTGGGGGAGGCGTTTGGCTACACGCAGAACTCCGTGCCAAATAAACTTTATTCAAGGAAGGGACCAGTGTGTAGCTAGAGTGTCTACTTACTTGGTAGAAATCACATGGAGGTAGGCTACGTGTTCGCTGGAAACGGGGGCCTTATGGCACAAGCCTTGCTTTCCCATTTTGAGTGCTCCATTCATGCTGCCTTGAAGCTACCTAAATCACAGTTTAGGACGGGTCTCTAGTCACTGCAGGCAGGGCTCTGGGAAAGGAACAAGTGTTCTCTACATCAACAGGGTGCTTTCATAGCCTGGGTGGGAGCTCCTCCTGATACGCTCTAGAGCTAAAAGGAAACTTGACGTGAGTCCTTTCCTCAAGGTAAAGCCTTGAATAGCCCTGCCGAAGTGGAAGCTTGGAGCAGAGTCCTTGAGGCATTAGCTTTAGGTCTGCTTTCTTTAACGTTAGTAAGCATTTCAGGAAACGGAGGACCTCGCCTGAGCACCCTACTCCATGCACGAACACCGAGCACCGGCAGGCTCCACTAGGCTTCTAAGAAACTTCCAGGCCCGGAATCCTTTCCCAGTCACTCAGTGTATGCTGAGTGTAGGGCAACACACTGCACTCTTCCCTGGGAGAGCTAGATTTCCTCAGCACTCCGACAGCTCCAGGAACTGTGTTCTCTCACGTCCTACATGTCATGCAAATCTGCCTCATTGCCCTAGGCTGAGCGGCACTGAGAAACCAAAACTGCTTCGCATTCCTTCCACAAAGTCATACATTAAGACCCCATCCTTACAGGAGAAATTCGGCTTGCGTTCCTGCTGTAAACAAAGCACAGTTCTTCCTCTTACACTGCAGGGTTTTAGAAGAAGCTAAGCCCGAGAGCCAGCAAGAGCGTTCCTTGGGGGAGGCGGTTGGCTACACGCAGAACTCCGTGCCAAATAAACTTTATTCAAGGAAGGGACCAGTGTGTAGCTAGAGTGTATACTTGGTAGAAATCACAAGGAGGTAGGCTGCGTGTTCGCTGGAAACAGGGCCTTATGGCACAAGCCTTGCTTTCCCATTTTGAATGCTCCATTCATGCTGCCTTGAAGCTACGTAAATAACAGTTTTAGGACGGGTCTCTAGTCACTGCAGGCAGGGCTCTGGGAAAGGAACGAGTCTTCTCTACATCAACAGGGTGCTTTCATAGCCTGGGTGGGAGCTCCTCCTGATACGCTCTAGAGCTAAAAGGAAACTTGACGTGAGTCCTTTCCTCAAGGTAAAGCCTTGAATAGCCCTGCCGAAGTGGAAGCTTGGAGCAGAGTCCTTGAGGCATTAGCTTTAGGTCTGCTTTCTTTAACGTTAGTAAGCATTTCAGGAAACGGAGGACCTCGCCTGGGCACCCTATTCCCTGCACGAACACCGAGCACCGGCAGGCTCCACTAGGCTGCTAAGAAACTTCCAGGCCCGGAATCCTTTCCCAGTCACTCAGTGTATGCTGAGTGTAGGGCAACACACTGCACTCTTCCCTGGGAGAGCTAGATTTCCTCAGCACTCCAACAGCTCCAGGAACTGTGTTCTCTCACGTCCTACATGTCATGCCAATCTGCCTCATTGCCCTAGGCTGAGCGGCACTGAGAAACCAAAACTGCTTTGCATTCCTTCTACAAAGTCATACCTTAGGACCCCATCCTTACAGGAGAAAGTCAGCTTGCCTTGCTGCTGTAACCAAAGCACAGTTCTTCCTCTTACACTGCAGGGTTTTAGAAGAAGCTAAGCCCGATAGCCTAGCAAGAGCGCTCCTTGGGGGAGGCGTTTGGCTACACGCAGAACTCCGTGCCAAATAAACTTTATTCAAGGAAGGGACCAGTGTGTAGCCAGAGTGTCTACTTACTTGGTAGAAATCACATGGAGGTAGGCTACGTGTTCGCTGGAAACGGGGGCCTTATGGCACAAGCCTTGCTTTCCCATTTTGAGTGCTCCATTCATGCTGCCTTGAAGCTACTAAATCACAGTTTAGGACGGGTCTCTAGTCACTGCAGGCAGGGCTCTGGGAAAGGAACAAGTGTTCTCTACATCAACAGGGTGCTTTCATAGCCTGGGTGGGAGCTCCTCCTGATACGCTCTAGAGCTAAAAGGAAACTTGACGTGAGTCCTTTCCTTAAGGTAAACCCTTGAATAGCCCTGCCGAAGTGGAAGCTTGGAGCAGAGTCCTTGAGGCATTAGCTTTAGGTCTGCTTTCTTTAACGTTAGTAAGCATTTCAGGAAACGGAGGACCTCGCCTGGGCACCCTACTCCCTGCACGAACACCGAGCACCGGCAGGCTCCACTAGGCTGCTAAGAAACTTCCAGGCCCGGAATCCTTTCCCAGTCACTCAGTGTATGCTGAGTGTAGGGCAACACACTGCACTCTTCCCTGGGAGAGCTAGATTTCCTCAGCACTCCGACAGCTCCAGGAACTGTGTTCTCTCACGTCCTACATGTCATGCAAATCTGCCTCATTGCCCTAGGCTGAGCGGCACTGAGAAACCAAAACTGCTTCGCATTGCTTCCACAAAGTCATACATTAAGACCCCATCCTTACAGGAGAAATTCGGCTTGCGTTCCTGCTGTAAACAAAGCACAGTTCTTCCTCTTACACTGCAGGGTTTTAGAAGAAGCTAAGCCCGAGAGCCTAGCAAGAGCGTTCCTTGGGGGAGGCGGTTGGCTACACGCAGAACTCCGTGCCAAATAAACTTTATTCAAGGAAGGGACCAGTGTGTAGCTAGAGTGTATACTTGGTAGAAATCACAAGGAGGTAGGCTGCGTGTTCGCTGGAAACAGGGCCTTATGGCACAAGCCTTGCTTTCCCATTTTGAATGCTCCATTCATGCTGCCTTGAAGCTACCTAAATCACAGTTTTAGGACGGGTCTCTAGTCACTGCAGGCAGGGCTCTGGGAAAGGAACGAGTCTTCTCTACATCAACAGGGTGCTTTCATAGCCTGGGTGGGAGCTCCTCCTGATACGCTCTAGAGCTAAAAGGAAACTTGACGTGAGTCCTTTCCTCAAGGTAAAGCCTTGAATAGCCCTGCCGAAGTGGAAGCTTGGAGCAGAGTCCTTGAGGCATTAGCTTTAGGTCTGCTTTCTTTAACGTTAGTAAGCATTTCAGGAAACGGAGGACCTCGCCTGGGCACCCTATTCCCTGCACGAACACCGAGCACCGGCAGGCTCCACTAGGCTGCTAAGAAACTTCCAGGCCCGGAATCCTTTCCCAGTCACTCAGTGTATGCTGAGTGTAGGGCAACACACTGCACTCTTCCCTGGGAGAGCTAGATTTCCTCAGCACTCCAACAGCTCCAGGAACTGTGTTCTCTCACGTCCTACATGTCATGCAAATCTGCCTCATTGCCCTAGGCTGAGCGGCACTGAGAAACCAAAACTGCTTTGCATTCCTTCTACAAAGTCATACCTTAGGACCCCATCCTTACAGGAGAAAGTCAGCTTGCCTTGCTGCTGTAACCAAAGCACAGTTCTTCCTCTTACACTGCAGGGTTTTAGAAGAAGCTAAGCCCGATAGCCTAGCAAGAGCGCTCCTTGGGGGAGGCGTTTGGCTACACGCAGAACTCCGTGCCAAATAAACTTTATTCAAGGAAGGGACCAGTGTGTAGCTAGAGTGTCTACTTACTTGGTAGAAATCACATGGAGGTAGGCTACGTGTTCGCTGGAAACGGGGGCCTTATGGCACAAGCCTTGCTTTCCCATTTTGAGTGCTCCATTCATGCTGCCTTGAAGCTACCTAAGTCACAGTTTAGGACGGGTCTCTAGTCACTGCAGGCAGGGCTCTGGGAAAGAAACAAGTGTTCTCTACATCAACAGGGTGCTTTCATAGCCTGGGTGGGAGCTCCTCCTGATACGCTCTAGAGCTAAAAGGAAACTTGACGTGAGTCCTTTCCTCAAGGTAAAGCCTTGAATAGCCCTGCCGAAGTGGAAGCTTGGAGCAGAGTCCTTGAGGCATTAGCTTTAGGTCTGCTTTCTTTAACGTTAGTAAGCATTTCAGGAAACGGAGGACCTCGCCTGGGCACCCTACTCCATGCACGAACACCGAGCACCGGCAGGCTCCACTAGGCTGCTAAGAAACTTCAGGCCCGGAATCCTTTCCCAGTCACTCAGTGTATGCTGAGTGTAGGGCAACACACTGCACTCTTCCCTGGGAGAGCTAGATTTCCTCAGCACTCCGACAGCTCCAGGAACTGTGTTCTCTCACGTCCTACATGTCATGCAAATCTGCCTCATTGCCCTAGGCTGAGCGGCACTGAGAAACCAAAATTGCTTCGCATTCCTTCCACAAAGTCATACATTAAGACCCCATCCTTACAGGAGAAATTCGGCTTGCGTTCCTGCTGTAAACAAAGCACAGTTCTTCCTCTTAAACTGCAGGGTTTTAGAAGAAGCTAAGCCCGAGAGCCTAGCAAGAGCGTTCCTTGGGGGAGGCGGTTGGCTACACGCAGAACTCCGTGCCAAATAAACTTTATTCAAGGAAGGGACCAGTGTGTAGCTAGAGTGTATACTTGGTAGAAATCACAAGGAGGTAGGCTGCGTGTTCGCTGGAAACAGGGCCTTCTGGCACAAGCCTTGCTTTCCCATTTTGAATGCTCCATTCATGCTGCCTTGAAGCTACCTAAATCACAGTTTTAGGACGGGTCTCTAGTCACTGCAGGCAGGGCTCTGGGAAAGGAACGAGTCTTCTCTACATCAACAGGGTGCTTTCATAGCCTGGGTGGGAGCTCCTCCTGATACGCTCTAGAGCTAAAAGGAAACTTGACGTGAGTCCTTTCCTCAAGGTAAAGCCTTGAATAGCCCTGCCGAAGTGGAAGCTTGGAGCAGAGTCCTTGAGGCATTAGCTTTAGGTCTGCTTTCTTTAACGTTAGTAAGCATTTCAGGAAACGGAGGACCTCTCCTGGGCACCCTATTCCCTGCACGAACACCGAGCACCGGCAGGCTCCACTAGGCTGCTAAGAAACTTCCAGGCCCGGAATCCTTTTCCAGTCACTCAGTGTATGCTGAGTGTAGGGCAACACACTGCACTCTTCCCTGGGAGAGCTAGATTTCCTCAGCACTCCAACAGCTCCAGGAACTGTGTTCTCTCACGTCCTACATGTCATGCCAATCTGCCTCATTGCCCTAGGCTGAGCGGCACTGAGAAACCAAAACTGCTTCGCATTGCTTCCACAAAGTCATACATTAAGACCCCATCCTTACAGGAGAAATTCGGCTTGCGTTCCTGCTGTAAACAAAGCACAGTTCTTCCTCTTACACTGCAGGGTTTTAGAAGAAGCTAAGCCCGAGAGCCTAGCAAGAGCGTTCCTTGGGGGAGGCGGTTGGCTACACGCAGAACTCCGTGCCAAATAAACTTTATTCAAGGAAGGGACCAGTGTGTAGCTAGAGTGTATACTTGGTAGAAATCACAAGGAGGTAGGCTGCGTGTTCGCTGGAAACAGGGCCTTATGGCACAAGCCTTGCTTTCCCATTTTGAATGCTCCATTCATGCTGCCTTGAAGCTACCTAAATCACAGTTTTAGGACGGGTCTCTAGTCACTGCAGGCAGGGCTCTGGGAAAGGAACGAGTCTTCTCTACATCAACAGGGTGCTTTCATAGCCTGGGTGGGAGCTCCTCCTGATACGCTCTAGAGCTAAAAGGAAACTTGACGTGAGTCCTTTCCTCAAGGTAAAGCCTTGAATAGCCCTGCCGAAGTGGAAGCTTGGAGCAGAGTCCTTGAGGCATTAGCTTTAGGTCTGCTTTCTTTAACGTTAGTAAGCATTTCAGGAAAAGGAGGACCTCGCCTGGGCACCCTATTCCCTGCACGAACACCGAGCACCGGCAGGCTCCACTAGGCTGCTAAGAAACTTCCAGGCCCGGAATCCTTTCCCAGTCACTCAGTGTATGCTGAGTGTAGGGCAACACACTGCACTCTTCCCTGGGAGAGCTAGATTTCCTCAGCACTCCAACAGCTCCAGGAACTGTGTTCTCTCACGTCCTACATGTCATGCCAATCTGCCTCATTGCCCTAGGCTGAGCGGCACTGAGAAACCAAAACTGCTTTGCATTCCTTCTACAAAGTCATACCTTAGGACCCCATCCTTACAGGAGAAAGTCAGCTTGCCTTGCTGCTGTAACCAAAGCACAGTTCTTCCTCTTACACTGCAGGGTTTTAGAAGAAGCTAAGCCCGATAGCCTAGCAAGAGCGCTCCTTGGGGGAGGCGTTTGGCTACACGCAGAACTCCGTGCCAAATAAACTTTATTCAAGGAAGGGACCAGTGTGTAGCTAGAGTGTCTACTTACTTGGTAGAAATCACATGGAGGTAGGCTACGTGTTCGCTGGAAACGGGGGCCTTATGGCACAAGCCTTGCTTTCCCATTTTGAGTGCTCCATTCATGCTGCCTTGAAGCTACCTAAGTCACAGTTTAGGACGGGTCTCTAGTCACTGCAGGCAGGGCTCTGGGAAAGGAACAAGTGTTCTCTACATCAACAGGGTGCTTTAATAGCCTGGGTGGGAGCTCCTCCTGATACGCTCTAGAGCTAAAAGGAAACTTGACGTGAGTCCTTTCCTCAAGGTAAAGCCTTGAATAGCCCTGCCGAAGTGGAAGCTTGGAGCAGAGTCCTTGAGGCATTAGCTTTAGGTCTGCTTTCTTTAACGTTAGTAAGCATTTCAGGAAACGGAGGACCTCGCCTGGGAACCCTACTCCCTGCACGAACACCGAGCACCGGCAGGCTCCACTAGGCTGCTAAGAAACTTCCAGGCCCGGAATCCTTTCCCAGTCACTCAGTGTATGCTGAGTGTAGGGCAACACACTGCACTCTTCCCTGGGAGAACTAGATTTCCTCAGCACTCCGACAGCTCCAGGAACTGTGTTCTCTCACGTCCTACATGTCATGCAAATCTGCCTCATTGCCCTAGGCTGAGCGGCACTGAGAAACCAAAACTGCTTCGCATTCCTTCCACAAAGTCATACATTAAGACCCCATCCTTACAGGAGAAATTCGGCTTGCGTTCCTGCTGTAAACAAAGCACAGTTCTTCCTCTTACACTGCAGGGTTTTAGAAGAAGCTAAGCCCGAGAGCCTAGCAAGAGCGCTCCTTGGGGGAGGCGGTTGGCTACACGCAGAACTCCGTGCCAAATAAACTTTATTCAAGGAAGGGACCAGTGTGTAGCTAGAGTGTATACTTGGTAGAAATCACAAGGAGGTAGGCTGCGTGTTCGCTGGAAACAGGGCCTTATGGCACAAGCCTTGCTTTCCCATTTTGAATGCTCCATTCATGCGGCCTTGAAGCTACCTAAATCACAGTTTTAGGACGGGTCTCTAGTCACTGCAGGCAGGGCTCTGGGAAAGGAACGAGTCTTCTCTACATCAACAGGGTGCTTTCATAGCCTGGGTGGGAGCTCCTCCTGATACGCTCTAGAGCTAAAAGGAAACTTGACGTGAGTCCTTTCCTCAAGGTAAAGCCTTGAATAGCCCTGCCGAAGTGGAAGCTTGGAGCAGAGTCCTTGAGGCATTAGCTTTAGGTCTGCTTTCTTTAACGTTAGTAAGCATTTCAGGAAACGGAGGACCTCTCCTGGGCACCCTATTCCCTGCACGAACACCGAGCACCGGCAGGCTCCACTAGGCTGCTAAGAAACTTCCAGGCCCGGAATCCTTTCCCAGTCACTCAGTGTATGCTGAGTGTAGGGCAACACACTGCACTCTTCCCTGGGAGAGCTAGATTTCCTCAGCACTCCAACAGCTCCAGGAACTGTGTTCTCTCACGTCCTACATGTCATGCCAATCTGCCTCATTGCCCTAGGCTGAGCGGCACTGAGAAACCAAAACTGCTTTGCATTCCTTCTACAAAGTCATACCTTAGGACCCCATCCTTACAGGAGAAAGTCAGCTTGCCTTGCTGCTGTAACCAAAGCACAGTTCTTCCTCTTACACTGCAGGGTTTTAGAAGAAGCTAAGCCCGATAGCCTAGCAAGAGCGCTCCTTGGGGGAGGCGTTTGGCTACATGCAGAACTCCGTGCCAAATAAACTTTATTCAAGGAAGGGACCAGTGTGTAGCTAGAGTGTCTACTTACTTGGTAGAAATCACATGGAGGTAGGCTACGTGTTCGCTGGAAACGGGGGCCTTATGGCACAAGCCTTGCTTTCCCATTTTGAGTGCTCCATTCATGCTGCCTTGAAGCTACCTAAATCACAGTTTAGGACGGGTCTCTAGTCACTGCAGGCAGGGCTCTGGGAAAGGAACAAGTGTTCTCTACATCAACAGGGTGCTTTCATAGCCTGGGTGGGAGCTCCTCCTGATACGCTCTAGAGCTAAAAGGAAACTTGACGTGAGTCCTTTCCTCAAGGTAAAGCCTTGAATAGCCCTGCCGAAGTGGAAGCTTGGAGCAGAGTCCTTGAGGCATTAGCTTTAGGTCTGCTTTCTTTAACGTTAGTAAGCATTTCAGGAAACGGAGGACCTCGCCTGAGCACCCTACTCCATGCACGAACACCGAGCACCGGCAGGCTCCACTAGGCTTCTAAGAAACTTCCAGGCCCGGAATCCTTTCCCAGTCACTCAGTGTATGCTGAGTGTAGGGCAACACACTGCACTCTTCCCTGGGAGAGCTAGATTTCCTCAGCACTCCGACAGCTCCAGGAACTGTGTTCTCTCACGTCCTACATGTCATGCAAATCTGCCTCATTGCCCTAGGCTGAGCGGCACTGAGAAACCAAAACTGCTTCGCATTCCTTCCACAAAGTCATACATTAAGACCCCATCCTTACAGGAGAAATTCGGCTTGCGTTCCTGCTGTAAACAAAGCACAGTTCTTCCTCTTACACTGCAGGGTTTTAGAAGAAGCTAAGCCCGAGAGCCTAGCAAGAGCGTTCCTTGGGGGAGGCGGTTGGCTACACGCAGAACTCCGTGCCAAATAAACTTTATTCAAGGAAGGGACCAGTGTGTAGCTAGAGTGTATACTTGGTAGAAATCACAAGGAGGTAGGCTGCGTGTTCGCTGGAAACAGGGCCTTATGGCACAAGCCTTGCTTTCCCATTTTGAATGCTCCATTCATGCTGCCTTGAAGCTACGTAAATAACAGTTTTAGGACGGGTCTCTAGTCACTGCAGGCAGGGCTCTGGGAAAGGAACGAGTCTTCTCTACATCAACAGGGTGCTTTCATAGCCTGGGTGGGAGCTCCTCCTGATACGCTCTAGAGCTAAAAGGAAACTTGACGTGAGTCCTTTCCTCAAGGTAAAGCCTTGAATAGCCCTGCCGAAGTGGAAGCTTGGAGCAGAGTCCTTGAGGCATTAGCTTTAGGTCTGCTTTCTTTAACGTTAGTAAGCATTTCAGGAAACGGAGGACCTCGCCTGGGCACCCTATTCCCTGCACGAACACCGAGCACCGGCAGGCTCCACTAGGCTGCTAAGAAACTTCCAGGCCCGGAATCCTTTCCCAGTCACTCAGTGTATGCTGAGTGTAGGGCAACACACTGCACTCTTCCCTGGGAGAGCTAGATTTCCTCAGCACTCCAACAGCTCCAGGAACTGTGTTCTCTCACGTCCTACATGTCATGCCAATCTGCCTCATTGCCCTAGGCTGAGCGGCACTGAGAAACCAAAACTGCTTTGCATTCCTTCTACAAAGTCATACCTTAGGACCCCATCCTTACAGGAGAAAGTCAGCTTGCCTTGCTGCTGTAACCAAAGCACAGTTCTTCCTCTTACACTGCAGGGTTTTAGAAGAAGCTAAGCCCGATAGCCTAGCAAGAGCGCTCCTTGGGGGAGGCGTTTGGCTACACGCAGAACTCCGTGCCAAATAAACTTTATTCAAGGAAGGGACCAGTGTGTAGCCAGAGTGTCTACTTACTTGGTAGAAATCACATGGAGGTAGGCTACGTGTTCGCTGGAAACGGGGGCCTTATGGCACAAGCCTTGCTTTCCCATTTTGAGTGCTCCATTCATGCTGCCTTGAAGCTACTAAATCACAGTTTAGGACGGGTCTCTAGTCACTGCAGGCAGGGCTCTGGGAAAGGAACAAGTGTTCTCTACATCAACAGGGTGCTTTCATAGCCTGGGTGGGAGCTCCTCCTGATACGCTCTAGAGCTAAAAGGAAACTTGACGTGAGTCCTTTCCTTAAGGTAAAGCCTTGAATAGCCCTGCCGAAGTGGAAGCTTGGAGCAGAGTCCTTGAGGCATTAGCTTTAGGTCTGCTTTCTTTAACGTTAGTAAGCATTTCAGGAAACGGAGGACCTCGCCTGGGCACCCTACTCCCTGCACGAACACCGAGCACCGGCAGGCTCCACTAGGCTGCTAAGAAACTTCCAGGCCCGGAATCCTTTCCCAGTCACTCAGTGTATGCTGAGTGTAGGGCAACACACTGCACTCTTCCCTGGGAGAGCTAGATTTCCTCAGCACTCCGACAGCTCCAGGAACTGTGTTCTCTCACGTCCTACATGTCATGCAAATCTGCCTCATTGCCCTAGGCTGAGCGGCACTGAGAAACCAAAACTGCTTCGCATTCCTTCCACAAAGTCATACATTAAGACCCCATCCTTACAGGAGAAATTCGGCTTGCGTTCCTGCTGTAAACAAAGCACAGTTCTTCCTCTTACACTGCAGGGTTTTAGAAGAAGCTAAGCCCGAGAGCCTAGCAAGAGCGTTCCTTGGGGGAGGCGGTTGGCTACACGCAGAACTCCGTGCCAAATAAACTTTATTCAAGGAAGGGACCAGTGTGTAGCTAGAGTGTATACTTGGTAGAAATCACAAGGAGGTAGGCTGCGTGTTCGCTGGAAACAGGGCCTTATGGCACAAGCCTTGCTTTCCCATTTTGAATGCTCCATTCATGCTGCCTTGAAGCTACCTAAATCACAGTTTTAGGACGGGTCTCTAGTCACTGCAGGCAGGGCTCTGGGAAAGGAACGAGTCTTCTCTACATCAACAGGGTGCTTTCATAGCCTGGGTGGGAGCTCCTCCTGATACGCTCTAGAGCTAAAAGGAAACTTGACGTGAGTCCTTTCCTCAAGGTAAAGCCTTGAATAGCCCTGCCGAAGTGGAAGCTTGGAGCAGAGTCCTTGAGGCATTAGCTTTAGGTCTGCTTTCTTTAACGTTAGTAAGCATTTCAGGAAACGGAGGACCTCGCCTGGGCACCCTATTCCCTGCACGAACACCGAGCACCGGCAGGCTCCACTAGGCTGCTAAGAAACTTCCAGGCCCGGAATCCTTTCCCAGTCACTCAGTGTATGCTGAGTGTAGGGCAACACACTGCACTCTTCCCTGGGAGAGCTAGATTTCCTCAGCACTCCAACAGCTCCAGGAACTGTGTTCTCTCACGTCCTACATGTCATGCCAATCTGCCTCATTGCCCTAGGCTGAGCGGCACTGAGAAACCAAAACTGCTTTGCATTCCTTCTACAAAGTCATACCTTAGGACCCCATCCTTACAGGAGAAAGTCAGCTTGCCTTGCTGCTGTAACCAAAGCACAGTTCTTCCTCTTACACTGCAGGGTTTTAGAAGAAGCTAAGCCCGATAGCCTAGCAAGAGCGCTCCTTGGGGGAGGCGTTTGGCTACACGCAGAACTCCGTGCCAAATAAACTTTATTCAAGGAAGGGACCAGTGTGTAGCTAGAGTGTCTACTTACTTGGTAGAAATCACATGGAGGTAGGCTACGTGTTCGCTGGAAACGGGGGCCTTATGGCACAAGCCTTGCTTTCCCATTTTGAGTGCTCCATTCATGCTGCCTTGAAGCTACCTAAATCACAGTTTAGGACGGGTCTCTAGTCACTGCAGGCAGGGCTCTGGGAAAGGAACAAGTGTTCTCTACATCAACAGGGTGCTTTCATAGCCTGGGTGGGAGCTCCTCCTGATACGCTCTAGAGCTAAAAGGAAACTTGACGTGAGTCCTTTCCTCAAGGTAAAGCCTTGAATAGCCCTGCCGAAGTGGAAGCTTGGAGCAGAGTCCTTGAGGCATTAGCTTTAGGTCTGCTTTCTTTAACGTTAGTAAGCATTTCAGGAAACGGAGGACCTCGCCTGGGCACCCTACTCCATGCACGAACACCGAGCACCGGCAGGCTCCACTAGGCTTCTAAGAAACTTCAGGCCCGGAATCCTTTCCCAGTCACTCAGTGTATGCTGAGTGTAGGGCAACACACTGCACTCTTCCCTGGGAGAGCTAGATTTCCTCAGCACTCCGACAGCTCCAGGAACTGTGTTCTCTCACGTCCTACATGTCATGCAAATCTGCCTCATTGCCCTAGGCTGAGCGGCACTGAGAAACCAAAACTGCTTCGCATTCCTTCCACAAAGTCATACATTAAGACGCCATCCTTACAGGAGAAATTCGGCTTGCGTTCCTGCTGTAAACAAAGCACAGTTCTTCCTCTTACACTGCAGGGTTTTAGAAGAAGCTAAGCCCGAGAGCCTAGCAAGAGCGTTCCTTGGGGGAGGCGGTTGGCTACACGCAGAACTCCGTGCCAAATAAACTTTATTCAAGGAAGGGACCAGTGTGTAGCTAGAGTGTATACTTGGTAGAAATCACAAGGAGGTAGGCTGCGTGTTCGCTGGAAACAGGGCCTTATGGCACAAGCCTTGCTTTCCCATTTTGAATGCTCCATTCATGCTGCCTTGAAGCTACCTAAATCACAGTTTTAGGACGGGTCTCTAGTCACTGCAGGCAGGGCTCTGGGAAAGGAACGAGTCTTCTCTACATCAACAGCGTGCTTTCATAGCCTGGGTGGGAGCTCCTCCTGATACGCTCTAGAGCTAAAAGGAAACTTGACGTGAGTCCTTTCCTCAAGGTAAAGCCTTGAATAGCCCTGCCGAAGTGGAAGCTTGGAGCAGAGTCCTTGAGGCATTAGCTTTAGGTCTGCTTTCTTTAACGTTAGTAAGCATTTCAGGAAACGGAGGACCTCTCCTGGGCACCCTATTCCCTGCACGAACACCGAGCACCGGCAGGCTCCACTAGGCTGCTAAGAAACTTCCAGGCCCGGAATCCTTTCCCAGTCACTCAGTGTATGCTGAGTGTAGGGCAACACACTGCACTCTTCCCTGGGAGAGCTAGATTTCCTCAGCACTCCAACAGCTCCAGGAACTGTGTTCTCTCACGTCCTACATGTCATGCCAATCTGCCTCATTGCCCTAGGCTGAGCGGCACTGAGAAACCAAAACTGCTTCGCATTGCTTCCACAAAGTCATACATTAAGACCCCATCCTTACAGGAGAAATTCGGCTTGCGTTCCTGCTGTAAACAAAGCACAGTTCTTCCTCTTACACTGCAGGGTTTTAGAAGAAGCTAAGCCCGAGAGCCTAGCAAGAGCGTTCCTTGGGGGAGGCGGTTGGCTACACGCAGAACTCCGTGCCAAATAAACTTTATTCAAGGAAGGGACCAGTTTGTAGCTAGAGTGTATACTTGGTAGAAATCACAAGGAGGTAGGCTGCGTGTTCGCTGGAAACAGGGCCTTATGGCACAAGCCTTGCTTTCCCATTTTGAATGCTCCATTCATGCTGCCTTGAAGCTACCTAAATAACAGTTTTAGGACGGGTCTCTAGTCACTGCAGGCAGGGCTCTGGGAAAGGAACGAGTCTTCTCTACATCAACAGGGTGCTTTCATAGCCTGGGTGGGAGCTCCTCCTGATACGCTCTAGAGCTAAAAGGAAACTTGACGTGAGTCCTTTCCTCAAGGTAAAGCCTTGAATAGCCCTGCCGAAGTGGAAGCTTGGAGCAGAGTCCTTGAGGCATTAGCTTTAGGTCTGCTTTCTTTAACGTTAGTAAGCATTTCAGGAAACGGAGGACCTCGCCTGGGCACCCTATTCCCTGCACGAACACCGAGCACCGGCAGGCTCCACTAGGCTGCTAAGAAACTTCCAGGCCCGGAATCCTTTCCCAGTCACTCAGTGTATGCTGAGTGTAGGGCAACACACTGCACTCTTCCCTGGGAGAGCTAGATTTCCTCAGCACTCCAACAGCTCCAGGAACTGTGTTCTCTCACGTCCTACATGTCATGCAAATCTGCCTCATTGCCCTAGGCTGAGCGGCACTGAGAAACCAAAACTGCTTTGCATTCCTTCTACAAAGTCATACCTTAGGACCCCATCCTTACAGGAGAAAGTCAGCTTGCCTTGCTGCTGTAACCAAAGCACAGTTCTTCCTCTTACACTGCAGGGTTTTAGAAGAAGCTAAGCCCGATAGCCTAGCAAGAGCGCTCCTTGGGGGAGGCGTTTGGCTACACGCAGAACTCCGTGCCAAATAAACTTTATTCAAGGAAGGGACCAGTGTGTAGCTAGAGTGTCTACTTACTTGGTAGAAATCACATGGAGGTAGGCTACGTGTTCGCTGGAAACGGGGGCCTTATGGCACAAGCCTTGCTTTCCCATTTTGAGTGCTCCATTCATGCTGCCTTGAAGCTACCTAAGTCACAGTTTAGGACGGGTCTCTAGTCACTGCAGGCAGGGCTCTGGGAAAGGAACAAGTGTTCTCTACATCAACAGGGTGCTTTCATAGCCTGGGTGGGAGCTCCTCCTGATACGCTCTAGAGCTAAAAGGAAACTTGACGTGAGTCCTTTCCTCAAGGTAAAGCCTTGAATAGCCCTGCCGAAGTGGAAGCTTGGAGCAGAGTCCTTGAGGCATTAGCTTTAGGTCTGCTTTCTTTAACGTTAGTAAGCATTTCAGGAAACGGAGGACCTCGCCTGGGCACCCTACTCCATGCACGAACACCGAGCACCGGCAGGCTCCACTAGGCTGCTAAGAAACTTCAGGCCCGGAATCCTTTCCCAGTCACTCAGTGTATGCTGAGTGTAGGGCAACACACTGCACTCTTCCCTGGGAGAGCTAGATTTCCTCAGCACTCCGACAGCTCCAGGAACTGTGTTCTCTCACGTCCTACATGTCATGCAAATCTGCCTCATTGCCCTAGGCTGAGCGGCACTGAGAAACCAAAATTGCTTCGCTTTCCTTCCACAAAGTCATACATTAAGACCCCATCCTTACAGGAGAAATTCGGCTTGCGTTCCTGCTGTAAACAAAGCACAGTTCTTCCTCTTACACTGCAGGGTTTTAGAAGAAGCTAAGCCCGAGAGCCTAGCAAGAGCGTTCCTTGGGGGAGGCGGTTGGCTACACGCAGAACTCCGTGCCAAATAAACTTTATTCAAGGAAGGGACCAGTGTGTAGCTAGAGTGTATACTTGGTAGAAATCACAAGGAGGTAGGCTGCGTGTTCGCTGGAAACAGGGCCTTATGGCACAAGCCTTGCTTTCCCATTTTGAATGCTCCATTCATGCTGCCTTGAAGCTACCTAAATCACAGTTTTAGGACGGGTCTCTAGTCACTGCAGGCAGGGCTCTGGGAAAGGAACGAGTCTTCTCTACATCAACAGGGTGCTTTCATAGCCTGGGTGGGAGCTCCTCCTGATACGCTCTAGAGCTAAAAGGAAACTTGACGTGAGTCCTTTCCTCAAGGTAAAGCCTTGAATAGCCCTGCCGAAGTGGAAGCTTGGAGCAGAGTCCTTGAGGCATTAGCTTTAGGTCTGCTTTCTTTAACGTTAGTAAGCATTTCAGGAAACGGAGGACCTCTCCTGGGCACCCTATTCCCTGCACGAACACCGAGCACCGGCAGGCTCCACTAGGCTGCTAAGAAACTTCCAGGCCCGGAATCCTTTTCCAGTCACTCAGTGTATGCTGAGTGTAGGGCAACACACTGCACTCTTCCCTGGGAGAGCTAGATTTCCTCAGCACTCCAACAGCTCCAGGAACTGTGTTCTCTCACGTCCTACATGTCATGCCAATCTGCCTCATTGCCCTAGGCTGAGCGGCACTGAGAAACCAAAACTGCTTCGCATTGCTTCCACAAAGTCATACATTAAGACCCCATCCTTACAGGAGAAATTCGGCTTGCGTTCCTGCTGTAAACAAAGCACAGTTCTTCCTCTTACACTGCAGGGTTTTAGAAGAAGCTAAGCCCGAGAGCCTAGCAAGAGCGTTCCTTGGGGGAGGCGGTTGGCTACACGCAGAACTCCGTGCCAAATAAACTTTATTCAAGGAAGGGACCAGTGTGTAGCTAGAGTGTATACTTGGTAGAAATCACAAGGAGGTAGGCTGCGTGTTCGCTGGAAACAGGGCCTTATGGCACAAGCCTTGCTTTCCCATTTTGAATGCTCCATTCATGCTGCCTTGAAGCTACCTAAATAACAGTTTTAGGACGGGTCTCTAGTCACTGCAGGCAGGGCTCTGGGAAAGGAACGAGTCTTCTCTACATCAACAGGGTGCTTTCATAGCCTGGGTGGGAGCTCCTCCTGATACGCTCTAGAGCTAAAAGGAAACTTGACGTGAGTCCTTTCCTCAAGGTAAAGCCTTGAATAGCCCTGCCGAAGTGGAAGCTTGGAGCAGAGTCCTTGAGGCATTAGCTTTAGGTCTGCTTTCTTTAACGTTAGTAAGCATTTCAGGAAACGGAGGACCTCGCCTGGGCACCCTATTCCCTGCACGAACACCGAGCACCGGCAGGCTCCACTAGGCTGCTAAGAAACTTCCAGGCCCGGAATCCTTTCCCAGTCACTCAGTGTATGCTGAGTGTAGGGCAACACACTGCACTCTTCCCTGGGAGAGCTAGATTTCCTCAGCACTCCAACAGCTCCAGGAACTGTGTTCTCTCACGTCCTACATGTCATGCAAATCTGCCTCATTGCCCTAGGCTGAGCGGCACTGAGAAACCAAAACTGCTTTGCATTCCTTCTACAAAGTCATACCTTAGGACCCCATCCTTACAGGAGAAAGTCAGCTTGCCTTGCTGCTGTAACCAAAGCACAGTTCTTCCTCTTACACTGCAGGGTTTTAGAAGAAGCTAAGCCCGATAGCCTAGCAAGAGCGCTCCTTGGGGGAGGCGTTTGGCTACACGCAGAACTCCGTGCCAAATAAACTTTATTCAAGGAAGGGACCAGTGTGTAGCTAGAGTGTCTACTTACTTGGTAGAAATCACATGGAGGTAGGCTACGTGTTCCCTGGAAACGGGGGCCTTATGGCACAACCCTTGCTTTCCCATTTTCAGTGCTCCATTCATGCTGCCTTGAAGCTACCTAAGTCACAGTTTAGGACGGGTCTCTAGTCACTGCAGGCAGGGCTCTGGGAAAGGAACAAGTGTTCTCTACATCAGCAGGGTGCTTTCATAGCCTGGGTGGGAGCTCCTCCTGATACGCTCTAGAGCTAAAAGGAAACTTGACGTGAGTCCTTTCCTCAAGGTAAAGCCTTGAATAGCCCTGCCGAAGTGGAAGCTTGGAGCAGAGTCCTTGAGGCATTAGCTTTAGGTCTGCTTTCTTTAACGTTAGTAAGCATTTCAGGAAAAGGAGGACCTCGCCTGGGCACCCTACTCCCTGCACGAACACCGAGCACCGGCAGGCTCCACTAGGCTGCTAAGAAACTTCCAGGCCCGGAATCCTTTCCCAGTCACTCAGTGTATGCTGAGTGTAGGGCAACACACTGCACTCTTCCCTGGGAGAACTAGATTTCCTCAGCACTCCGACAGCTCCAGGAACTGTGTTCTCTCACGTCCTACATGTCATGCAAATCTGCCTCATTGCCCTAGGCTGAGCGGCACTGAGAAACCAAAACTGCTTCGCATTCCTTCCACAAAGTCATACATTAAGACCCCATCCTTACAGGAGAAATTCGGCTTGCGTTCCTGCTGTAAACAAAGCACAGTTCTTCCTCTTACACTGCAGGGTTTTAGAAGAAGCTAAGCCCGAGAGCCTAGCAAGAGCGCTCCTTGGGGGAGGCGGTTGGCTACACGCAGAACTCCGTGCCAAATAAACTTTATTCAAGGAAGGGACCAGTGTGTAGCTAGAGTGTATACTTGGTAGAAATCACAAGGAGGTAGGCTGCGTGTTCGCTGGAAACAGGGCCTTATGGCACAAGCCTTGCTTTCCCATTTTGAATGCTCCATTCATGCGGCCTTGAAGCTACCTAAATCACAGTTTTAGGACGGGTCTCTAGTCACTGCAGGCAGGGCTCTGGGAAAGGAACGAGTCTTCTCTACATCAACAGGGTGCTTTCATAGCCTGGGTGGGAGCTCCTCCTGATACGCTCTAGAGCTAAAAGGAAACTTGACGTGAGTCCTTTCCTCAAGGTAAAGCCTTGAATAGCCCTGCCGAAGTGGAAGCTTGGAGCAGAGTCCTTGAGGCATTAGCTTTAGGTCTGCTTTCTTTAACGTTAGTAAGCATTTCAGGAAACGGAGGACCTCTCCTGGGCACCCTATTCCCTGCACGAACACCGAGCACCGGCAGGCTCCACTAGGCTGCTAAGAAACTTCCAGGCCCGGAATCCTTTCCCAGTCACTCAGTGTATGCTGAGTGTAGGGCAACACACTGCACTCTTCCCTGGGAGAGCTAGATTTCCTCAGCACTCCAACAGCTCCAGGAACTGTGTTCTCTCACGTCCTACATGTCATGCCAATCTGCCTCATTGCCCTAGGCTGAGCGGCACTGAGAAACCAAAACTGCTTTGCATTCCTTCTACAAAGTCATACCTTAGGACCCCATCCTTACAGGAGAAAGTCAGCTTGCCTTGCTGCTGTAACCAAAGCACAGTTCTTCCTCTTACACTGCAGGGTTTTAGAAGAAGCTAAGCCCGATAGCCTAGCAAGAGCGCTCCTTGGGGGAGGCGTTTGGCTACACGCAGAACTCCGTGCCAAATAAACTTTATTCAAGGAAGGGACCAGTGTGTAGCTAGAGTGTCTACTTACTTGGTAGAAATCACATGGAGGTAGGCTACGTGTTCGCTGGAAACGGGGGCCTTATGGCACAAGCCTTGCTTTCCCATTTTGAGTGCTCCATTCATGCTGCCTTGAAGCTACCTAAATCACAGTTTAGGACGGGTCTCTAGTCACTGCAGGCAGGGCTCTGGGAAAGGAACAAGTGTTCTCTACATCAACAGGGTGCTTTCATAGCCTGGGTGGGAGCTCCTCCTGATACGCTCTAGAGCTAAAAGGAAACTTGACGTGAGTCCTTTCCTCAAGGTAAAGCCTTGAATAGCCCTGCCGAAGTGGAAGCTTGGAGCAGAGTCCTTGAGGCATTAGCTTTAGGTCTGCTTTCTTTAACGTTAGTAAGCATTTCAGGAAACGGAGGACCTCGCCTGAGCACCCTACTCCATGCACGAACACCGAGCACCGGCAGGCTCCACTAGGCTTCTAAGAAACTTCCAGGCCCGGAATCCTTTCCCAGTCACTCAGTGTATGCTGAGTGTAGGGCAACACACTGCACTCTTCCCTGGGAGAGCTAGATTTCCTCAGCACTCCGACAGCTCCAGGAACTGTGTTCTCTCACGTCCTACATGTCATGCAAATCTGCCTCATTGCCCTAGGCTGAGCGGCACTGAGAAACCAAAACTGCTTCGCATTCCTTCCACAAAGTCATACATTAAGACCCCATCCTTACAGGAGAAATTCGGCTTGCGTTCCTGCTGTAAACAAAGCACAGTTCTTCCTCTTACACTGCAGGGTTTTAGAAGAAGCTAAGCCCGAGAGCCAGCAAGAGCGTTCCTTGGGGGAGGCGGTTGGCTACACGCAGAACTCCGTGCCAAATAAACTTTATTCAAGGAAGGGACCAGTGTGTAGCTAGAGTGTATACTTGGTAGAAATCACAAGGAGGTAGGCTGCGTGTTCGCTGGAAACAGGGCCTTATGGCACAAGCCTTGCTTTCCCATTTTGAATGCTCCATTCATGCTGCCTTGAAGCTACGTAAATAACAGTTTTAGGACGGGTCTCTAGTCACTGCAGGCAGGGCTCTGGGAAAGGAACGAGTCTTCTCTACATCAACAGGGTGCTTTCATAGCCTGGGTGGGAGCTCCTCCTGATACGCTCTAGAGCTAAAAGGAAACTTGACGTGAGTCCTTTCCTCAAGGTAAAGCCTTGAATAGCCCTGCCGAAGTGGAAGCTTGGAGCAGAGTCCTTGAGGCATTAGCTTTAGGTCTGCTTTCTTTAACGTTAGTAAGCATTTCAGGAAACGGAGGACCTCGCCTGGGCACCCTATTCCCTGCACGAACACCGAGCACCGGCAGGCTCCACTAGGCTGCTAAGAAACTTCCAGGCCCGGAATCCTTTCCCAGTCACTCAGTGTATGCTGAGTGTAGGGCAACACACTGCACTCTTCCCTGGGAGAGCTAGATTTCCTCAGCACTCCAACAGCTCCAGGAACTGTGTTCTCTCACGTCCTACATGTCATGCCAATCTGCCTCATTGCCCTAGGCTGAGCGGCACTGAGAAACCAAAACTGCTTTGCATTCCTTCTACAAAGTCATACCTTAGGACCCCATCCTTACAGGAGAAAGTCAGCTTGCCTTGCTGCTGTAACCAAAGCACAGTTCTTCCTCTTACACTGCAGGGTTTTAGAAGAAGCTAAGCCCGATAGCCTAGCAAGAGCGCTCCTTGGGGGAGGCGTTTGGCTACACGCAGAACTCCGTGCCAAATAAACTTTATTCAAGGAAGGGACCAGTGTGTAGCCAGAGTGTCTACTTACTTGGTAGAAATCACATGGAGGTAGGCTACGTGTTCGCTGGAAACGGGGGCCTTATGGCACAAGCCTTGCTTTCCCATTTTGAGTGCTCCATTCATGCTGCCTTGAAGCTACTAAATCACAGTTTAGGACGGGTCTCTAGTCACTGCAGGCAGGGCTCTGGGAAAGGAACAAGTGTTCTCTACATCAACAGGGTGCTTTCATAGCCTGGGTGGGAGCTCCTCCTGATACGCTCTAGAGCTAAAAGGAAACTTGACGTGAGTCCTTTCCTTAAGGTAAACCCTTGAATAGCCCTGCCGAAGTGGAAGCTTGGAGCAGAGTCCTTGAGGCATTAGCTTTAGGTCTGCTTTCTTTAACGTTAGTAAGCATTTCAGGAAACGGAGGACCTCGCCTGGGCACCCTACTCCCTGCACGAACACCGAGCACCGGCAGGCTCCACTAGGCTGCTAAGAAACTTCCAGGCCCGGAATCCTTTCCCAGTCACTCAGTGTATGCTGAGTGTAGGGCAACACACTGCACTCTTCCCTGGGAGAGCTAGATTTCCTCAGCACTCCGACAGCTCCAGGAACTGTGTTCTCTCACGTCCTACATGTCATGCAAATCTGCCTCATTGCCCTAGGCTGAGCGGCACTGAGAAACCAAAACTGCTTCGCATTGCTTCCACAAAGTCATACATTAAGACCCCATCCTTACAGGAGAAATTCGGCTTGCGTTCCTGCTGTAAACAAAGCACAGTTCTTCCTCTTACACTGCAGGGTTTTAGAAGAAGCTAAGCCCGAGAGCCTAGCAAGAGCGTTCCTTGGGGGAGGCGGTTGGCTACACGCAGAACTCCGTGCCAAATAAACTTTATTCAAGGAAGGGACCAGTGTGTAGCTAGAGTGTATACTTGGTAGAAATCACAAGGAGGTAGGCTGCGTGTTCGCTGGAAACAGGGCCTTATGGCACAAGCCTTGCTTTCCCATTTTGAATGCTCCATTCATGCTGCCTTGAAGCTACCTAAATCACAGTTTTAGGACGGGTCTCTAGTCACTGCAGGCAGGGCTCTGGGAAAGGAACGAGTCTTCTCTACATCAACAGGGTGCTTTCATAGCCTGGGTGGGAGCTCCTCCTGATACGCTCTAGAGCTAAAAGGAAACTTGACGTGAGTCCTTTCCTCAAGGTAAAGCCTTGAATAGCCCTGCCGAAGTGGAAGCTTGGAGCAGAGTCCTTGAGGCATTAGCTTTAGGTCTGCTTTCTTTAACGTTAGTAAGCATTTCAGGAAACGGAGGACCTCGCCTGGGCACCCTATTCCCTGCACGAACACCGAGCACCGGCAGGCTCCACTAGGCTGCTAAGAAACTTCCAGGCCCGGAATCCTTTCCCAGTCACTCAGTGTATGCTGAGTGTAGGGCAACACACTGCACTCTTCCCTGGGAGAGCTAGATTTCCTCAGCACTCCAACAGCTCCAGGAACTGTGTTCTCTCACGTCCTACATGTCATGCAAATCTGCCTCATTGCCCTAGGCTGAGCGGCACTGAGAAACCAAAACTGCTTTGCATTCCTTCTACAAAGTCATACCTTAGGACCCCATCCTTACAGGAGAAAGTCAGCTTGCCTTGCTGCTGTAACCAAAGCACAGTTCTTCCTCTTACACTGCAGGGTTTTAGAAGAAGCTAAGCCCGATAGCCTAGCAAGAGCGCTCCTTGGGGGAGGCGTTTGGCTACACGCAGAACTCCGTGCCAAATAAACTTTATTCAAGGAAGGGACCAGTGTGTAGCTAGAGTGTCTACTTACTTGGTAGAAATCACATGGAGGTAGGCTACGTGTTCGCTGGAAACGGGGGCCTTATGGCACAAGCCTTGCTTTCCCATTTTGAGTGCTCCATTCATGCTGCCTTGAAGCTACCTAAGTCACAGTTTAGGACGGGTCTCTAGTCACTGCAGGCAGGGCTCTGGGAAAGAAACAAGTGTTCTCTACATCAACAGGGTGCTTTCATAGCCTGGGTGGGAGCTCCTCCTGATACGCTCTAGAGCTAAAAGGAAACTTGACGTGAGTCCTTTCCTCAAGGTAAAGCCTTGAATAGCCCTGCCGAAGTGGAAGCTTGGAGCAGAGTCCTTGAGGCATTAGCTTTAGGTCTGCTTTCTTTAACGTTAGTAAGCATTTCAGGAAACGGAGGACCTCGCCTGGGCACCCTACTCCATGCACGAACACCGAGCACCGGCAGGCTCCACTAGGCTGCTAAGAAACTTCAGGCCCGGAATCCTTTCCCAGTCACTCAGTGTATGCTGAGTGTAGGGCAACACACTGCACTCTTCCCTGGGAGAGCTAGATTTCCTCAGCACTCCGACAGCTCCAGGAACTGTGTTCTCTCACGTCCTACATGTCATGCAAATCTGCCTCATTGCCCTAGGCTGAGCGGCACTGAGAAACCAAAATTGCTTCGCATTCCTTCCACAAAGTCATACATTAAGACCCCATCCTTACAGGAGAAATTCGGCTTGCGTTCCTGCTGTAAACAAAGCACAGTTCTTCCTCTTAAACTGCAGGGTTTTAGAAGAAGCTAAGCCCGAGAGCCTAGCAAGAGCGTTCCTTGGGGGAGGCGGTTGGCTACACGCAGAACTCCGTGCCAAATAAACTTTATTCAAGGAAGGGACCAGTGTGTAGCTAGAGTGTATACTTGGTAGAAATCACAAGGAGGTAGGCTGCGTGTTCGCTGGAAACAGGGCCTTCTGGCACAAGCCTTGCTTTCCCATTTTGAATGCTCCATTCATGCTGCCTTGAAGCTACCTAAATCACAGTTTTAGGACGGGTCTCTAGTCACTGCAGGCAGGGCTCTGGGAAAGGAACGAGTCTTCTCTACATCAACAGGGTGCTTTCATAGCCTGGGTGGGAGCTCCTCCTGATACGCTCTAGAGCTAAAAGGAAACTTGACGTGAGTCCTTTCCTCAAGGTAAAGCCTTGAATAGCCCTGCCGAAGTGGAAGCTTGGAGCAGAGTCCTTGAGGCATTAGCTTTAGGTCTGCTTTCTTTAACGTTAGTAAGCATTTCAGGAAACGGAGGACCTCTCCTGGGCACCCTATTCCCTGCACGAACACCGAGCACCGGCAGGCTCCACTAGGCTGCTAAGAAACTTCCAGGCCCGGAATCCTTTTCCAGTCACTCAGTGTATGCTGAGTGTAGGGCAACACACTGCACTCTTCCCTGGGAGAGCTAGATTTCCTCAGCACTCCAACAGCTCCAGGAACTGTGTTCTCTCACGTCCTACATGTCATGCCAATCTGCCTCATTGCCCTAGGCTGAGCGGCACTGAGAAACCAAAACTGCTTCGCATTGCTTCCACAAAGTCATACATTAAGACCCCATCCTTACAGGAGAAATTCGGCTTGCGTTCCTGCTGTAAACAAAGCACAGTTCTTCCTCTTACACTGCAGGGTTTTAGAAGAAGCTAAGCCCGAGAGCCTAGCAAGAGCGTTCCTTGGGGGAGGCGGTTGGCTACACGCAGAACTCCGTGCCAAATAAACTTTATTCAAGGAAGGGACCAGTGTGTAGCTAGAGTGTATACTTGGTAGAAATCACAAGGAGGTAGGCTGCGTGTTCGCTGGAAACAGGGCCTTATGGCACAAGCCTTGCTTTCCCATTTTGAATGCTCCATTCATGCTGCCTTGAAGCTACCTAAATCACAGTTTTAGGACGGGTCTCTAGTCACTGCAGGCAGGGCTCTGGGAAAGGAACGAGTCTTCTCTACATCAACAGGGTGCTTTCATAGCCTGGGTGGGAGCTCCTCCTGATACGCTCTAGAGCTAAAAGGAAACTTGACGTGAGTCCTTTCCTCAAGGTAAAGCCTTGAATAGCCCTGCCGAAGTGGAAGCTTGGAGCAGAGTCCTTGAGGCATTAGCTTTAGGTCTGCTTTCTTTAACGTTAGTAAGCATTTCAGGAAAAGGAGGACCTCGCCTGGGCACCCTATTCCCTGCACGAACACCGAGCACCGGCAGGCTCCACTAGGCTGCTAAGAAACTTCCAGGCCCGGAATCCTTTCCCAGTCACTCAGTGTATGCTGAGTGTAGGGCAACACACTGCACTCTTCCCTGGGAGAGCTAGATTTCCTCAGCACTCCAACAGCTCCAGGAACTGTGTTCTCTCACGTCCTACATGTCATGCCAATCTGCCTCATTGCCCTAGGCTGAGCGGCACTGAGAAACCAAAACTGCTTTGCATTCCTTCTACAAAGTCATACCTTAGGACCCCATCCTTACAGGAGAAAGTCAGCTTGCCTTGCTGCTGTAACCAAAGCACAGTTCTTCCTCTTACACTGCAGGGTTTTAGAAGAAGCTAAGCCCGATAGCCTAGCAAGAGCGCTCCTTGGGGGAGGCGTTTGGCTACACGCAGAACTCCGTGCCAAATAAACTTTATTCAAGGAAGGGACCAGTGTGTAGCTAGAGTGTCTACTTACTTGGTAGAAATCACATGGAGGTAGGCTACGTGTTCGCTGGAAACGGGGGCCTTATGGCACAAGCCTTGCTTTCCCATTTTGAGTGCTCCATTCATGCTGCCTTGAAGCTACCTAAGTCACAGTTTAGGACGGGTCTCTAGTCACTGCAGGCAGGGCTCTGGGAAAGGAACAAGTGTTCTCTACATCAACAGGGTGCTTTAATAGCCTGGGTGGGAGCTCCTCCTGATACGCTCTAGAGCTAAAAGGAAACTTGACGTGAGTCCTTTCCTCAAGGTAAAGCCTTGAATAGCCCTGCCGAAGTGGAAGCTTGGAGCAGAGTCCTTGAGGCATTAGCTTTAGGTCTGCTTTCTTTAACGTTAGTAAGCATTTCAGGAAACGGAGGACCTCGCCTGGGAACCCTACTCCCTGCACGAACACCGAGCACCGGCAGGCTCCACTAGGCTGCTAAGAAACTTCCAGGCCCGGAATCCTTTCCCAGTCACTCAGTGTATGCTGAGTGTAGGGCAACACACTGCACTCTTCCCTGGGAGAACTAGATTTCCTCAGCACTCCGACAGCTCCAGGAACTGTGTTCTCTCACGTCCTACATGTCATGCAAATCTGCCTCATTGCCCTAGGCTGAGCGGCACTGAGAAACCAAAACTGCTTCGCATTCCTTCCACAAAGTCATACATTAAGACCCCATCCTTACAGGAGAAATTCGGCTTGCGTTCCTGCTGTAAACAAAGCACAGTTCTTCCTCTTACACTGCAGGGTTTTAGAAGAAGCTAAGCCCGAGAGCCTAGCAAGAGCGCTCCTTGGGGGAGGCGGTTGGCTACACGCAGAACTCCGTGCCAAATAAACTTTATTCAAGGAAGGGACCAGTGTGTAGCTAGAGTGTATACTTGGTAGAAATCACAAGGAGGTAGGCTGCGTGTTCGCTGGAAACAGGGCCTTATGGCACAAGCCTTGCTTTCCCATTTTGAATGCTCCATTCATGCGGCCTTGAAGCTACCTAAATCACAGTTTTAGGACGGGTCTCTAGTCACTGCAGGCAGGGCTCTGGGAAAGGAACGAGTCTTCTCTACATCAACAGGGTGCTTTCATAGCCTGGGTGGGAGCTCCTCCTGATACGCTCTAGAGCTAAAAGGAAACTTGACGTGAGTCCTTTCCTCAAGGTAAAGCCTTGAATAGCCCTGCCGAAGTGGAAGCTTGGAGCAGAGTCCTTGAGGCATTAGCTTTAGGTCTGCTTTCTTTAACGTTAGTAAGCATTTCAGGAAACGGAGGACCTCTCCTGGGCACCCTATTCCCTGCACGAACACCGAGCACCGGCAGGCTCCACTAGGCTGCTAAGAAACTTCCAGGCCCGGAATCCTTTCCCAGTCACTCAGTGTATGCTGAGTGTAGGGCAACACACTGCACTCTTCCCTGGGAGAGCTAGATTTCCTCAGCACTCCAACAGCTCCAGGAACTGTGTTCTCTCACGTCCTACATGTCATGCCAATCTGCCTCATTGCCCTAGGCTGAGCGGCACTGAGAAACCAAAACTGCTTTGCATTCCTTCTACAAAGTCATACCTTAGGACCCCATCCTTACAGGAGAAAGTCAGCTTGCCTTGCTGCTGTAACCAAAGCACAGTTCTTCCTCTTACACTGCAGGGTTTTAGAAGAAGCTAAGCCCGATAGCCTAGCAAGAGCGCTCCTTGGGGGAGGCGTTTGGCTACACGCAGAACTCCGTGCCAAATAAACTTTATTCAAGGAAGGGACCAGTGTGTAGCTAGAGTGTCTACTTACTTGGTAGAAATCACATGGAGGTAGGCTACGTGTTCGCTGGAAACGGGGGCCTTATGGCACAAGCCTTGCTTTCCCATTTTGAGTGCTCCATTCATGCTGCCTTGAAGCTACCTAAATCACAGTTTAGGACGGGTCTCTAGTCACTGCAGGCAGGGCTCTGGGAAAGGAACAAGTGTTCTCTACATCAACAGGGTGCTTTCATAGCCTGGGTGGGAGCTCCTCCTGATACGCTCTAGAGCTAAAAGGAAACTTGACGTGAGTCCTTTCCTCAAGGTAAAGCCTTGAATAGCCCTGCCGAAGTGGAAGCTTGGAGCAGAGTCCTTGAGGCATTAGCTTTAGGTCTGCTTTCTTTAACGTTAGTAAGCATTTCAGGAAACGGAGGACCTCGCCTGAGCACCCTACTCCATGCACGAACACCGAGCACCGGCAGGCTCCACTAGGCTTCTAAGAAACTTCCAGGCCCGGAATCCTTTCCCAGTCACTCAGTGTATGCTGAGTGTAGGGCAACACACTGCACTCTTCCCTGGGAGAGCTAGATTTCCTCAGCACTCCGACAGCTCCAGGAACTGTGTTCTCTCACGTCCTACATGTCATGCAAATCTGCCTCATTGCCCTAGGCTGAGCGGCACTGAGAAACCAAAACTGCTTCGCATTCCTTCCACAAAGTCATACATTAAGACCCCATCCTTACAGGAGAAATTCGGCTTGCGTTCCTGCTGTAAACAAAGCACAGTTCTTCCTCTTACACTGCAGGGTTTTAGAAGAAGCTAAGCCCGAGAGCCTAGCAAGAGCGTTCCTTGGGGGAGGCGGTTGGCTACACGCAGAACTCCGTGCCAAATAAACTTTATTCAAGGAAGGGACCAGTGTGTAGCTAGAGTGTATACTTGGTAGAAATCACAAGGAGGTAGGCTGCGTGTTCGCTGGAAACAGGGCCTTATGGCACAAGCCTTGCTTTCCCATTTTGAATGCTCCATTCATGCTGCCTTGAAGCTACGTAAATAACAGTTTTAGGACGGGTCTCTAGTCACTGCAGGCAGGGCTCTGGGAAAGGAACGAGTCTTCTCTACATCAACAGGGTGCTTTCATAGCCTGGGTGGGAGCTCCTCCTGATACGCTCTAGAGCTAAAAGGAAACTTGACGTGAGTCCTTTCCTCAAGGTAAAGCCTTGAATAGCCCTGCCGAAGTGGAAGCTTGGAGCAGAGTCCTTGAGGCATTAGCTTTAGGTCTGCTTTCTTTAACGTTAGTAAGCATTTCAGGAAACGGAGGACCTCGCCTGGGCACCCTATTCCCTGCACGAACACCGAGCACCGGCAGGCTCCACTAGGCTGCTAAGAAACTTCCAGGCCCGGAATCCTTTCCCAGTCACTCAGTGTATGCTGAGTGTAGGGCAACACACTGCACTCTTCCCTGGGAGAGCTAGATTTCCTCAGCACTCCAACAGCTCCAGGAACTGTGTTCTCTCACGTCCTACATGTCATGCCAATCTGCCTCATTGCCCTAGGCTGAGCGGCACTGAGAAACCAAAACTGCTTTGCATTCCTTCTACAAAGTCATACCTTAGGACCCCATCCTTACAGGAGAAAGTCAGCTTGCCTTGCTGCTGTAACCAAAGCACAGTTCTTCCTCTTACACTGCAGGGTTTTAGAAGAAGCTAAGCCCGATAGCCTAGCAAGAGCGCTCCTTGGGGGAGGCGTTTGGCTACACGCAGAACTCCGTGCCAAATAAACTTTATTCAAGGAAGGGACCAGTGTGTAGCCAGAGTGTCTACTTACTTGGTAGAAATCACATGGAGGTAGGCTACGTGTTCGCTGGAAACGGGGGCCTTATGGCACAAGCCTTGCTTTCCCATTTTGAGTGCTCCATTCATGCTGCCTTGAAGCTACTAAATCACAGTTTAGGACGGGTCTCTAGTCACTGCAGGCAGGGCTCTGGGAAAGGAACAAGTGTTCTCTACATCAACAGGGTGCTTTCATAGCCTGGGTGGGAGCTCCTCCTGATACGCTCTAGAGCTAAAAGGAAACTTGACGTGAGTCCTTTCCTTAAGGTAAAGCCTTGAATAGCCCTGCCGAAGTGGAAGCTTGGAGCAGAGTCCTTGAGGCATTAGCTTTAGGTCTGCTTTCTTTAACGTTAGTAAGCATTTCAGGAAACGGAGGACCTCGCCTGGGCACCCTACTCCCTGCACGAACACCGAGCACCGGCAGGCTCCACTAGGCTGCTAAGAAACTTCCAGGCCCGGAATCCTTTCCCAGTCACTCAGTGTATGCTGAGTGTAGGGCAACACACTGCACTCTTCCCTGGGAGAGCTAGATTTCCTCAGCACTCCGACAGCTCCAGGAACTGTGTTCTCTCACGTCCTACATGTCATGCAAATCTGCCTCATTGCCCTAGGCTGAGCGGCACTGAGAAACCAAAACTGCTTCGCATTCCTTCCACAAAGTCATACATTAAGACCCCATCCTTACAGGAGAAATTCGGCTTGCGTTCCTGCTGTAAACAAAGCACAGTTCTTCCTCTTACACTGCAGGGTTTTAGAAGAAGCTAAGCCCGAGAGCCTAGCAAGAGCGTTCCTTGGGGGAGGCGGTTGGCTACACGCAGAACTCCGTGCCAAATAAACTTTATTCAAGGAAGGGACCAGTGTGTAGCTAGAGTGTATACTTGGTAGAAATCACAAGGAGGTAGGCTGCGTGTTCGCTGGAAACAGGGCCTTATGGCACAAGCCTTGCTTTCCCATTTTGAATGCTCCATTCATGCTGCCTTGAAGCTACCTAAATCACAGTTTTAGGACGGGTCTCTAGTCACTGCAGGCAGGGCTCTGGGAAAGGAACGAGTCTTCTCTACATCAACAGGGTGCTTTCATAGCCTGGGTGGGAGCTCCTCCTGATACGCTCTAGAGCTAAAAGGAAACTTGACGTGAGTCCTTTCCTCAAGGTAAAGCCTTGAATAGCCCTGCCGAAGTGGAAGCTTGGAGCAGAGTCCTTGAGGCATTAGCTTTAGGTCTGCTTTCTTTAACGTTAGTAAGCATTTCAGGAAACGGAGGACCTCGCCTGGGCACCCTATTCCCTGCACGAACACCGAGCACCGGCAGGCTCCACTAGGCTGCTAAGAAACTTCCAGGCCCGGAATCCTTTCCCAGTCACTCAGTGTATGCTGAGTGTAGGGCAACACACTGCACTCTTCCCTGGGAGAGCTAGATTTCCTCAGCACTCCAACAGCTCCAGGAACTGTGTTCTCTCACGTCCTACATGTCATGCCAATCTGCCTCATTGCCCTAGGCTGAGCGGCACTGAGAAACCAAAACTGCTTTGCATTCCTTCTACAAAGTCATACCTTAGGACCCCATCCTTACAGGAGAAAGTCAGCTTGCCTTGCTGCTGTAACCAAAGCACAGTTCTTCCTCTTACACTGCAGGGTTTTAGAAGAAGCTAAGCCCGATAGCCTAGCAAGAGCGCTCCTTGGGGGAGGCGTTTGGCTACACGCAGAACTCCGTGCCAAATAAACTTTATTCAAGGAAGGGACCAGTGTGTAGCTAGAGTGTCTACTTACTTGGTAGAAATCACATGGAGGTAGGCTACGTGTTCGCTGGAAACGGGGGCCTTATGGCACAAGCCTTGCTTTCCCATTTTGAGTGCTCCATTCATGCTGCCTTGAAGCTACCTAAATCACAGTTTAGGACGGGTCTCTAGTCACTGCAGGCAGGGCTCTGGGAAAGGAACAAGTGTTCTCTACATCAACAGGGTGCTTTCATAGCCTGGGTGGGAGCTCCTCCTGATACGCTCTAGAGCTAAAAGGAAACTTGACGTGAGTCCTTTCCTCAAGGTAAAGCCTTGAATAGCCCTGCCGAAGTGGAAGCTTGGAGCAGAGTCCTTGAGGCATTAGCTTTAGGTCTGCTTTCTTTAACGTTAGTAAGCATTTCAGGAAACGGAGGACCTCGCCTGGGCACCCTACTCCATGCACGAACACCGAGCACCGGCAGGCTCCACTAGGCTTCTAAGAAACTTCAGGCCCGGAATCCTTTCCCAGTCACTCAGTGTATGCTGAGTGTAGGGCAACACACTGCACTCTTCCCTGGGAGAGCTAGATTTCCTCAGCACTCCGACAGCTCCAGGAACTGTGTTCTCTCACGTCCTACATGTCATGCAAATCTGCCTCATTGCCCTAGGCTGAGCGGCACTGAGAAACCAAAACTGCTTCGCATTCCTTCCACAAAGTCATACATTAAGACGCCATCCTTACAGGAGAAATTCGGCTTGCGTTCCTGCTGTAAACAAAGCACAGTTCTTCCTCTTACACTGCAGGGTTTTAGAAGAAGCTAAGCCCGAGAGCCTAGCAAGAGCGTTCCTTGGGGGAGGCGGTTGGCTACACGCAGAACTCCGTGCCAAATAAACTTTATTCAAGGAAGGGACCAGTGTGTAGCTAGAGTGTATACTTGGTAGAAATCACAAGGAGGTAGGCTGCGTGTTCGCTGGAAACAGGGCCTTATGGCACAAGCCTTGCTTTCCCATTTTGAATGCTCCATTCATGCTGCCTTGAAGCTACCTAAATCACAGTTTTAGGACGGGTCTCTAGTCACTGCAGGCAGGGCTCTGGGAAAGGAACGAGTCTTCTCTACATCAACAGCGTGCTTTCATAGCCTGGGTGGGAGCTCCTCCTGATACGCTCTAGAGCTAAAAGGAAACTTGACGTGAGTCCTTTCCTCAAGGTAAAGCCTTGAATAGCCCTGCCGAAGTGGAAGCTTGGAGCAGAGTCCTTGAGGCATTAGCTTTAGGTCTGCTTTCTTTAACGTTAGTAAGCATTTCAGGAAACGGAGGACCTCTCCTGGGCACCCTATTCCCTGCACGAACACCGAGCACCGGCAGGCTCCACTAGGCTGCTAAGAAACTTCCAGGCCCGGAATCCTTTCCCAGTCACTCAGTGTATGCTGAGTGTAGGGCAACACACTGCACTCTTCCCTGGGAGAGCTAGATTTCCTCAGCACTCCAACAGCTCCAGGAACTGTGTTCTCTCACGTCCTACATGTCATGCCAATCTGCCTCATTGCCCTAGGCTGAGCGGCACTGAGAAACCAAAACTGCTTCGCATTGCTTCCACAAAGTCATACATTAAGACCCCATCCTTACAGGAGAAATTCGGCTTGCGTTCCTGCTGTAAACAAAGCACAGTTCTTCCTCTTACACTGCAGGGTTTTAGAAGAAGCTAAGCCCGAGAGCCTAGCAAGAGCGTTCCTTGGGGGAGGCGGTTGGCTACACGCAGAACTCCGTGCCAAATAAACTTTATTCAAGGAAGGGACCAGTTTGTAGCTAGAGTGTATACTTGGTAGAAATCACAAGGAGGTAGGCTGCGTGTTCGCTGGAAACAGGGCCTTATGGCACAAGCCTTGCTTTCCCATTTTGAATGCTCCATTCATGCTGCCTTGAAGCTACCTAAATAACAGTTTTAGGACGGGTCTCTAGTCACTGCAGGCAGGGCTCTGGGAAAGGAACGAGTCTTCTCTACATCAACAGGGTGCTTTCATAGCCTGGGTGGGAGCTCCTCCTGATACGCTCTAGAGCTAAAAGGAAACTTGACGTGAGTCCTTTCCTCAAGGTAAAGCCTTGAATAGCCCTGCCGAAGTGGAAGCTTGGAGCAGAGTCCTTGAGGCATTAGCTTTAGGTCTGCTTTCTTTAACGTTAGTAAGCATTTCAGGAAACGGAGGACCTCGCCTGGGCACCCTATTCCCTGCACGAACACCGAGCACCGGCAGGCTCCACTAGGCTGCTAAGAAACTTCCAGGCCCGGAATCCTTTCCCAGTCACTCAGTGTATGCTGAGTGTAGGGCAACACACTGCACTCTTCCCTGGGAGAGCTAGATTTCCTCAGCACTCCAACAGCTCCAGGAACTGTGTTCTCTCACGTCCTACATGTCATGCAAATCTGCCTCATTGCCCTAGGCTGAGCGGCACTGAGAAACCAAAACTGCTTTGCATTCCTTCTACAAAGTCATACCTTAGGACCCCATCCTTACAGGAGAAAGTCAGCTTGCCTTGCTGCTGTAACCAAAGCACAGTTCTTCCTCTTACACTGCAGGGTTTTAGAAGAAGCTAAGCCCGATAGCCTAGCAAGAGCGCTCCTTGGGGGAGGCGTTTGGCTACACGCAGAACTCCGTGCCAAATAAACTTTATTCAAGGAAGGGACCAGTGTGTAGCTAGAGTGTCTACTTACTTGGTAGAAATCACATGGAGGTAGGCTACGTGTTCGCTGGAAACGGGGGCCTTATGGCACAAGCCTTGCTTTCCCATTTTGAGTGCTCCATTCATGCTGCCTTGAAGCTACCTAAGTCACAGTTTAGGACGGGTCTCTAGTCACTGCAGGCAGGGCTCTGGGAAAGGAACAAGTGTTCTCTACATCAACAGGGTGCTTTCATAGCCTGGGTGGGAGCTCCTCCTGATACGCTCTAGAGCTAAAAGGAAACTTGACGTGAGTCCTTTCCTCAAGGTAAAGCCTTGAATAGCCCTGCCGAAGTGGAAGCTTGGAGCAGAGTCCTTGAGGCATTAGCTTTAGGTCTGCTTTCTTTAACGTTAGTAAGCATTTCAGGAAACGGAGGACCTCGCCTGGGCACCCTACTCCATGCACGAACACCGAGCACCGGCAGGCTCCACTAGGCTGCTAAGAAACTTCAGGCCCGGAATCCTTTCCCAGTCACTCAGTGTATGCTGAGTGTAGGGCAACACACTGCACTCTTCCCTGGGAGAGCTAGATTTCCTCAGCACTCCGACAGCTCCAGGAACTGTGTTCTCTCACGTCCTACATGTCATGCAAATCTGCCTCATTGCCCTAGGCTGAGCGGCACTGAGAAACCAAAATTGCTTCGCTTTCCTTCCACAAAGTCATACATTAAGACCCCATCCTTACAGGAGAAATTCGGCTTGCGTTCCTGCTGTAAACAAAGCACAGTTCTTCCTCTTACACTGCAGGGTTTTAGAAGAAGCTAAGCCCGAGAGCCTAGCAAGAGCGTTCCTTGGGGGAGGCGGTTGGCTACACGCAGAACTCCGTGCCAAATAAACTTTATTCAAGGAAGGGACCAGTGTGTAGCTAGAGTGTATACTTGGTAGAAATCACAAGGAGGTAGGCTGCGTGTTCGCTGGAAACAGGGCCTTATGGCACAAGCCTTGCTTTCCCATTTTGAATGCTCCATTCATGCTGCCTTGAAGCTACCTAAATCACAGTTTTAGGACGGGTCTCTAGTCACTGCAGGCAGGGCTCTGGGAAAGGAACGAGTCTTCTCTACATCAACAGGGTGCTTTCATAGCCTGGGTGGGAGCTCCTCCTGATACGCTCTAGAGCTAAAAGGAAACTTGACGTGAGTCCTTTCCTCAAGGTAAAGCCTTGAATAGCCCTGCCGAAGTGGAAGCTTGGAGCAGAGTCCTTGAGGCATTAGCTTTAGGTCTGCTTTCTTTAACGTTAGTAAGCATTTCAGGAAACGGAGGACCTCTCCTGGGCACCCTATTCCCTGCACGAACACCGAGCACCGGCAGGCTCCACTAGGCTGCTAAGAAACTTCCAGGCCCGGAATCCTTTTCCAGTCACTCAGTGTATGCTGAGTGTAGGGCAACACACTGCACTCTTCCCTGGGAGAGCTAGATTTCCTCAGCACTCCAACAGCTCCAGGAACTGTGTTCTCTCACGTCCTACATGTCATGCCAATCTGCCTCATTGCCCTAGGCTGAGCGGCACTGAGAAACCAAAACTGCTTCGCATTGCTTCCACAAAGTCATACATTAAGACCCCATCCTTACAGGAGAAATTCGGCTTGCGTTCCTGCTGTAAACAAAGCACAGTTCTTCCTCTTACACTGCAGGGTTTTAGAAGAAGCTAAGCCCGAGAGCCTAGCAAGAGCGTTCCTTGGGGGAGGCGGTTGGCTACACGCAGAACTCCGTGCCAAATAAACTTTATTCAAGGAAGGGACCAGTGTGTAGCTAGAGTGTATACTTGGTAGAAATCACAAGGAGGTAGGCTGCGTGTTCGCTGGAAACAGGGCCTTATGGCACAAGCCTTGCTTTCCCATTTTGAATGCTCCATTCATGCTGCCTTGAAGCTACCTAAATAACAGTTTTAGGACGGGTCTCTAGTCACTGCAGGCAGGGCTCTGGGAAAGGAACGAGTCTTCTCTACATCAACAGGGTGCTTTCATAGCCTGGGTGGGAGCTCCTCCTGATACGCTCTAGAGCTAAAAGGAAACTTGACGTGAGTCCTTTCCTCAAGGTAAAGCCTTGAATAGCCCTGCCGAAGTGGAAGCTTGGAGCAGAGTCCTTGAGGCATTAGCTTTAGGTCTGCTTTCTTTAACGTTAGTAAGCATTTCAGGAAACGGAGGACCTCGCCTGGGCACCCTATTCCCTGCACGAACACCGAGCACCGGCAGGCTCCACTAGGCTGCTAAGAAACTTCCAGGCCCGGAATCCTTTCCCAGTCACTCAGTGTATGCTGAGTGTAGGGCAACACACTGCACTCTTCCCTGGGAGAGCTAGATTTCCTCAGCACTCCAACAGCTCCAGGAACTGTGTTCTCTCACGTCCTACATGTCATGCAAATCTGCCTCATTGCCCTAGGCTGAGCGGCACTGAGAAACCAAAACTGCTTTGCATTCCTTCTACAAAGTCATACCTTAGGACCCCATCCTTACAGGAGAAAGTCAGCTTGCCTTGCTGCTGTAACCAAAGCACAGTTCTTCCTCTTACACTGCAGGGTTTTAGAAGAAGCTAAGCCCGATAGCCTAGCAAGAGCGCTCCTTGGGGGAGGCGTTTGGCTACACGCAGAACTCCGTGCCAAATAAACTTTATTCAAGGAAGGGACCAGTGTGTAGCTAGAGTGTCTACTTACTTGGTAGAAATCACATGGAGGTAGGCTACGTGTTCCCTGGAAACGGGGGCCTTATGGCACAACCCTTGCTTTCCCATTTTCAGTGCTCCATTCATGCTGCCTTGAAGCTACCTAAGTCACAGTTTAGGACGGGTCTCTAGTCACTGCAGGCAGGGCTCTGGGAAAGGAACAAGTGTTCTCTACATCAGCAGGGTGCTTTCATAGCCTGGGTGGGAGCTCCTCCTGATACGCTCTAGAGCTAAAAGGAAACTTGACGTGAGTCCTTTCCTCAAGGTAAAGCCTTGAATAGCCCTGCCGAAGTGGAAGCTTGGAGCAGAGTCCTTGAGGCATTAGCTTTAGGTCTGCTTTCTTTAACGTTAGTAAGCATTTCAGGAAAAGGAGGACCTCGCCTGGGCACCCTACTCCCTGCACGAACACCGAGCACCGGCAGGCTCCACTAGGCTGCTAAGAAACTTCCAGGCCCGGAATCCTTTCCCAGTCACTCAGTGTATGCTGAGTGTAGGGCAACACACTGCACTCTTCCCTGGGAGAACTAGATTTCCTCAGCACTCCGACAGCTCCAGGAACTGTGTTCTCTCACGTCCTACATGTCATGCAAATCTGCCTCATTGCCCTAGGCTGAGCGGCACTGAGAAACCAAAACTGCTTCGCATTCCTTCCACAAAGTCATACATTAAGACCCCATCCTTACAGGAGAAATTCGGCTTGCGTTCCTGCTGTAAACAAAGCACAGTTCTTCCTCTTACACTGCAGGGTTTTAGAAGAAGCTAAGCCCGAGAGCCTAGCAAGAGCGCTCCTTGGGGGAGGCGGTTGGCTACACGCAGAACTCCGTGCCAAATAAACTTTATTCAAGGAAGGGACCAGTGTGTAGCTAGAGTGTATACTTGGTAGAAATCACAAGGAGGTAGGCTGCGTGTTCGCTGGAAACAGGGCCTTATGGCACAAGCCTTGCTTTCCCATTTTGAATGCTCCATTCATGCGGCCTTGAAGCTACCTAAATCACAGTTTTAGGACGGGTCTCTAGTCACTGCAGGCAGGGCTCTGGGAAAGGAACGAGTCTTCTCTACATCAACAGGGTGCTTTCATAGCCTGGGTGGGAGCTCCTCCTGATACGCTCTAGAGCTAAAAGGAAACTTGACGTGAGTCCTTTCCTCAAGGTAAAGCCTTGAATAGCCCTGCCGAAGTGGAAGCTTGGAGCAGAGTCCTTGAGGCATTAGCTTTAGGTCTGCTTTCTTTAACGTTAGTAAGCATTTCAGGAAACGGAGGACCTCTCCTGGGCACCCTATTCCCTGCACGAACACCGAGCACCTGCAGGCTCCACTAGGCTGCTAAGAAACTTCCAGGCCCGGAATCCTTTCCCAGTCACTCAGTGTATGCTGAGTGTAGGGCAACACACTGCACTCTTCCCTGGGAGAGCTAGATTTCCTCAGCACTCCAACAGCTCCAGGAACTGTGTTCTCTCACGTCCTACATGTCATGCCAATCTGCCTCATTGCCCTAGGCTGAGCGGCACTGAGAAACCAAAACTGCTTTGCATTCCTTCTACAAAGTCATACCTTAGGACCCCATCCTTACAGGAGAAAGTCAGCTTGCCTTGCTGCTGTAACCAAAGCACAGTTCTTCCTCTTACACTGCAGGGTTTTAGAAGAAGCTAAGCCCGATAGCCTAGCAAGAGCGCTCCTTGGGGGAGGCGTTTGGCTACACGCAGAACTCCGTGCCAAATAAACTTTATTCAAGGAAGGGACCAGTGTGTAGCTAGAGTGTCTACTTACTTGGTAGAAATCACATGGAGGTAGGCTACGTGTTCGCTGGAAACGGGGGCCTTATGGCACAAGCCTTGCTTTCCCATTTTGAGTGCTCCATTCATGCTGCCTTGAAGCTACCTAAATCACAGTTTAGGACGGGTCTCTAGTCACTGCAGGCAGGGCTCTGGGAAAGGAACAAGTGTTCTCTACATCAACAGGGTGCTTTCATAGCCTGGGTGGGAGCTCCTCCTGATACGCTCTAGAGCTAAAAGGAAACTTGACGTGAGTCCTTTCCTCAAGGTAAAGCCTTGAATAGCCCTGCCGAAGTGGAAGCTTGGAGCAGAGTCCTTGAGGCATTAGCTTTAGGTCTGCTTTCTTTAACGTTAGTAAGCATTTCAGGAAACGGAGGACCTCGCCTGGGCACCCTACTCCCTGCACGAACACCGAGCACCGGCAGGCTCCACTAGGATTCTAAGAAACTTCCAGGCCCGGAATCCTTTCCCAGTCACTCAGTGTATGCTGAGTGTAGGGCAACACACTGCACTCTTCCCTGGGAGAGCTAGATTTCCTCAGCACTCCGACAGCTCCAGGAACTGTGTTCTCTCACGTCCTACATGTCATGCAAATCTGCCTCATTGCCCTAGGCTGAGCGGCACTGAGAAACCAAAACTGCTTCGCATTCCTTCCACAAAGTCATACATTAAGACGCCATCCTTACAGGAGAAATTCGGCTTGCGTTCCTGCTGTAAACAAAGCACAGTTCTTCCTCTTACACTGCAGGGTTTTAGAAGAAGGTAAGCCCGAGAGCCTAGCAAGAGCGTTCCTTGGGGGAGGCGGTTGGCTACACGCAGAACTCCGTGCCAAATAAACTTTATTCAAGGAAGGGACCAGTGTGTAGCTAGAGTGTATACTTGGTAGAAATCACAAGGAGGTAGGCTGCGTGTTCGCTGGAAACAGGGCCTTATGGCACAAGCCTTGCTTTCCCATTTTGAATGCTCCATTCATGCTGCCTTGAAGCTACCTAAATAACAGTTTTAGGACGGGTCTCTAGTCACTGCAGGCAGGGCTCTGGGAAAGGAACGAGTCTTCTCTACATCAACAGGGTGCTTTCATAGCCTGGGTGGGAGCTCCTCCTGATACGCTCTAGAGCTAAAAGGAAACTTGACGTGAGTCCTTTCCTCAAGGTAAAGCCTTGAATAGCCCTGCCGAAGTGGAAGCTTGGAGCAGAGTCCTTGAGGCATTAGCTTTAGGTCTGCTTTCTTTAACGTTAGTAAGCATTTCAGGAAACGGAGGACCTCGCCTGGGCACCCTATTCCCTGCACGAACACCGAGCACCGGCAGGCTCCACTAGGCTGCTAAGAAACTTCCAGGCCCGGAATCCTTTCCCAGTCACTCAGTGTATGCTGAGTGTAGGGCAACACACTGCACTCTTCCCTGGGAGAGCTAGATTTCCTCAGCACTCCAACAGCTCCAGGAACTGTGTTCTCTCACGTCCTACATGTCATGCAAATCTGCCTCATTGCCCTAGGCTGAGCGGCACTGAGAAACCAAAACTGCTTTGCATTCCTTCTACAAAGTCATACCTTAGGACCCCATCCTTACAGGAGAAAGTCAGCTTGCCTTGCTGCTGTAACCAAAGCACAGTTCTTCCTCTTACACTGCAGGGTTTTAGAAGAAGCTAAGCCCGATAGCCTAGCAAGAGCGCTCCTTGGGGGAGGCGGTTGGCTACACGCAGAACTCCGTGCCAAATAAACTTTATTCAAGGAAGGGACCAGTGTGTAGCTAGAGTGTCTACTTACTTGGTAGAAATCACATGGAGGTAGGCTACGTGTTCGCTGGAAACGGGGGCCTTATGGCACAAGCCTTGCTTTCCCATTTTGAGTGCTCCATTCATGCTGCCTTGAAGCTACCTAAATCACAGTTTAGGACGGGTCTCTAGTCACTGCAGGCAGGGCTCTGGGAAAGGAACAAGTGTTCTCTACATCAACAGGGTGCTTTCATAGCCTGGGTGGGAGCTCCTCCTGATACGCTCTAGAGCTAAAAGGAAACTTGACGTGAGTCCTTTCCTCAAGGTAAAGCCTTGAATAGCCCTGCCGAAGTGGAAGCTTGGAGCAGAGTCCTTGAGGCATTAGCTTTAGGTCTGCTTTCTTTAACGTTAGTAAGCATTTCAGGAAACGGAGGACCTCGCCTGGGCACCCTACTCCCTGCACGAACACCGAGCACCGGCAGGCTCCACTAGGCTGCTAAGAAACTTCCAGGCCCGGAATCCTTTCCCAGTCACTCAGTGTATGCTGAGTGTAGGGCAACACACTGCACTCTTCCCTGGGAGAGCTAGATTTCCTCAGCACTCCGACAGCTCCAGGAACTGTGTTCTCTCACGTCCTACATGTCATGCAAATCTGCCTCATTGCCCTAGGCTGAGCGGCACTGAGAAACCAAAACTGCTTCGCATTCCTTCCACAAAGTCATACATTAAGACCCCATCCTTACAGGAGAAATTCGGCTTGCGTTCCTGCTGTAAACAAAGCACAGTTCTTCCTCTTACACTGCAGGGTTTTAGAAGAAGCTAAGCCCGAGAGCCTAGCAAGAGCGCTCCTTGGGGGAGGCGGTTGGCTACACGCAGAACTCCGTGCCAAATAAACTTTATTCAAGGAAGGGACCAGTGTGTAGCTAGAGTGTATACTTGGTAGAAATCACAAGGAGGTAGGCTGCGTGTTCGCTGGAAACAGGGCCTTATGGCACAAGCCTTGCTTTCCCATTTTGAATGCTCCATTCATGCGGCCTTGAAGCTACCTAAATCACAGTTTTAGGACGGGTCTCTAGTCACTGCAGGCAGGGCTCTGGGAAAGGAACGAGTCTTCTCTACATCAACAGGGTGCTTTCATAGCCTGGGTGGGAGCTCCTCCTGATACGCTCTAGAGCTAAAAGGAAACTTGACGTGAGTCCTTTCCTCAAGGTAAAGCCTTGAATAGCCCTGCCGAAGTGGAAGCTTGGAGCAGAGTCCTTGAGGCATTAGCTTTAGGTCTGCTTTCTTTAACGTTAGTAAGCATTTCAGGAAACGGAGGACCTCTCCTGGGCACCCTATTCCCTGCACGAACACCGAGCACCTGCAGGCTCCACTAGGCTGCTAAGAAACTTCCAGGCCCGGAATCCTTTCCCAGTCACTCAGTGTATGCTGAGTGTAGGGCAACACACTGCACTCTTCCCTGGGAGAGCTAGATTTCCTCAGCACTCCAACAGCTCCAGGAACTGTGTTCTCTCACGTCCTACATGTCATGCCAATCTGCCTCATTGCCCTAGGCTGAGCGGCACTGAGAAACCAAAACTGCTTTGCATTCCTTCTACAAAGTCATACCTTAGGACCCCATCCTTACAGGAGAAAGTCAGCTTGCCTTGCTGCTGTAACCAAAGCACAGTTCTTCCTCTTACACTGCAGGGTTTTAGAAGAAGCTAAGCCCGATAGCCTAGCAAGAGCGCTCCTTGGGGGAGGCGTTTGGCTACACGCAGAACTCCGTGCCAAATAAACTTTATTCAAGGAAGGGACCAGTGTGTAGCTAGAGTGTCTACTTACTTGGTAGAAATCACATGGAGGTAGGCTACGTGTTCGCTGGAAACGGGGGCCTTATGGCACAAGCCTTGCTTTCCCATTTTGAGTGCTCCATTCATGCTGCCTTGAAGCTACCTAAATCACAGTTTAGGACGGGTCTCTAGTCACTGCAGGCAGGGCTCTGGGAAAGGAACAAGTGTTCTCTACATCAGCAGGGTGCTTTCATAGCCTGGGTGGGAGCTCCTCCTGATACGCTCTAGAGCTAAAAGGAAACTTGACGTGAGTCCTTTCCTCAAGGTAAAGCCTTGAATAGCCCTGCCGAAGTGGAAGCTTGGAGCAGAGTCCTTGAGGCATTAGCTTTAGGTCTGCTTTCTTTAACGTTAGTAAGCATTTCAGGAAACGGAGGACCTCGCCTGGGCACCCTACTCCCTGCACGAACACCGAGCACCGGCAGGCTCCACTAGGCTGCTAAGAAACTTCCAGGCCCGGAATCCTTTCCCAGTCACTCAGTGTATGCTGAGTGTAGGGCAACACACTGCACTCTTCCCTGGGAGAACTAGATTTCCTCAGCACTCCGACAGCTCCAGGAACTGTGTTCTCTCACGTCCTACATGTCATGCAAATCTGCCTCATTGCCCTAGGCTGAGCGGCACTGAGAAACCAAAACTGCTTCGCATTCCTTCCACAAAGTCATACATTAAGACCCCATCCTTACAGGAGAAATTCGGCTTGCGTTCCTGCTGTAAACAAAGCACAGTTCTTCCTCTTACACTGCAGGGTTTTAGAAGAAGCTAAGCCCGAGAGCCTAGCAAGAGCGCTCCTTGGGGGAGGCGGTTGGCTACACGCAGAACTCCGTGCCAAATAAACTTTATTCAAGGAAGGGACCAGTGTGTAGCTAGAGTGTATACTTGGTAGAAATCACAAGGAGGTAGGCTGCGTGTTCGCTGGAAACAGGGCCTTATGGCACAAGCCTTGCTTTCCCATTTTGAATGCTCCATTCATGCGGCCTTGAAGCTACCTAAATCACAGTTTTAGGACGGGTCTCTAGTCACTGCAGGCAGGGCTCTGGGAAAGGAACGAGTCTTCTCTACATCAACAGGGTGCTTTCATAGCCTGGGTGGGAGCTCCTCCTGATACGCTCTAGAGCTAAAAGGAAACTTGACGTGAGTCCTTTCCTCAAGGTAAAGCCTTGAATAGCCCTGCCGAAGTGGAAGCTTGGAGCAGAGTCCTTGAGGCATTAGCTTTAGGTCTGCTTTCTTTAACGTTAGTAAGCATTTCAGGAAACGGAGGACCTCTCCTGGGCACCCTATTCCCTGCACGAACACCGAGCACCTGCAGGCTCCACTAGGCTGCTAAGAAACTTCCAGGCCCGTAATCCTTTCCCAGTCACTCAGTGTATGCTGAGTGTAGGGCAACACACTGCACTCTTCCCTGGGAGAGCTAGATTTCCTCAGCACTCCAACAGCTCCAGGAACTGTGTTCTCTCACGTCCTACATGTCATGCCAATCTGCCTCATTGCCCTAGGCTGAGCGGCACTGAGAAACCAAAACTGCTTTGCATTCCTTCTACAAAGTCATACCTTAGGACCCCATCCTTACAGGAGAAAGTCAGCTTGCCTTGCTGCTGTAACCAAAGCACAGTTCTTCCTCTTACACTGCAGGGTTTTAGAAGAAGCTAAGCCCGATAGCCTAGCAAGAGCGCTCCTTGGGGGAGGCGTTTGGCTACACGCAGAACTCTGTGCCAAATAAACTTTATTCAAGGAAGGGACCAGTGTGTAGCTAGAGTGTCTACTTACTTGGTAGAAATCACATGGAGGTAGGCTACGTGTTCGCTGGAAACGGGGGCCTTATGGCACAAGCCTTGCTTTCCCATTTTGAGTGCTCCATTCATGCTGCCTTGAAGCTACCTAAATCACAGTTTAGGACGGGTCTCTAGTCACTGCAGGCAGGGCTCTGGGAAAGGAACAAGTGTTCTCTACATCAACAGGGTGCTTTCATAGCCTGGGTGGGAGCTCCTCCTGATACGCTCTAGAGCTAAAAGGAAACTTGACGTGAGTCCTTTCCTCAAGGTAAAGCCTTGAATAGCCCTGCCGAAGTGGAAGCTTGGAGCAGAGTCCTTGAGGCATTAGCTTTAGGTCTGCTTTCTTTAACGTTAGTAAGCATTTCAGGAAACGGAGGACCTCGCCTGAGCACCCTACTCCATGCACGAACACCGAGCACCGGCAGGCTCCACTAGGCTTCTAAGAAACTTCCAGGCCCGGAATCCTTTCCCAGTCACTCAGTGTATGCTGAGTGTAGGGCAACACACTGCACTCTTCCCTGGGAGAGCTAGATTTCCTCAGCACTCCGACAGCTCCAGGAACTGTGTTCTCTCACGTCCTACATGTCATGCAAATCTGCCTCATTGCCCTAGGCTGAGCGGCACTGAGAAACCAAAACTGCTTCGCATTCCTTCCACAAAGTCATACATTAAGACCCCATCCTTACAGGAGAAATTCGGCTTGCGTTCCTGCTGTAAACAAAGCACAGTTCTTCCTCTTACACTGCAGGGTTTTAGAAGAAGCTAAGCCCGAGAGCCTAGCAAGAGCGTTCCTTGGGGGAGGCGGTTGGCTACACGCAGAACTCCGTGCCAAATAAACTTTATTCAAGGAAGGGACCAGTGTGTAGCTAGAGTGTATACTTGGTAGAAATCACAAGGAGGTAGGCTGCGTGTTCGCTGGAAACAGGGCCTTATGGCACAAGCCTTGCTTTCCCATTTTGAATGCTCCATTCATGCTGCCTTGAAGCTACCTAAATAACAGTTTTAGGACGGGTCTCTAGTCACTGCAGGCAGGGCTCTGGGAAAGGAACGAGTCTTCTCTACATCAACAGGGTGCTTTCATAGCCTGGGTGGGAGCTCCTCCTGATACGCTCTAGAGCTAAAAGGAAACTTGACGTGAGTCCTTTCCTCAAGGTAAAGCCTTGAATAGCCCTGCCGAAGTGGAAGCTTGGAGCAGAGTCCTTGAGGCATTAGCTTTAGGTCTGCTTTCTTTAACGTTAGTAAGCATTTCAGGAAACGGAGGACCTCGCCTGGGCACCCTATTCCCTGCACGAACACCGAGCACCGGCAGGCTCCACTAGGCTGCTAAGAAACTTCCAGGCCCGGAATCCTTTCCCAGTCACTCAGTGTATGCTGAGTGTAGGGCAACACACTGCACTCTTCCCTGGGAGAGCTAGATTTCCTCAGCACTCCAACAGCTCCAGGAACTGTGTTCTCTCACGTCCTACATGTCATGCCAATCTGCCTCATTGCCCTAGGCTGAGCGGCACTGAGAAACCAAAACTGCTTTGCATTCCTTCTACAAAGTCATACCTTAGGACCCCATCCTTACAGGAGAAAGTCAGCTTGCCTTGCTGCTGTAACCAAAGCACAGTTCTTCCTCTTACACTGCAGGGTTTTAGAAGAAGCTAAGCCCGATAGCCTAGCAAGAGCGCTCCTTGGGGGAGGCGTTTGGCTACACGCAGAACTCCGTGCCAAATAAACTTTATTCAAGGAAGGGACCAGTGTGTAGCCAGAGTGTCTACTTACTTGGTAGAAATCACATGGAGGTAGGCTACGTGTTCGCTGGAAACGGGGGCCTTATGGCACAAGCCTTGCTTTCCCATTTTGAGTGCTCCATTCATGCTGCCTTGAAGCTACCTAAATCACAGTTTAGGACGGGTCTCTAGTCACTGCAGGCAGGGCTCTGGGAAAGGAACAAGTGTTCTCTACATCAACAGGGTGCTTTCATAGCCTGGGTGGGAGCTCCTCCTGATACGCTCTAGAACTAAAAGGAAACTTGGCGTGAGTCCTTTCCTCAAGGTAAAGCCTTGAATAGCCCTGCCGAAGTGGAAGCTTGGAGCAGAGTCCTTGAGGCATTAGCTTTAGGTCTGCTTTCTTTAACGTTAGTAAGCATTTCAGGAAACGGAGGACCTCGCCTGGGCACCCTACTCCCTGCACGAACACCGAGCACCGGCAGGCTCCACTAGGCTGCTAAGAAACTTCCAGGCCCGGAATCCTTTCCCAGTCACTCAGTGTATGCTGAGTGTAGGGCAACACACTGCACTCTTCCCTGGGAGAGCTAGATTTCCTCAGCACTCCAACAGCGCCAGGAACTGTGTTCTCTCACGTCCTACATGTCATGCAAATCTGCCTCATTGCCCTAGGCTGAGCGGCACTGAGAAACCAAAACTGCTTCGCATTCCTTCCACAAAGTCATACATTAAGACCCCATCCTTACAGGAGAAATTCGGCTTGCGTTCCTGCTGTAAACAAAGCACAGTTCTTCCTCTTACACTGCAGGGTTTTAGAAGAAGCTAAGCCCGATAGCCTAGCAAGAGCGCTCCTTGGGGGAGGCGGTTGGCTACACGCAGAACTCCGTGCCAAATAAACTTTATTCAAGGAAGGGACCAGTGTGTAGCTAGAGTGTATACTTGGTAGAAATCACAAGGAGGTAGGCTGCGTGTTCGCTGGAAACAGGGCCTTATGGCACAAGCCTTGCTTTCCCATTTTGAATGCTCCATTCATGCTGCCTTGAAGCTACCTAAATCACAGTTTTAGGACGGGTCTCTAGTCACTGCAGGCAGGGCTCTGGGAAAGGAACGAGTCTTCTCTACATCAACAGGGTGCTTTCATAGCCTGGGTGGGAGCTCCTCCTGATACGCTCTAGAGCTAAAAGGAAACTTGACGTGAGTCCTTTCCTCAAGGTAAAGCCTTGAATAGCCCTGCCGAAGTGGAAGCTTGGAGCAGAGTCCTTGAGGCATTAGCTTTAGGTCTGCTTTCTTTAACGTTAGTAAGCATTTCAGGAAACGGAGGACCTCGCCTGGGCACCCTATTCCCTGCACGAACACCGAGCACCGGCAGGCTCCACTAGGCTGCTAAGAAACTTCCAGGCCCGGAATCCTTTCCCAGTCACTCAGTGTATGCTGAGTGTAGGGCAACACACTGCACTCTTCCCTGGGAGAGCTAGATTTCCTCAGCACTCCAACAGCTCCAGGAACTGTGTTCTCTCACGTCCTACATGTCATGCCAATCTGCCTCATTGCCCTAGGCTGAGCGGCACTGAGAAACCAAAACTGCTTTGCATTCCTTCTACAAAGTCATACCTTAGGACCCCATCCTTACAGGAGAAAGTCAGCTTGCCTTGCTGCTGTAACCAAAGCACAGTTCTTCCTCTTACACTGCAGGGTTTTAGAAGAAGCTAAGCCCGATAGCCTAGCAAGAGCGCTCCTTGGGGGAGGCGTTTGGCTACACGCAGAACTCCGTGCCAAATAAACTTTATTCAAGGAAGGGACCAGTGTGTAGCTAGAGTGTCTACTTACTTGGTAGAAATCACATGGAGGTAGGCTACGTGTTCGCTGGAAACGGGGGCCTTATGGCACAAGCCTTGCTTTCCCATTTTGAGTGCTCCATTCATGCTGCCTTGAAGCTACCTAAATCACAGTTTAGGACGGGTCTCTAGTCACTGCAGGCAGGGCTCTGGGAAAGGAACAAGTGTTCTCTACATCAACAGGGTGCTTTCATAGCCTGGGTGGGAGCTCCTCCTGATACGCTCTAGAGCTAAAAGGAAACTTGACGTGAGTCCTTTCCTCAAGGTAAAGCCTTGAATAGCCCTGCCGAAGTGGAAGCTTGGAGCAGAGTCCTTGAGGCATTAGCTTTAGGTCTGCTTTCTTTAACGTTAGTAAGCATTTCAGGAAACGGAGGACCTCGCCTGGGCACCCTACTCCATGCACGAACACCGAGCACCGGCAGGCTCCACTAGGCTGCTAAGAAACTTCAGGCCCGGAATCCTTTCCCAGTCACTCAGTGTATGCTGAGTGTAGGGCAACACACTGCACTCTTCCCTGGGAGAGCTAGATTTCCTCAGCACTCCGACAGCTCCAGGAACTGTGTTCTCTCACGTCCTACATGTCATGCAAATCTGCCTCATTGCCCTAGGCTGAGCGGCACTGAGAAACCAAAACTGCTTCGCATTCCTTCCACAAAGTCATACATTAAGACCCCATCCTTACAGGAGAAATTCGGCTTGCGTTCCTGCTGTAAACAAAGCACAGTTCTTCCTCTTACACTGCAGGGTTTTAGAAGAAGCTAAGCCCGAGAGCCTAGCACGAGCGTTCCTTGGGGGAGGCGGTTGGCTACACGCAGAACTCCGTGCCAAATAAACTTTATTCAAGGAAGGGACCAGTGTGTAGCTAGAGTGTCTACTTGGTAGAAATCACAAGGAGGTAGGCTGCGTGTTCGCTGGAAACAGGGCCTTATGGCACAAGACTTGCTTTCCCATTTTGAATGCTGCATTCATGCTGCCTTGAAGCTACCTAAATCACAGTTTTAGGACGGGTCTCTAGTCACTGCAGGCAGGGCTCTGGGAAAGGAACGAGTCTTCTCTACATCAACAGGGTGCTTTCATAGCCTGGGTGGGAGCTCCTCCTGATACGCTCTAGAGCTAAAAGGAAACGACGTGAGTCCTTTCCTCAAGGTAAAGCCTTGAATAGCCCTGCCGAAGTGGAAGCTTGGAGCAGAGTCCTTGAGGCATTAGCTTTAGGTCTGCTTTCTTTAACGTTAGTAAGCATTTCAGGAAACGGAGGACCTCTCCTGGGCACCCTATTCCCTGCACGAACACCGAGCACCGGCAGGCTCCACTAGGCTGCTAAGAAACTTCCAGGCCCGGAATCCTTTCCCAGTCACTCAGTGTATGCTGAGTGTAGGGCAACACACTGCACTCTTCCCTGGGAGAGCTAGATTTCCTCAGCACTCCAACAGCTCCAGGAACTGTGTTCTCTCACGTCCTACATGTCATGCCAATCTGCCTCATTGCCCTAGGCTGAGCGGCACTGAGAAACCAAAACTGCTTCGCATTGCTTCCACAAAGTCATACATTAACACCCCATCCTTACAGGAGAAATTCGGCTTGCGTTCCTGCTGTAAACAAAGCACAGTTCTTCCTCTTACACTGCAGGGTTTTAGAAGAAGCTAAGCCCGAGAGCCTAGCAAGAGCGTTCCTTGGGGGAGGCGGTTGGCTACACGCAGAACTCCGTGCCAAATAAACTTTATTCAAGGAAGGGACCAGTGTGTAGCTAGAGTGTATACTTGGTAGAAATCACAAGGAGGTAGGCTGCGTGTTCGCTGGAAACAGGGCCTTATGGCACAAGCCTTGCTTTCCCATTTTGAATGCTCCATTCATGCTGCCTTGAAGCTACGTAAATAACAGTTTTAGGACGGGTCTCTAGTCACTGCAGGCAGGGCTCTGGGAAAGGAACGAGTCTTCTCTACATCAACAGGGTGCTTTCATAGCCTGGGTGGGAGCTCCTCCTGATACGCTCTAGAGCTAAAAGGAAACTTGACGTGAGTCCTTTCCTCAAGGTAAAGCCTTGAATAGCCCTGCCGAAGTGGAAGCTTGGAGCAGAGTCCTTGAGGCATTAGCTTTAGGTCTGCTTTCTTTAACGTTAGTAAGCATTTCAGGAAACGGAGGACCTCTCCTGGGCACCCTATTCCCTGCACGAACACCGAGCACCGGCAGGCTCCACTAGGCTGCTAAGAAACTTCCAGGCCCGGAATCCTTTCCCAGTCACTCAGTGTATGCTGAGTGTAGGGCAACACACTGCACTCTTCCCTGGGAGAGCTAGATTTCCTCAGCACTCCAACAGCTCCAGGAACTGTGTTCTCTCACGTCCTACATGTCATGCCAATCTGCCTCATTGCCCTAGGCTGAGCGGCACTGAGAAACCAAAACTGCTTTGCATTCCTTCTACAAAGTCATACCTTAGGACCCCATCCTTACAGGAGAAAGTCAGCTTGCCTTGCTGCTGTAACCAAAGCACAGTTCTTCCTCTTACACTGCAGGGTTTTAGAAGAAGCTAAGCCCGATAGCCTAGCAAGAGCGCTCCTTGGGGGAGGCGTTTGGCTACACGCAGAACTCCGTGCCAAATAAACTTTATTCAAGGAAGGGACCAGTGTGTAGCTAGAGTGTCTACTTACTTGGTAGAAATCACATGGAGGTAGGCTACGTGTTCGCTGGAAACGGGGGCCTTATGGCACAAGCCTTGCTTTCCCATTTTGAGTGCTCCATTCATGCTGCCTTGAAGCTACCTAAATCACAGTTTAGGACGGGTCTCTAGTCACTGCAGGCAGGGCTCTGGGAAAGGAACAAGTGTTCTCTACATCAACAGGGTGCTTTCATAGCCTGGGTGGGAGCTCCTCCTGATACGCTCTAGAGCTAAAAGGAAACTTGACGTGAGTCCTTTCCTTAAGGTAAAGCCTTGAATAGCCCTGCCGAAGTGGAAGCTTGGAGCAGAGTCCTTGAGGCATTAGCTTTAGGTCTGCTTTCTTTAACGTTAGTAAGCATTTCAGGAAACGGAGGACCTCGCCTGGGCACCCTACTCCCTGCACGAACACCGAGCACCGGCAGGCTCCACTAGGCTGCTAAGAAACTTCCAGGCCCGGAATCCTTTCCCAGTCACTCAGTGTATGCTGAGTGTAGGGCAACACACTGCACTCTTCCCTGGGAGAGCTAGATTTCCTCAGCACTCCGACAGCTCCAGGAACTGTGTTCTCTCACGTCCTACATGTCATGCAAATCTGCCTCATTGCCCTAGGCTGAGCGGCACTGAGAAACCAAAACTGCTTCGCATTCCTTCCACAAAGTCATACATTAAGACCCCATCCTTACAGGAGAAATTCGGCTTGCGTTCCTGCTGTAAACAAAGCACAGTTCTTCCTCTTACACTGCAGGGTTTTAGAAGAAGCTAAGCCCGAGAGCCTAGCAAGAGCGTTCCTTGGGGGAGGCGGTTGGCTACACGCAGAACTCCGTGCCAAATAAACTTTATTCAAGGAAGGGACCAGTGTGTAGCTAGAGTGTATACTTGGTAGAAATCACAAGGAGGTAGGCTGCGTGTTCGCTGGAAACAGGGCCTTATGGCACAAGCCTTGCTTTCCCATTTTGAATGCTCCATTCATGCTGCCTTGAAGCTACCTAAATCACAGTTTTAGGACGGGTCTCTAGTCACTGCAGGCAGGGCTCTGGGAAAGGAACGAGTCTTCTCTACATCAACAGGGTGCTTTCATAGCCTGGGTGGGAGCTCCTCCTGATACGCTCTAGAGCTAAAAGGAAACTTGACGTGAGTCCTTTCCTCAAGGTAAAGCCTTGAATAGCCCTGCCGAAGTGGAAGCTTGGAGCAGAGTCCTTGAGGCATTAGCTTTAGGTCTGCTTTCTTTAACGTTAGTAAGCATTTCAGGAAACGGAGGACCTCGCCTGGGCACCCTATTCCCTGCACGAACACCGAGCACCGGCAGGCTCCACTAGGCTGCTAAGAAACTTCCAGGCCCGGAATCCTTTCCCAGTCACTCAGTGTATGCTGAGTGTAGGGCAACACACTGCACTCTTCCCTGGGAGAGCTAGATTTCCTCAGCACTCCAACAGCTCCAGGAACTGTGTTCTCTCACGTCCTACATGTCATGCCAATCTGCCTCATTGCCCTAGGCTGAGCGGCACTGAGAAACCAAAACTGCTTTGCATTCCTTCTACAAAGTCATACCTTAGGACCCCATCCTTACAGGAGAAAGTCAGCTTGCCTTGCTGCTGTAACCAAAGCACAGTTCTTCCTCTTACACTGCAGGGTTTTAGAAGAAGCTAAGCCCGATAGCCTAGCAAGAGCGCTCCTTGGGGGAGGCGTTTGGCTACACGCAGAACTCCGTGCCAAATAAACTTTATTCAAGGAAGGGACCAGTGTGTAGCTAGAGTGTCTACTTACTTGGTAGAAATCACATGGAGGTAGGCTACGTGTTCGCTGGAAACGGGGGCCTTATGGCACAAGCCTTGCTTTCCCATTTTGAGTGCTCCATTCATGCTGCCTTGAAGCTACCTAAATCACAGTTTAGGACGGGTCTCTAGTCACTGCAGGCAGGGCTCTGGGAAAGGAACAAGTGTTCTCTACATCAACAGGGTGCTTTCATAGCCTGGGTGGGAGCTCCTCCTGATACGCTCTAGAGCTAAAAGGAAACTTGACGTGAGTCCTTTCCTCAAGGTAAAGCCTTGAATAGCCCTGCCGAAGTGGAAGCTTGGAGCAGAGTCCTTGAGGCATTAGCTTTAGGTCTGCTTTCTTTAACGTTAGTAAGCATTTCAGGAAACGGAGGACCTCGCCTGGGCACCCTACTCCATGCACGAACACCGAGCACCGGCAGGCTCCACTAGGCTTCTAAGAAACTTCAGGCCCGGAATCCTTTCCCAGTCACTCAGTGTATGCTGAGTGTAGGGCAACACACTGCACTCTTCCCTGGGAGAGCTAGATTTCCTCAGCACTCCGACAGCTCCAGGAACTGTGTTCTCTCACGTCCTACATGTCATGCAAATCTGCCTCATTGCCCTAGGCTGAGCGGCACTGAGAAACCAAAACTGCTTCGCATTCCTTCCACAAAGTCATACATTAAGACGCCATCCTTACAGGAGAAATTCGGCTTGCGTTCCTGCTGTAAACAAAGCACAGTTCTTCCTCTTACACTGCAGGGTTTTAGAAGAAGCTAAGCCCGAGAGCCTAGCAAGAGCGTTCCTTGGGGGAGGCGGTTGGCTACACGCAGAACTCCGTGCCAAATAAACTTTATTCAAGGAAGGGACCAGTGTGTAGCTAGAGTGTATACTTGGTAGAAATCACAAGGAGGTAGGCTGCGTGTTCGCTGGAAACAGGGCCTTATGGCACAAGCCTTGCTTTCCCATTTTGAATGCTCCATTCATGCTGCCTTGAAGCTACCTAAATCACAGTTTTAGGACGGGTCTCTAGTCACTGCAGGCAGGGCTCTGGGAAAGGAACGAGTCTTCTCTACATCAACAGCGTGCTTTCATAGCCTGGGTGGGAGCTCCTCCTGATACGCTCTAGAGCTAAAAGGAAACTTGACGTGAGTCCTTTCCTCAAGGTAAAGCCTTGAATAGCCCTGCCGAAGTGGAAGCTTGGAGCAGAGTCCTTGAGGCATTAGCTTTAGGTCTGCTTTCTTTAACGTTAGTAAGCATTTCAGGAAACGGAGGACCTCTCCTGGGCACCCTATTCCCTGCACGAACACCGAGCACCGGCAGGCTCCACGAGGCTGCTAAGAAACTTCCAGGCCCGGAATCCTTTCCCAGTCACTCAGTGTATGCTGAGTGTAGGGCAACACACTGCACTCTTCCCTGGGAGAACTAGATTTCCTCAGCACTCCGACAGCTCCAGGAACTGTGTTCTCTCACGTCCTACATGTCATGCAAATCTGCCTCATTGCCCTAGGCTGAGCGGCACTGAGAAACCAAAACTGCTTCGCATTCCTTCCACAAAGTCATACATTAAGACCCCATCCTTACAGGAGAAATTCGGCTTGCGTTCCTGCTGTAAACAAAGCACAGTTCTTCCTCTTACACTGCAGGGTTTTAGAAGAAGCTAAGCCCGAGAGCCTAGCAAGAGCGTTCCTTGGGGGAGGCGGTTGGCTACACGCAGAACTCCGTGCCAAATAAACTTTATTCAAGGAAGGGACCAGTGTGTAGCTAGAGTGTATACTTGGTAGAAATCACAAGGAGGTAGGCTGCGTGTTCGCTGGAAACAGGGCCTTATGGCACAAGCCTTGCTTTCCCATTTTGAATGCTCCATTCATGCTGCCTTGAAGCTACCTAAATCACAGTTTTAGGACGGGTCTCTAGTCACTGCAGGCAGGGCTCTGGGAAAGGAACGAGTCTTCTCTACATCAACAGGGTGCTTTCATAGCCTGGGTGGGAGCTCCTCCTGATACGCTCTAGAGCTAAAAGGAAACTTGACGTGAGTCCTTTCCTCAAGGTAAAGCCTTGAATAGCCCTGCCGAAGTCGAAGCTTGGAGCAGAGTCCTTGAGGCATTAGCTTTAGGTCTGCTTTCTTTAACGTTAGTAAGCATTTCAGGAAACGGAGGACCTCGCCTGGGCACCCTATTCCCTGCACGAACACCGAGCACCGGCAGGCTCCACTAGGCTGCTAAGAAACTTCCAGGCCCGGAATCCTTTCCCAGTCACTCAGTGTATGCTGAGTGTAGGGCAACACACTGCACTCTTCCCTGGGAGAGCTAGATTTCCTCAGCACTCCAACAGCTCCAGGAACTGTGTTCTCTCACGTCCTACATGTCATGCCAATCTGCCTCATTGCCCTAGGCTGAGCGGCACTGAGAAACCAAAACTGCTTTGCATTCCTTCTACAAAGTCATACCTTAGGACCCCATCCTTACAGGAGAAAGTCAGCTTGCCTTGCTGCTGTAACCAAAGCACAGTTCTTCCTCTTACACTGCAGGGTTTTAGAAGAAGCTAAGCCCGATAGCCTAGCAAGAGCGCTCCTTGGGGGAGGCGTTTGGCTACACGCAGAACTCCGTGCCAAATAAACTTTATTCAAGGAAGGGACCAGTGTGTAGCTAGAGTGTCTACTTACTTGGTAGAAATCACATGGAGGTAGGCTACGTGTTCGCTGGAAACGGGGGCCTTATGGCACAAGCCTTGCTTTCCCATTTTGAGTGCTCCATTCATGCTGCCTTGAAGCTACCTAAATCACAGTTTAGGACGGGTCTCTAGTCACTGCAGGCAGGGCTCTGGGAAAGGAACAAGTGTTCTCTACATCAACAGGGTGCTTTCATAGCCTGGGTGGGAGCTCCTCCTGATACGCTCTAGAGCTAAAAGGAAACTTGACGTGAGTCCTTTCCTCAAGGTAAAGCCTTGAATAGCCCTGCCGAAGTGGAAGCTTGGAGCAGAGTCCTTGAGGCATTAGCTTTAGGTCTGCTTTCTTTAACGTTAGTAAGCATTTCAGGAAACGGAGGACCTCGCCTGGGCACCCTACTCCATGCACGAACACCGAGCACCGGCAGGCTCCACTAGGCTTCTAAGAAACTTCAGGCCCGGAATCCTTTCCCAGTCACTCAGTGTATGCTGAGTGTAGGGCAACACACTGCACTCTTCCCTGGGAGAGCTAGATTTCCTCAGCACTCCGACAGCTCCAGGAACTGTGTTCTCTCACGTCCTACATGTCATGCAAATCTGCCTCATTGCCCTAGGCTGAGCGGCACTGAGAAACCAAAACTGCTTCGCATTCCTTCCACAAAGTCATACATTAAGACGCCATCCTTACAGGAGAAATTCGGCTTGCGTTCCTGCTGTAAACAAAGCACAGTTCTTCCTCTTACACTGCAGGGTTTTAGAAGAAGCTAAGCCCGAGAGCCTAGCAAGAGCGTTCCTTGGGGGAGGCGGTTGGCTACACGCAGAACTCCGTGCCAAATAAACTTTATTCAAGGAAGGGACCAGTGTGTAGCTAGAGTGTATACTTGGTAGAAATCACAAGGAGGTAGGCTGCGTGTTCGCTGGAAACAGGGCCTTATGGCACAAGCCTTGCTTTCCCATTTTGAATGCTCCATTCATGCTGCCTTGAAGCTACCTAAATCACAGTTTTAGGACGGGTCTCTAGTCACTGCAGGCAGGGCTCTGGGAAAGGAACGAGTCTTCTCTACATCAACAGCGTGCTTTCATAGCCTGGGTGGGAGCTCCTCCTGATACGCTCTAGAGCTAAAAGGAAACTTGACGTGAGTCCTTTCCTCAAGGTAAAGCCTTGAATAGCCCTGCCGAAGTGGAAGCTTGGAGCAGAGTCCTTGAGGCATTAGCTTTAGGTCTGCTTTCTTTAACGTTAGTAAGCATTTCAGGAAACGGAGGACCTCTCCTGGGCACCCTATTCCCTGCACGAACACCGAGCACCGGCAGGCTCCACGAGGCTGCTAAGAAACTTCCAGGCCCGGAATCCTTTCCCAGTCACTCAGTGTATGCTGAGTGTAGGGCAACACACTGCACTCTTCCCTGGGAGAACTAGATTTCCTCAGCACTCCGACAGCTCCAGGAACTGTGTTCTCTCACGTCCTACATGTCATGCAAATCTGCCTCATTGCCCTAGGCTGAGCGGCACTGAGAAACCAAAACTGCTTCGCATTCCTTCCACAAAGTCATACATTAAGACCCCATCCTTACAGGAGAAATTCGGCTTGCGTTCCTGCTGTAAACAAAGCACAGTTCTTCCTCTTACACTGCAGGGTTTTAGAAGAAGCTAAGCCCGAGAGCCTAGCAAGAGCGCTCCTTGGGGGAGGCGGTTGGCTACACGCAGAACTCCGTGCCAAATAAACTTTATTCAAGGAAGGGACCAGTGTGTAGCTAGAGTGTATACTTGGTAGAAATCACAAGGAGGTAGGCTGCGTGTTCGCTGGAAACAGGGCCTTATGGCACAAGCCTTGCTTTCCCATTTTGAATGCTCCATTCATGCGGCCTTGAAGCTACCTAAATCACAGTTTTAGGACGGGTCTCTAGTCACTGCAGGCAGGGCTCTGGGAAAGGAACGAGTCTTCTCTACATCAACAGGGTGCTTTCATAGCCTGGGTGGGAGCTCCTCCTGATACGCTCTAGAGCTAAAAGGAAACTTGACGTGAGTCCTTTCCTCAAGGTAAAGCCTTGAATAGCCCTGCCGAAGTGGAAGCTTGGAGCAGAGTCCTTGAGGCATTAGCTTTAGGTCTGCTTTCTTTAACGTTAGTAAGCATTTCAGGAAACGGAGGACCTCTCCTGGGCACCCTATTCCCTGCACGAACACCGAGCACCTGCAGGCTCCACTAGGCTGCTAAGAAACTTCCAGGCCCGGAATCCTTTCCCAGTCACTCAGTGTATGCTGAGTGTAGGGCAACACACTGCACTCTTCCCTGGGAGAGCTAGATTTCCTCAGCACTCCAACAGCTCCAGGAACTGTGTTCTCTCACGTCCTACATGTCATGCCAATCTGCCTCATTGCCCTAGGCTGAGCGGCACTGAGAAACCAAAACTGCTTTGCATTCCTTCTACAAAGTCATACCTTAGGACCCCATCCTTACAGGAGAAAGTCAGCTTGCCTTGCTGCTGTAACCAAAGCACAGTTCTTCCTCTTACACTGCAGGGTTTTAGAAGAAGCTAAGCCCGATAGCCTAGCAAGAGCGCTCCTTGGGGGAGGCGTTTGGCTACACGCAGAACTCCGTGCCAAATAAACTTTATTCAAGGAAGGGACCAGTGTGTAGCTAGAGTGTCTACTTACTTGGTAGAAATCACATGGAGGTAGGCTACGTGTTCGCTGGAAACGGGGGCCTTATGGCACAAGCCTTGCTTTCCCATTTTGAGTGCTCCATTCATGCTGCCTTGAAGCTACCTAAATCACAGTTTAGGACGGGTCTCTAGTCACTGCAGGCAGGGCTCTGGGAAAGGAACAAGTGTTCTCTACATCAGCAGGGTGCTTTCATAGCCTGGGTGGGAGCTCCTCCTGATACGCTCTAGAGCTAAAAGGAAACTTGACGTGAGTCCTTTCCTCAAGATAAAGCCTTGAATAGCCCTGCCGAAGTGGAAGCTTGGAGCAGAGTCCTTGAGGCATTAGCTTTAGGTCTGCTTTCTTTAACGTTAGTAAGCATTTCAGGAAACGGAGGACCTCGCCTGGGCACCCTACTCCATGCACGAACACCGAGCACCGGCAGGCTCCACTAGGCTTCTAAGAAACTTCAGGCCCGGAATCCTTTCCCAGTCACTCAGTGTATGCTGAGTGTAGGGCAACACACTGCACTCTTCCCTGGGAGAGCTAGATTTCCTCAGCACTCCGACAGCTCCAGGAACTGTGTTCTCTCACGTCCTACATGTCATGCAAATCTGCCTCATTGCCCTAGGCTGAGCGGCACTGAGAAACCAAAACTGCTTCGCATTCCTTCCACAAAGTCATACATTAAGACGCCATCCTTACAGGAGAAATTCGGCTTGCGTTCCTGCTGTAAACAAAGCACAGTTCTTCCTCTTACACTGCAGGGTTTTAGAAGAAGCTAAGCCCGAGAGCCTAGCAAGAGCGCTCCTTGGGGGAGGCGGTTGGCTACACGCAGAACTCCGTGCCAAATAAACTTTATTCAAGGAAGGGACCAGTGTGTAGCTAGAGTGTATACTTGGTAGAAATCACAAGGAGGTAGGCTGCGTGTTCGCTGGAAACAGGGCCTTATGGCACAAGCCTTGCTTTCCCATTTTGAATGCTCCATTCATGCTGCCTTGAAGCTACCTAAATCACAGTTTTAGGACGGGTCTCTAGTCACTGCAGGCAGGGCTCTGGGAAAGGAACGAGTCTTCTCTACATCAACAGCGTGCTTTCATAGCCTGGGTGGGAGCTCCTCCTGATACGCTCTAGAGCTAAAAGGAAACTTGACGTGAGTCCTTTCCTCAAGGTAAAGCCTTGAATAGCCCTGCCGAAGTGGAAGCTTGGAGCAGAGTCCTTGAGGCATTAGCTTTAGGTCTGCTTTCTTTAACGTTAGTAAGCATTTCAGGAAACGGAGGACCTCTCCTGGGCACCCTATTCCCTGCACGAACACCGAGCACCGGCAGGCTCCACGAGGCTGCTAAGAAACTTCCAGGCCCGGAATCCTTTCCCAGTCACTCAGTGTATGCTGAGTGTAGGGCAACACACTGCACTCTTCCCTGGGAGAACTAGATTTCCTCAGCACTCCGACAGCTCCAGGAACTGTGTTCTCTCACGTCCTACATGTCATGCAAATCTGCCTCATTGCCCTAGGCTGAGCGGCACTGAGAAACCAAAACTGCTTCGCATTCCTTCCACAAAGTCATACATTAAGACCCCATCCTTACAGGAGAAATTCGGCTTGCGTTCCTGCTGTAAACAAAGCACAGTTCTTCCTCTTACACTGCAGGGTTTTAGAAGAAGCTAAGCCCGAGAGCCTAGCAAGAGCGCTCCTTGGGGGAGGCGGTTGGCTACACGCAGAACTCCGTGCCAAATAAACTTTATTCAAGGAAGGGACCAGTGTGTAGCTAGAGTGTATACTTGGTAGAAATCACAAGGAGGTAGGCTGCGTGTTTGCTGGAAACAGGGCCTTATGGCACAAGCCTTGCTTTCCCATTTTGAATGCTCCATTCATGCGGCCTTGAAGCTACCTAAATCACAGTTTTAGGACGGGTCTCTAGTCACTGCAGGCAGGGCTCTGGGAAAGGAACGAGTCTTCTCTACATCAACAGGGTGCTTTCATAGCCTGGGTGGGAGCTCCTCCTGATACGCTCTAGAGCTAAAAGGAAACTTGACGTGAGTCCTTTCCTCAAGGTAAAGCCTTGAATAGCCCTGCCGAAGTGGAAGCTTGGAGCAGAGTCCTTGAGGCATTAGCTTTAGGTCTGCTTTCTTTAACGTTAGTAAGCATTTCAGGAAACGGAGGACCTCTCCTGGGCACCCTATTCCCTGCACGAACACCGAGCACCTGCAGGCTCCACTAGGCTGCTAAGAAACTTCCAGGCCCGGAATCCTTTCCCAGTCACTCAGTGTATGCTGAGTGTAGGGCAACACACTGCACTCTTCCCTGGGAGAGCTAGATTTCCTCAGCACTCCAACAGCTCCAGGAACTGTGTTCTCTCACGTCCTACATGTCATGCCAATCTGCCTCATTGCCCTAGGCTGAGCGGCACTGAGAAACCAAAACTGCTTTGCATTCCTTCTACAAAGTCATACCTTAGGACCCCATCCTTACAGGAGAAAGTCAGCTTGCCTTGCTGCTGTAACCAAAGCACAGTTCTTCCTCTTACACTGCAGGGTTTTAGAAGAAGCTAAGCCCGAGAGCCTAGCAAGAGCGCTCCTTGGGGGAGGCGTTTGGCTACACGCAGAACTCCGTGCCAAATAAACTTTATTCAAGGAAGGGACCAGTGTGTAGCCAGAGTGTCTACTTACTTGGTAGAAATCACATGGAGGTAGGCTACGTGTTCGCTGGAAACGGGGGCCTTATGGCACAAGCCTTGCTTTCCCATTTTGAGTGCTCCATTCATGCTGCCTTGAAGCTACCTAAATCACAGTTTAGGACGGGTCTCTAGTCACTGCAGGCAGGGCTCTGGGAAAGGAACAAGTGTTCTCTACATCAGCAGGGTGCTTTCATAGCCTGGGTGGGAGCTCCTCCTGATACGCTCTAGAGCTAAAAGGAAACTTGACGTGAGTCCTTTCCTCAAGGTAAAGCCTTGAATAGCCCTGCCGAAGTGGAAGCTTGGAGCAGAGTCCTTGAGGCATTAGCTTTAGGTCTGCTTTCTTTAACGTTAGTAAGCATTTCAGGAAACGGAGGACCTCGCCTGGGCACCCTACTCCCTGCACGAACACCGAGCACCGGCAGGCTCCACTAGGCTGCTAAGAAACTTCCAGGCCCGGAATCCTTTCCCAGTCACTCAGTGTATGCTGAGTGTAGGGCAACACACTGCACTCTTCCCTGGGAGAACTAGATTTCCTCAGCACTCCGACAGCTCCAGGAACTGTGTTCTCTCACGTCCTACATGTCATGCAAATCTGCCTCATTGCCCTAGGCTGAGCGGCACTGAGAAACCAAAACTGCTTCGCATTCCTTCCACAAAGTCATACATTAAGACCCCATCCTTACAGGAGAAATTCGGCTTGCGTTCCTGCTGTAAACAAAGCACAGTTCTTCCTCTTACACTGCAGGGTTTTAGAAGAAGCTAAGCCCGAGAGCCTAGCAAGAGCGCTCCTTGGGGGAGGCGGTTGGCTACACGCAGAACTCCGTGCCAAATAAACTTTATTCAAGGAAGGGACCAGTGTGTAGCTAGAGTGTATACTTGGTAGAAATCACAAGGAGGTAGGCTGCGTGTTCGCTGGAAACAGGGCCTTATGGCACAAGCCTTGCTTTCCCATTTTGAATGCTCCATTCATGCGGCCTTGAAGCTACCTAAATCACAGTTTTAGGACGGGTCTCTAGTCACTGCAGGCAGGGCTCTGGGAAAGGAACGAGTCTTCTCTACATCAACAGGGTGCTTTCATAGCCTGGGTGGGAGCTCCTCCTGATACGCTCTAGAGCTAAAAGGAAACTTGACGTGAGTCCTTTCCTCAAGGTAAAGCCTTGAATAGCCCTGCCGAAGTGGAAGCTTGGAGCAGAGTCCTTGAGGCATTAGCTTTAGGTCTGCTTTCTTTAACGTTAGTAAGCATTTCAGGAAACGGAGGACCTCTCCTGGGCACCCTATTCCCTGCACGAACACCGAGCACCTGCAGGCTCCACTAGGCTGCTAAGAAACTTCCAGGCCCGGAATCCTTTCCCAGTCACTCAGTGTATGCTGAGTGTAGGGCAACACACTGCACTCTTCCCTGGGAGAGCTAGATTTCCTCAGCACTCCAACAGCTCCAGGAACTGTGTTCTCTCACGTCCTACATGTCATGCCAATCTGCCTCATTGCCCTAGGCTGAGCGGCACTGAGAAACCAAAACTGCTTTGCATTCCTTCTACAAAGTCATACCTTAGGACCCCATCCTTACAGGAGAAAGTCAGCTTGCCTTGCTGCTGTAACCAAAGCACAGTTCTTCCTCTTACACTGCAGGGTTTTAGAAGAAGCTAAGCCCAATAGCCTAGCAAGAGCGCTCCTTGGGGGAGGCGTTTGGCTACACGCAGAACTCCGTGCCAAATAAACTTTATTCAAGGAAGGGACCAGTGTGTAGCTAGAGTGTCTACTTACTTGGTAGAAATCACATGGAGGTAGGCTACGTGTTCGCTGGAAACGGGGGCCTTATGGCACAAGCCTTGCTTTCCCATTTTGAGTGCTCCATTCATGCTGCCTTGAAGCTACCTAAATCACAGTTTAGGACGGGTCTCTAGTCACTGCAGGCAGGGCTCTGGGAAAGGAACAAGTGTTCTCTACATCAACAGGGTGCTTTCATAGCCTGGGTGGGAGCTCCTCCTGATACGCTCTAGAGCTAAAAGGAAACTTGACGTGAGTCCTTTCCTCAAGGTAAAGCCTTGAATAGCCCTGCCGAAGTGGAAGCTTGGAGCAGAGTCCTTGAGGCATTAGCTTTAGGTCTGCTTTCTTTAACGTTAGTAAGCATTTCAGGAAACGGAGGACCTCGCCTGAGCACCCTACTCCATGCACGAACACCGAGCACCGGCAGGCTCCACTAGGCTTCTAAGAAACTTCCAGGCCCGGAATCCTTTCCCAGTCACTCAGTGTATGCTGAGTGTAGGGCAACACACTGCACTCTTCCCTGGGAGAGCTAGATTTCCTCAGCACTCCGACAGCTCCAGGAACTGTGTTCTCTCACGTCCTACATGTCATGCAAATCTGCCTCATTGCCCTAGGCTGAGCGGCACTGAGAAACCAAAACTGCTTCGCATTCCTTCCACAAAGTCATACATTAAGACGCCATCCTTACAGGAGAAATTCGGCTTGCGTTCCTGCTGTAAACAAAGCACAGTTCTTCCTCTTACACTGCAGGGTTTTAGAAGAAGCTAAGCCCGAGAGCCTAGCAAGAGCGTTCCTTGGGGGAGGCGGTTGGCTACACGCAGAACTCCGTGCCAAATAAACTTTATTCAAGGAAGGGACCAGTGTGTAGCTAGAGTGTATACTTGGTAGAAATCACAAGGAGGTAGGCTGCGTGTTCGCTGGAAACAGGGCCTTATGGCACAAGCCTTGCTTTCCCATTTTGAATGCTCCATTCATGCTGCCTTGAAGCTACCTAAATCACAGTTTTAGGACGGGTCTCTAGTCACTGCAGGCAGGGCTCTGGGAAAGGAACGAGTCTTCTCTACATCAACAGCGTGCTTTCATAGCCTGGGTGGGAGCTCCTCCTGATACGCTCTAGAGCTAAAAGGAAACTTGACGTGAGTCCTTTCCTCAAGGTAAAGCCTTGAATAGCCCTGCCGAAGTGGAAGCTTGGAGCAGAGTCCTTGAGGCATTAGCTTTAGGTCTGCTTTCTTTAACGTTAGTAAGCATTTCAGGAAACGGAGGACCTCTCCTGGGCACCCTATTCCCTGCACGAACACCGAGCACCGGCAGGCTCCACGAGGCTGCTAAGAAACTTCCAGGCCCGGAATCCTTTCCCAGTCACTCAGTGTATGCTGAGTGTAGGGCAACACACTGCACTCTTCCCTGGGAGAACTAGATTTCCTCAGCACTCCGACAGCTCCAGGAACTGTGTTCTCTCACGTCCTACATGTCATGCAAATCTGCCTCATTGCCCTAGGCTGAGCGGCACTGAGAAACCAAAACTGCTTCGCATTCCTTCCACAAAGTCATACATTAAGACCCCATCCTTACAGGAGAAATTCGGCTTGCGTTCCTGCTGTAAACAAAGCACAGTTCTTCCTCTTACACTGCAGGGTTTTAGAAGAAGCTAAGCCCGAGAGCCTAGCAAGAGCGCTCCTTGGGGGAGGCGGTTGGCTACACGCAGAACTCCGTGCCAAATAAACTTTATTCAAGGAAGGGACCAGTGTGTAGCTAGAGTGTATACTTGGTAGAAATCACAAGGAGGTAGGCTGCGTGTTCGCTGGAAACAGGGCCTTATGGCACAAGCCTTGCTTTCCCATTTTGAATGCTCCATTCATGCGGCCTTGAAGCTACCTAAATCACAGTTTTAGGACGGGTCTCTAGTCACTGCAGGCAGGGCTCTGGGAAAGGAACGAGTCTTCTCTACATCAACAGGGTGCTTTCATAGCCTGGGTGGGAGCTCCTCCTGATACGCTCTAGAGCTAAAAGGAAACTTGACGTGAGTCCTTTCCTCAAGGTAAAGCCTTGAATAGCCCTGCCGAAGTGGAAGCTTGGAGCAGAGTCCTTGAGGCATTAGCTTTAGGTCTGCTTTCTTTAACGTTAGTAAGCATTTCAGGAAACGGAGGACCTCTCCTGGGCACCCTATTCCCTGCACGAACACCGAGCACCTGCAGGCTCCACTAGGCTGCTAAGAAACTTCCAGGCCCGGAATCCTTTCCCAGTCACTCAGTGTATGCTGAGTGTAGGGCAACACACTGCACTCTTCCCTGGGAGAGCTAGATTTCCTCAGCACTCCAACAGCTCCAGGAACTGTGTTCTCTCACGTCCTACATGTCATGCCAATCTGCCTCATTGCCCTAGGCTGAGCGGCACTGAGAAACCAAAACTGCTTTGCATTCCTTCTACAAAGTCATACCTTAGGACCCCATCCTTACAGGAGAAAGTCAGCTTGCCTTGCTGCTGTAACCAAAGCACAGTTCTTCCTCTTACACTGCAGGGTTTTAGAAGAAGCTAAGCCCGATAGCCTAGCAAGAGCGCTCCTTGGGGGAGGCGTTTGGCTACACGCAGAACTCCGTGCCAAATAAACTTTATTCAAGGAAGGGACCAGTGTGTAGCTAGAGTGTCTACTTACTTGGTAGAAATCACATGGAGGTAGGCTACGTGTTCGCTGGAAACGGGGGCCTTATGGCACAAGCCTTGCTTTCCCATTTTGAGTGCTCCATTCATGCTGCCTTGAAGCTACCTAAATCACAGTTTAGGACGGGTCTCTAGTCACTGCAGGCAGGGCTCTGGGAAAGGAACAAGTGTTCTCTACATCAGCAGGGTGCTTTCATAGCCTGGGTGGGAGCTCCTCCTGATACGCTCTAGAGCTAAAAGGAAACTTGACGTGAGTCCTTTCCTCAAGGTAAAGCCTTGAATAGCCCTGCCGAAGTGGAAGCTTGGAGCAGAGTCCTTGAGGCATTAGCTTTAGGTCTGCTTTCTTTAACGTTAGTAAGCATTTCAGGAAACGGAGGACCTCGCCTGGGCACCCTACTCCCTGCACGAACACCGAGCACCGGCAGGCTCCACTAGGCTGCTAAGAAACTTCCAGGCCCGGAATCCTTTCCCAGTCACTCAGTGTATGCTGAGTGTAGGGCAACACACTGCACTCTTCCCTGGGAGAACTAGATTTCCTCAGCACTCCGACAGCTCCAGGAACTGTGTTCTCTCACGTCCTACATGTCATGCAAATCTGCCTCATTGCCCTAGGCTGAGCGGCACTGAGAAACCAAAACTGCTTCGCATTCCTTCCACAAAGTCATACATTAAGACCCCATCCTTACAGGAGAAATTCGGCTTGCGTTCCTGCTGTAAACAAAGCACAGTTCTTCCTCTTACACTGCAGGGTTTTAGAAGAAGCTAAGCCCGAGAGCCTAGCAAGAGCGCTCCTTGGGGGAGGCGGTTGGCTACACGCAGAACTCCGTGCCAAATAAACTTTATTCAAGGAAGGGACCAGTGTGTAGCTAGAGTGTATACTTGGTAGAAATCACAAGGAGGTAGGCTGCGTGTTCGCTGGAAACAGGGCCTTATGGCACAAGCCTTGCTTTCCCATTTTGAATGCTCCATTCATGCGGCCTTGAAGCTACCTAAATCACAGTTTTAGGACGGGTCTCTAGTCACTGCAGGCAGGGCTCTGGGAAAGGAACGAGTCTTCTCTACATCAACAGGGTGCTTTCATAGCCTGGGTGGGAGCTCCTCCTGATACGCTCTAGAGCTAAAAGGAAACTTGACGTGAGTCCTTTCCTCAAGGTAAAGCCTTGAATAGCCCTGCCGAAGTGGAAGCTTGGAGCAGAGTCCTTGAGGCATTAGCTTTAGGTCTGCTTTCTTTAACGTTAGTAAGCATTTCAGGAAACGGAGGACCTCTCCTGGGCACCCTATTCCCTGCACGAACACCGAGCACCTGCAGGCTCCACTAGGCTGCTAAGAAACTTCCAGGCCCGGAATCCTTTCCCAGTCACTCAGTGTATGCTGAGTGTAGGGCAACACACTGCACTCTTCCCTGGGAGAGCTAGATTTCCTCAGCACTCCAACAGCTCCAGGAACTGTGTTCTCTCACGTCCTACATGTCATGCCAATCTGCCTCATTGCCCTAGGCTGAGCGGCACTGAGAAACCAAAACTGCTTTGCATTCCTTCTACAAAGTCATACCTTAGGACCCCATCCTTACAGGAGAAAGTCAGCTTGCCTTGCTGCTGTAACCAAAGCACAGTTCTTCCTCTTACACTGCAGGGTTTTAGAAGAAGCTAAGCCCAATAGCCTAGCAAGAGCGCTCCTTGGGGGAGGCGTTTGGCTACACGCAGAACTCCGTGCCAAATAAACTTTATTCAAGGAAGGGACCAGTGTGTAGCTAGAGTGTCTACTTACTTGGTAGAAATCACATGGAGGTAGGCTACGTGTTCGCTGGAAACGGGGGCCTTATGGCACAAGCCTTGCTTTCCCATTTTGAGTGCTCCATTCATGCTGCCTTGAAGCTACCTAAATCACAGTTTAGGACGGGTCTCTAGTCACTGCAGGCAGGGCTCTGGGAAAGGAACAAGTGTTCTCTACATCAACAGGGTGCTTTCATAGCCTGGGTGGGAGCTCCTCCTGATACGCTCTAGAGCTAAAAGGAAACTTGACGTGAGTCCTTTCCTCAAGGTAAAGCCTTGAATAGCCCTGCCGAAGTGGAAGCTTGGAGCAGAGTCCTTGAGGCATTAGCTTTAGGTCTGCTTTCTTTAACGTTAGTAAGCATTTCAGGAAACGGAGGACCTCGCCTGAGCACCCTACTCCATGCACGAACACCGAGCACCGGCAGGCTCCACTAGGCTTCTAAGAAACTTCCAGGCCCGGAATCCTTTCCCAGTCACTCAGTGTATGCTGAGTGTAGGGCAACACACTGCACTCTTCCCTGGGAGAGCTAGATTTCCTCAGCACTCCGACAGCTCCAGGAACTGTGTTCTCTCACGTCCTACATGTCATGCAAATCTGCCTCATTGCCCTAGGCTGAGCGGCACTGAGAAACCAAAACTGCTTCGCATTCCTTCCACAAAGTCATACATTAAGACCCCATCCTTACAGGAGAAATTCGGCTTGCGTTCCTGCTGTAAACAAAGCACAGTTCTTCCTCTTACACTGCAGGGTTTTAGAAGAAGCTAAGCCCGAGAGCCTAGCAAGAGCGTTCCTTGGGGGAGGCGGTTGGCTACACGCAGAACTCCGTGCCAAATAAACTTTATTCAAGGAAGGGACCAGTGTGTAGCTAGAGTGTATACTTGGTAGAAATCACAAGGAGGTAGGCTGCGTGTTCGCTGGAAACAGGGCCTTATGGCACAAGCCTTGCTTTCCCATTTTGAATGCTCCATTCATGCTGCCTTGAAGCTACCTAAATAACAGTTTTAGGACGGGTCTCTAGTCACTGCAGGCAGGGCTCTGGGAAAGGAACGAGTCTTCTCTACATCAACAGGGTGCTTTCATAGCCTGGGTGGGAGCTCCTCCTGATACGCTCTAGAGCTAAAAGGAAACTTGACGTGAGTCCTTTCCTCAAGGTAAAGCCTTGAATAGCCCTGCCGAAGTGGAAGCTTGGAGCAGAGTCCTTGAGGCATTAGCTTTAGGTCTGCTTTCTTTAACGTTAGTAAGCATTTCAGGAAACGGAGGACCTCGCCTGGGCACCCTATTCCCTGCACGAACACCGAGCACCTGCAGGCTCCACTAGGCTGCTAAGAAACTTCCAGGCCCGGAATCCTTTCCCAGTCACTCAGTGTATGCTGAGTGTAGGGCAACACACTGCACTCTTCCCTGGGAGAGCTAGATTTCCTCAGCACTCCAACAGCTCCAGGAACTGTGTTCTCTCACGTCCTACATGTCATGCCAATCTGCCTCATTGCCCTAGGCTGAGCGGCACTGAGAAACCAAAACTGCTTTGCATTCCTTCTACAAAGTCATACCTTAGGACCCCATCCTTACAGGAGAAAGTCAGCTTGCCTTGCTGCTGTAACCAAAGCACAGTTCTTCCTCTTACACTGCAGGGTTTTAGAAGAAGCTAAGCCCGAGAGCCTAGCAAGAGCGCTCCTTGGGGGAGGCGTTTGGCTACACGCAGAACTCCGTGCCAAATAAACTTTATTCAAGGAAGGGACCAGTGTGTAGCCAGAGTGTCTACTTACTTGGTAGAAATCACATGGAGGTAGGCTACGTGTTCGCTGGAAACGGGGGCCTTATGGCACAAGCCTTGCTTTCCCATTTTGAGTGCTCCATTCATGCTGCCTTGAAGCTACCTAAATCACAGTTTAGGACGGGTCTCTAGTCACTGCAGGCAGGGCTCTGGGAAAGGAACAAGTGTTCTCTACATCAACAGGGTGCTTTCATAGCCTGGGTGGGAGCTCCTCCTGATACGCTCTAGAACTAAAAGGAAACTTGGCGTGAGTCCTTTCCTCAAGGTAAAGCCTTGAATAGCCCTGCCGAAGTGGAAGCTTGGAGCAGAGTCCTTGAGGCATTAGCTTTAGGTCTGCTTTCTTTAACGTTAGTAAGCATTTCAGGAAACGGAGGACCTCGCCTGGGCACCCTACTCCCTGCACGAACACCGAGCACCGGCAGGCTCCACTAGGCTGCTAAGAAACTTCCAGGCCCGGAATCCTTTCCCAGTCACTCAGTGTATGCTGAGTGTAGGGCAACACACTGCACTCTTCCCTGGGAGAGCTAGATTTCCTCAGCACTCCAACAGCGCCAGGAACTGTGTTCTCTCACGTCCTACATGTCATGCAAATCTGCCTCATTGCCCTAGGCTGAGCGGCACTGAGAAACCAAAACTGCTTCGCATTCCTTCCACAAAGTCATACATTAAGACCCCATCCTTACAGGAGAAATTCGGCTTGCGTTCCTGCTGTAAACAAAGCACAGTTCTTCCTCTTACACTGCAGGGTTTTAGAAGAAGCTAAGCCCGATAGCCTAGCAAGAGCGCTCCTTGGGGGAGGCGGTTGGCTACACGCAGAACTCCGTGCCAAATAAACTTTATTCAAGGAAGGGACCAGTGTGTAGCTAGAGTATATACTTGGTAGAAATCACAAGGAGGTAGGCTGCGTGTTCGCTGGAAACAGGGCCTTATGGCACAAGCCTTGCTTTCCCATTTTGAATGCTCCATTCATGCGGCCTTGAAGCTACCTAAATCACAGTTTTAGGACGGGTCTCTAGTCACTGCAGGCAGGGCTCTGGGAAAGGAACGAGTCTTCTCTACATCAACAGGGTGCTTTCATAGCCTGGGTGGGAGCTCCTCCTGATACGCTCTAGAGCTAAAAGGAAACTTGACGTGAGTCCTTTCCTCAAGGTAAAGCCTTGAATAGCCCTGCCGAAGTGGAAGCTTGGAGCAGAGTCCTTGAGGCATTAGCTTTAGGTGTGCTTTCTTTAACGTTAGTAAGCATTTCAGGAAACGGAGGACCTCTCCTGGGCACCCTATTCCCTGCACGAACACCGAGCACCGGCAGGCTCCACTAGGCTGCTAAGAAACTTCCAGGCCCGGAATCCTTTCCCAGTCACTCAGTGTATGCTGAGTGTAGGGCAACACACTGCACTCTTCCCTGGGAGAGCTAGATTTCCTCAGCACTCCAACAGCTCCAGGAACTGTGTTCTCTCACGTCCTACATGTCATGCCAATCTGCCTCATTGCCCTAGGCTGAGCGGCACTGAGAAACCAAAACTGCTTTGCATTCCTTCTACAAAGTCATACCTTAGGACCCCATCCTTACAGGAGAAAGTCAGCTTGCCTTGCTGCTGTAACCAAAGCACAGTTCTTCCTCTTACACTGCAGGGTTTTAGAAGAAGCTAAGCCCGATAGCCTAGCAAGAGCGCTCCTTGGGGGAGGCGTTTGGCTACACGCAGAACTCCGTGCCAAATAAACTTTATTCAAGGAAGGGACCAGTGTGTAGCTAGAGTGTCTACTTACTTGGTAGAAATCACATGGAGGTAGGCTACGTGTTCGCTGGAAACGGGGGCCTTATGGCACAAGCCTTGCTTTCCCATTTTGAGTGCTCCATTCATGCTGCCTTGAAGCTACCTAAATCACAGTTTAGGACGGGTCTCTAGTCACTGCAGGCAGGGCTCTGGGAAAGGAACAAGTGTTCTCTACATCAACAGGGTGCTTTCATAGCCTGGGTGGGAGCTCCTCCTGATACGCTCTAGAGCTAAAAGGAAACTTGACGTGAGTCCTTTCCTCAAGGTAAAGCCTTGAATAGCCCTGCCGAAGTGGAAGCTTGGAGCAGAGTCCTTGAGGCATTAGCTTTAGGTCTGCTTTCTTTAACGTTAGTAAGCATTTCAGGAAACGGAGGACCTCGCCTGGGCACCCTACTCCATGCACGAACACCGAGCACCGGCAGGCTCCACTAGGCTTCTAAGAAACTTCAGGCCCGGAATCCTTTCCCAGTCACTCAGTGTATGCTGAGTGTAGGGCAACACACTGCACTCTTCCCTGGGAGAGCTAGATTTCCTCAGCACTCCGACAGCTCCAGGAACTGTGTTCTCTCACGTCCTACATGTCATGCAAATCTGCCTCATTGCCCTAGGCTGAGCGGCACTGAGAAACCAAAACTGCTTCGCATTCCTTCCACAAAGTCATACATTAAGACGCCATCCTTACAGGAGAAATTCGGCTTGCGTTCCTGCTGTAAACAAAGCACAGTTCTTCCTCTTACACTGCAGGGTTTTAGAAGAAGCTAAGCCCGAGAGCCTAGCAAGAGCGTTCCTTGGGGGAGGCGGTTGGCTACACGCAGAACTCCGTGCCAAATAAACTTTATTCAAGGAAGGGACCAGTGTGTAGCTAGAGTGTATACTTGGTAGAAATCACAAGGAGGTAGGCTGCGTGTTCGCTGGAAACAGGGCCTTATGGCACAAGCCTTGCTTTCCCATTTTGAATGCTCCATTCATGCTGCCTTGAAGCTACCTAAATCACAGTTTTAGGACGGGTCTCTAGTCACTGCAGGCAGGGCTCTGGGAAAGGAACGAGTCTTCTCTACATCAACAGCGTGCTTTCATAGCCTGGGTGGGAGCTCCTCCTGATACGCTCTAGAGCTAAAAGGAAACTTGACGTGAGTCCTTTCCTCAAGGTAAAGCCTTGAATAGCCCTGCCGAAGTGGAAGCTTGGAGCAGAGTCCTTGAGGCATTAGCTTTAGGTCTGCTTTCTTTAACGTTAGTAAGCATTTCAGGAAACGGAGGACCTCTCCTGGGCACCCTATTCCCTGCACGAACACCGAGCACCGGCAGGCTCCACGAGGCTGCTAAGAAACTTCCAGGCCCGGAATCCTTTCCCAGTCACTCAGTGTATGCTGAGTGTAGGGCAACACACTGCACTCTTCCCTGGGAGAACTAGATTTCCTCAGCACTCCGACAGCTCCAGGAACTGTGTTCTCTCACGTCCTACATGTCATGCAAATCTGCCTCATTGCCCTAGGCTGAGCGGCACTGAGAAACCAAAACTGCTTCGCATTCCTTCCACAAAGTCATACATTAAGACCCCATCCTTACAGGAGAAATTCGGCTTGCGTTCCTGCTGTAAACAAAGCACAGTTCTTCCTCTTACACTGCAGGGTTTTAGAAGAAGCTAAGCCCGAGAGCCTAGCAAGAGCGCTCCTTGGGGGAGGCGGTTGGCTACACGCAGAACTCCGTGCCAAATAAACTTTATTCAAGGAAGGGACCAGTGTGTAGCTAGAGTGTATACTTGGTAGAAATCACAAGGAGGTAGGCTGCGTGTTCGCTGGAAACAGGGCCTTATGGCACAAGCCTTGCTTTCCCATTTTGAATGCTCCATTCATGCGGCCTTGAAGCTACCTAAATCACAGTTTTAGGACGGGTCTCTAGTCACTGCAGGCAGGGCTCTGGGAAAGGAACGAGTCTTCTCTACATCAACAGGGTGCTTTCATAGCCTGGGTGGGAGCTCCTCCTGATACGCTCTAGAGCTAAAAGGAAACTTGACGTGAGTCCTTTCCTCAAGGTAAAGCCTTGAATAGCCCTGCCGAAGTGGAAGCTTGGAGCAGAGTCCTTGAGGCATTAGCTTTAGGTCTGCTTTCTTTAACGTTAGTAAGCATTTCAGGAAACGGAGGACCTCTCCTGGGCACCCTATTCCCTGCACGAACACCGAGCACCTGCAGGCTCCACTAGGCTGCTAAGAAACTTCCAGGCCCGGAATCCTTTCCCAGTCACTCAGTGTATGCTGAGTGTAGGGCAACACACTGCACTCTTCCCTGGGAGAGCTAGATTTCCTCAGCACTCCAACAGCTCCAGGAACTGTGTTCTCTCACGTCCTACATGTCATGCCAATCTGCCTCATTGCCCTAGGCTGAGCGGCACTGAGAAACCAAAACTGCTTTGCATTCCTTCTACAAAGTCATACCTTAGGACCCCATCCTTACAGGAGAAAGTCAGCTTGCCTTGCTGCTGTAACCAAAGCACAGTTCTTCCTCTTACACTGCAGGGTTTTAGAAGAAGCTAAGCCCGATAGCCTAGCAAGAGCGCTCCTTGGGGGAGGCGTTTGGCTACACGCAGAACTCCGTGCCAAATAAACTTTATTCAAGGAAGGGACCAGTGTGTAGCTAGAGTGTCTACTTACTTGGTAGAAATCACATGGAGGTAGGCTACGTGTTCGCTGGAAACGGGGGCCTTATGGCACAAGCCTTGCTTTCCCATTTTGAGTGCTCCATTCATGCTGCCTTGAAGCTACCTAAATCACAGTTTAGGACGGGTCTCTAGTCACTGCAGGCAGGGCTCTGGGAAAGGAACAAGTGTTCTCTACATCAGCAGGGTGCTTTCATAGCCTGGGTGGGAGCTCCTCCTGATACGCTCTAGAGCTAAAAGGAAACTTGACGTGAGTCCTTTCCTCAAGGTAAAGCCTTGAATAGCCCTGCCGAAGTGGAAGCTTGGAGCAGAGTCCTTGAGGCATTAGCTTTAGGTCTGCTTTCTTTAACGTTAGTAAGCATTTCAGGAAACGGAGGACCTCGCCTGGGCACCCTACTCCCTGCACGAACACCGAGCACCGGCAGGCTCCACTAGGCTGCTAAGAAACTTCCAGGCCCGGAATCCTTTCCCAGTCACTCAGTGTATGCTGAGTGTAGGGCAACACACTGCACTCTTCCCTGGGAGAACTAGATTTCCTCAGCACTCCGACAGCTCCAGGAACTGTGTTCTCTCACGTCCTACATGTCATGCAAATCTGCCTCATTGCCCTAGGCTGAGCGGCACTGAGAAACCAAAACTGCTTCGCATTCCTTCCACAAAGTCATACATTAAGACCCCATCCTTACAGGAGAAATTCGGCTTGCGTTCCTGCTGTAAACAAAGCACAGTTCTTCCTCTTACACTGCAGGGTTTTAGAAGAAGCTAAGCCCGAGAGCCTAGCAAGAGCGCTCCTTGGGGGAGGCGGTTGGCTACACGCAGAACTCCGTGCCAAATAAACTTTATTCAAGGAAGGGACCAGTGTGTAGCTAGAGTGTATACTTGGTAGAAATCACAAGGAGGTAGGCTGCGTGTTCGCTGGAAACAGGGCCTTATGGCACAAGCCTTGCTTTCCCATTTTGAATGCTCCATTCATGCGGCCTTGAAGCTACCTAAATCACAGTTTTAGGACGGGTCTCTAGTCACTGCAGGCAGGGCTCTGGGAAAGGAACGAGTCTTCTCTACATCAACAGGGTGCTTTCATAGCCTGGGTGGGAGCTCCTCCTGATACGCTCTAGAGCTAAAAGGAAACTTGACGTGAGTCCTTTCCTCAAGGTAAAGCCTTGAATAGCCCTGCCGAAGTGGAAGCTTGGAGCAGAGTCCTTGAGGCATTAGCTTTAGGTCTGCTTTCTTTAACGTTAGTAAGCATTTCAGGAAACGGAGGACCTCTCCTGGGCACCCTATTCCCTGCACGAACACCGAGCACCTGCAGGCTCCACTAGGCTGCTAAGAAACTTCCAGGCCCGGAATCCTTTCCCAGTCACTCAGTGTATGCTGAGTGTAGGGCAACACACTGCACTCTTCCCTGGGAGAGCTAGATTTCCTCAGCACTCCAACAGCTCCAGGAACTGTGTTCTCTCACGTCCTACATGTCATGCCAATCTGCCTCATTGCCCTAGGCTGAGCGGCACTGAGAAACCAAAACTGCTTTGCATTCCTTCTACAAAGTCATACCTTAGGACCCCATCCTTACAGGAGAAAGTCATCTTGCCTTGCTGCTGTAACCAAAGCACAGTTCTTCCTCTTACACTGCAGGGTTTTAGAAGAAGCTAAGCCCAATAGCCTAGCAAGAGCGCTCCTTGGGGGAGGCGTTTGGCTACACGCAGAACTCCGTGCCAAATAAACTTTATTCAAGGAAGGGACCAGTGTGTAGCTAGAGTGTCTACTTACTTGGTAGAAATCACATGGAGGTAGGCTACGTGTTCGCTGGAAACGGGGGCCTTATGGCACAAGCCTTGCTTTCCCATTTTGAGTGCTCCATTCATGCTGCCTTGAAGCTACCTAAATCACAGTTTAGGACGGGTCTCTAGTCACTGCAGGCAGGGCTCTGGGAAAGGAACAAGTGTTCTCTACATCAACAGGGTGCTTTCATAGCCTGGGTGGGAGCTCCTCCTGATACGCTCTAGAGCTAAAAGGAAACTTGACGTGAGTCCTTTCCTCAAGGTAAAGCCTTGAATAGCCCTGCCGAAGTGGAAGCTTGGAGCAGAGTCCTTGAGGCATTAGCTTTAGGTCTGCTTTCTTTAACGTTAGTAAGCATTTCAGGAAACGGAGGACCTCGCCTGAGCACCCTACTCCATGCACGAACACCGAGCACCGGCAGGCTCCACTAGGCTTCTAAGAAACTTCCAGGCCCGGAATCCTTTCCCAGTCACTCAGTGTATGCTGAGTGTAGGGCAACACACTGCACTCTTCCCTGGGAGAGCTAGATTTCCTCAGCACTCCGACAGCTCCAGGAACTGTGTTCTCTCACGTCCTACATGTCATGCAAATCTGCCTCATTGCCCTAGGCTGAGCGGCACTGAGAAACCAAAACTGCTTCGCATTCCTTCCACAAAGTCATACATTAAGACCCCATCCTTACAGGAGAAATTCGGCTTGCGTTCCTGCTGTAAACAAAGCACAGTTCTTCCTCTTACACTGCAGGGTTTTAGAAGAAGCTAAGCCCGAGAGCCTAGCAAGAGCGTTCCTTGGGGGAGGCGGTTGGCTACACGCAGAACTCCGTGCCAAATAAACTTTATTCAAGGAAGGGACCAGTGTGTAGCTAGAGTGTATACTTGGTAGAAATCACAAGGAGGTAGGCTGCGTGTTCGCTGGAAACAGGGCCTTATGGCACAAGCCTTGCTTTCCCATTTTGAATGCTCCATTCATGCTGCCTTGAAGCTACCTAAATAACAGTTTTAGGACGGGTCTCTAGTCACTGCAGGCAGGGCTCTGGGAAAGGAACGAGTCTTCTCTACATCAACAGGGTGCTTTCATAGCCTGGGTGGGAGCTCCTCCTGATACGCTCTAGAGCTAAAAGGAAACTTGACGTGAGTCCTTTCCTCAAGGTAAAGCCTTGAATAGCCCTGCCGAAGTGGAAGCTTGGAGCAGAGTCCTTGAGGCATTAGCTTTAGGTCTGCTTTCTTTAACGTTAGTAAGCATTTCAGGAAACGGAGGACCTCGCCTGGGCACCCTATTCCCTGCACGAACACCGAGCACCGGCAGGCTCCACTAGGCTGCTAAGAAACTTCCAGGCCCGGAATCCTTTCCCAGTCACTCAGTGTATGCTGAGTGTAGGGCAACACACTGCACTCTTCCCTGGGAGAGCTAGATTTCCTCAGCACTCCAACAGCTCCAGGAACTGTGTTCTCTCACGTCCTACATGTCATGCCAATCTGCCTCATTGCCCTAGGCTGAGCGGCACTGAGAAACCAAAACTGCTTTGCATTCCTTCTACAAAGTCATACCTTAGGACCCCATCCTTACAGGAGAAAGTCAGCTTGCCTTGCTGCTGTAACCAAAGCACAGTTCTTCCTCTTACACTGCAGGGTTTTAGAAGAAGCTAAGCCCGAGAGCCTAGCAAGAGCGCTCCTTGGGGGAGGCGTTTGGCTACACGCAGAACTCCGTGCCAAATAAACTTTATTCAAGGAAGGGACCAGTGTGTAGCCAGAGTGTCTACTTACTTGGTAGAAATCACATGGAGGTAGGCTACGTGTTCGCTGGAAACGGGGGCCTTATGGCACAAGCCTTGCTTTCCCATTTTGAGTGCTCCATTCATGCTGCCTTGAAGCTACCTAAATCACAGTTTAGGACGGGTCTCTAGTCACTGCAGGCAGGGCTCTGGGAAAGGAACAAGTGTTCTCTACATCAACAGGGTGCTTTCATAGCCTGGGTGGGAGCTCCTCCTGATACGCTCTAGAACTAAAAGGAAACTTGGCGTGAGTCCTTTCCTCAAGGTAAAGCCTTGAATAGCCCTGCCGAAGTGGAAGCTTGGAGCAGAGTCCTTGAGGCATTAGCTTTAGGTCTGCTTTCTTTAACGTTAGTAAGCATTTCAGGAAACGGAGGACCTCGCCTGGGCACCCTACTCCCTGCACGAACACCGAGCACCGGCAGGCTCCACTAGGCTGCTAAGAAACTTCCAGGCCCGGAATCCTTTCCCAGTCACTCAGTGTATGCTGAGTGTAGGGCAACACACTGCACTCTTCCCTGGGAGAGCTAGATTTCCTCAGCACTCCAACAGCGCCAGGAACTGTGTTCTCTCACGTCCTACATGTCATGCAAATCTGCCTCATTGCCCTAGGCTGAGCGGCACTGAGAAACCAAAACTGCTTCGCATTCCTTCCACAAAGTCATACATTAAGACCCCATCCTTACAGGAGAAATTCGGCTTGCGTTCCTGCTGTAAACAAAGCACAGTTCTTCCTCTTACACTGCAGGGTTTTAGAAGAAGCTAAGCCCGATAGCCTAGCAAGAGCGCTCCTTGGGGGAGGCGGTTGGCTACACGCAGAACTCCGTGCCAAATAAACTTTATTCAAGGAAGGGACCAGTGTGTAGCTAGAGTGTATACTTGGTAGAAATCACAAGGAGGTAGGCTGCGTGTTCGCTGGAAACAGGGCCTTATGGCACAAGCCTTGCTTTCCCATTTTGAATGCTCCATTCATGCGGCCTTGAAGCTACCTAAATCACAGTTTTAGGACGGGTCTCTAGTCACTGCAGGCAGGGCTCTGGGAAAGGAACGAGTCTTCTCTACATCAACAGGGTGCTTTCATAGCCTGGGTGGGAGCTCCTCCTGATACGCTCTAGAGCTAAAAGGAAACTTGACGTGAGTCCTTTCCTCAAGGTAAAGCCTTGAATAGCCCTGCCGAAGTGGAAGCTTGGAGCAGAGTCCTTGAGGCATTAGCTTTAGGTCTGCTTTCTTTAACGTTAGTAAGCATTTCAGGAAACGGAGGACCTCTCCTGGGCACCCTATTCCCTGCACGAACACCGAGCACCGGCAGGCTCCACTAGGCTGCTAAGAAACTTCCAGGCCCGGAATCCTTTCCCAGTCACTCAGTGTATGCTGAGTGTAGGGCAACACACTGCACTCTTCCCTGGGAGAGCTAGATTTCCTCAGCACTCCAACAGCTCCAGGAACTGTGTTCTCTCACGTCCTACATGTCATGCCAATCTGCCTCATTGCCCTAGGCTGAGCGGCACTGAGAAACCAAAACTGCTTTGCATTCCTTCTACAAAGTCATACCTTAGGACCCCATCCTTACAGGAGAAAGTCAGCTTGCCTTGCTGCTGTAACCAAAGCACAGTTCTTCCTCTTACACTGCAGGGTTTTAGAAGAAGCTAAGCCCGATAGCCTAGCAAGAGCGCTCCTTGGGGGAGGCGTTTGGCTACACGCAGAACTCCGTGCCAAATAAACTTTATTCAAGGAAGGGACCAGTGTGTAGCTAGAGTGTCTACTTACTTGGTAGAAATCACATGGAGGTAGGCTACGTGTTCGCTGGAAACGGGGGCCTTATGGCACAAGCCTTGCTTTCCCATTTTGAGTGCTCCATTCATGCTGCCTTGAAGCTACCTAAATCACAGTTTAGGACGGGTCTCTAGTCACTGCAGGCAGGGCTCTGGGAAAGGAACAAGTGTTCTCTACATCAACAGGGTGCTTTCATAGCCTGGGTGGGAGCTCCTCCTGATACGCTCTAGAGCTAAAAGGAAACTTGACGTGAGTCCTTTCCTCAAGGTAAAGCCTTGAATAGCCCTGCCGAAGTGGAAGCTTGGAGCAGAGTCCTTGAGGCATTAGCTTTAGGTCTGCTTTCTTTAACGTTAGTAAGCATTTCAGGAAACGGAGGACCTCGCCTGGGCACCCTACTCCATGCACGAACACCGAGCACCGGCAGGCTCCACTAGGCTGCTAAGAAACTTCAGGCCCGGAATCCTTTCCCAGTCACTCAGTGTATGCTGAGTGTAGGGCAACACACTGCACTCTTCCCTGGGAGAGCTAGATTTCCTCAGCACTCCGACAGCTCCAGGAACTGTGTTCTCTCACGTCCTACATGTCATGCAAATCTGCCTCATTGCCCTAGGCTGAGCGGCACTGAGAAACCAAAACTGCTTCGCATTCCTTCCACAAAGTCATACATTAAGACCCCATCCTTACAGGAGAAATTCGGCTTGCGTTCCTGCTGTAAACAAAGCACAGTTCTTCCTCTTACACTGCAGGGTTTTAGAAGAAGCTAAGCCCGAGAGCCTAGCACGAGCGTTCCTTGGGGGAGGCGGTTGGCTACACGCAGAACTCCGTGCCAAATAAACTTTATTCAAGGAAGGGACCAGTGTGTAGCTAGAGTGTCTACTTGGTAGAAATCACAAGGAGGTAGGCTGCGTGTTCGCTGGAAACAGGGCCTTATGGCACAAGACTTGCTTTCCCATTTTGAATGCTGCATTCATGCTGCCTTGAAGCTACCTAAATCACAGTTTTAGGACGGGTCTCTAGTCACTGCAGGCAGGGCTCTGGGAAAGGAACGAGTCTTCTCTACATCAACAGGGTGCTTTCATAGCCTGGGTGGGAGCTCCTCCTGATACGCTCTAGAGCTAAAAGGAAACGACGTGAGTCCTTTCCTCAAGGTAAAGCCTTGAATAGCCCTGCCGAAGTGGAAGCTTGGAGCAGAGTCCTTGAGGCATTAGCTTTAGGTCTGCTTTCTTTAACGTTAGTAAGCATTTCAGGAAACGGAGGACCTCTCCTGGGCACCCTATTCCCTGCACGAACACCGAGCACCGGCAGGCTCCACTAGGCTGCTAAGAAACTTCCAGGCCCGGAATCCTTTCCCAGTCACTCAGTGTATGCTGAGTGTAGGGCAACACACTGCACTCTTCCCTGGGAGAGCTAGATTTCCTCAGCACTCCAACAGCTCCAGGAACTGTGTTCTCTCACGTCCTACATGTCATGCCAATCTGCCTCATTGCCCTAGGCTGAGCGGCACTGAGAAACCAAAACTGCTTCGCATTGCTTCCACAAAGTCATACATTAACACCCCATCCTTACAGGAGAAATTCGGCTTGCGTTCCTGCTGTAAACAAAGCACAGTTCTTCCTCTTACACTGCAGGGTTTTAGAAGAAGCTAAGCCCGAGAGCCTAGCAAGAGCGTTCCTTGGGGGAGGCGGTTGGCTACACGCAGAACTCCGTGCCAAATAAACTTTATTCAAGGAAGGCACCAGTGTGTAGCTAGAGTGTATACTTGGTAGAAATCACAAGGAGGTAGGCTGCGTGTTCGCTGGAAACAGGGCCTTATGGCACAAGCCTTGCTTTCCCATTTTGAATGCTCCATTCATGCTGCCTTGAAGCTACGTAAATAACAGTTTTAGGACGGGTCTCTAGTCACTGCAGGCAGGGCTCTGGGAAAGGAACGAGTCTTCTCTACATCAACAGGGTGCTTTCATAGCCTGGGTGGGAGCTCCTCCTGATACGCTCTAGAGCTAAAAGGAAACTTGACGTGAGTCCTTTCCTCAAGGTAAAGCCTTGAATAGCCCTGCCGAAGTGGAAGCTTGGAGCAGAGTCCTTGAGGCATTAGCTTTAGGTCTGCTTTCTTTAACGTTAGTAAGCATTTCAGGAAACGGAGGACCTCTCCTGGGCACCCTATTCCCTGCACGAACACCGAGCACCGGCAGGCTCCACTAGGCTGCTAAGAAACTTCCAGGCCCGGAATCCTTTCCCAGTCACTCAGTGTATGCTGAGTGTAGGGCAACACACTGCACTCTTCCCTGGGAGAGCTAGATTTCCTCAGCACTCCAACAGCTCCAGGAACTGTGTTCTCTCACGTCCTACATGTCATGCCAATCTGCCTCATTGCCCTAGGCTGAGCGGCACTGAGAAACCAAAACTGCTTTGCATTCCTTCTACAAAGTCATACCTTAGGACCCCATCCTTACAGGAGAAAGTCAGCTTGCCTTGCTGCTGTAACCAAAGCACAGTTCTTCCTCTTACACTGCAGGGTTTTAGAAGAAGCTAAGCCCGATAGCCTAGCAAGAGCGCTACTTGGGGGAGGCGTTTGGCTACACGCAGAACTCCGTGCCAAATAAACTTTATTCAAGGAAGGGACCAGTGTGTAGCTAGAGTGTCTACTTACTTGGTAGAAATCACATGGAGGTAGGCTACGTGTTCGCTGGAAACGGGGGCCTTATGGCACAAGCCTTGCTTTCCCATTTTGAGTGCTCCATTCATGCTGCCTTGAAGCTACCTAAATCACAGTTTAGGACGGGTCTCTAGTCACTGCAGGCAGGGCTCTGGGAAAGGAACAAGTGTTCTCTACATCAACAGGGTGCTTTCATAGCCTGGGTGGGAGCTCCTCCTGATACGCTCTAGAGCTAAAAGGAAACTTGATGTGAGTCCTTTCCTTAAGGTAAAGCCTTGAATAGCCCTGCCGAAGTGGAAGCTTGGAGCAGAGTCCTTGAGGCATTAGCTTTAGGTCTGCTTTCTTTAACGTTAGTAAGCATTTCAGGAAACGGAGGACCTCGCCTGGGCACCCTACTCCCTGCACGAACACCGAGCACCGGCAGGCTCCACTAGGCTGCTAAGAAACTTCCAGGCCCGGAATCCTTTCCCAGTCACTCAGTGTATGCTGAGTGTAGGGCAACACACTGCACTCTTCCCTGGGAGAGCTAGATTTCCTCAGCACTCCGACAGCTCCAGGAACTGTGTTCTCTCACGTCCTACATGTCATGCAAATCTGCCTCATTGCCCTAGGCTGAGCGGCACTGAGAAACCAAAACTGCTTCGCATTGCTTCCACAAAGTCATACATTAAGACCCCATCCTTACAGGAGAAATTCGGCTTGCGTTCCTGCTGTAAACAAAGCACAGTTCTTCCTCTTACACTGCAGGGTTTTAGAAGAAGCTAAGCCCGAGAGCCTAGCAAGAGCGTTCCTTGGGGGAGGCGGTTGGCTACACGCAGAACTCCGTGCCAAATAAACTTTATTCAAGGAAGGGACCAGTGTGTAGCTAGAGTGTATACTTGGTAGAAATCACAAGGAGGTAGGCTGCGTGTTCGCTGGAAACAGGGCCTTATGGCACAAGCCTTGCTTTCCCATTTTGAATGCTCCATTCATGCTGCCTTGAAGCTACCTAAATCACAGTTTTAGGACGGGTCTCTAGTCACTGCAGGCAGGGCTCTGGGAAAGGAACGAGTCTTCTCTACATCAACAGGGTGCTTTCATAGCCTGGGTGGGAGCTCCTCCTGATACGCTCTAGAGCTAAAAGGAAACTTGACGTGAGTCCTTTCCTCAAGGTAAAGCCTTGAATAGCCCTGCCGAAGTGGAAGCTTGGAGCAGAGTCCTTGAGGCATTAGCTTTAGGTCTGCTTTCTTTAACGTTAGTAAGCATTTCAGGAAACGGAGGACCTCGCCTGGGCACCCTATTCCCTGCACGAACACCGAGCACCGGCAGGCTCCACTAGGCTGCTAAGAAACTTCCAGGCCCGGAATCCTTTCCCAGTCACTCAGTGTATGCTGAGTGTAGGGCAACACACTGCACTCTTCCCTGGGAGAGCTAGATTTCCTCAGCACTCCAACAGCTCCAGGAACTGTGTTCTCTCACGTCCTACATGTCATGCCAATCTGCCTCATTGCCCTAGGCTGAGCGGCACTGAGAAACCAAAACTGCTTTGCATTCCTTCTACAAAGTCATACCTTAGGACCCCATCCTTACAGGAGAAAGTCAGCTTGCCTTGCTGCTGTAACCAAAGCACAGTTCTTCCTCTTACACTGCAGGGTTTTAGAAGAAGCTAAGCCCGATAGCCTAGCAAGAGCGCTCCTTGGGGGAGGCGTTTGGCTACACGCAGAACTCCGTGCCAAATAAACTTTATTCAAGGAAGGGACCAGTGTGTAGCTAGAGTGTCTACTTACTTGGTAGAAATCACATGGAGGTAGGCTACGTGTTCGCTGGAAACGGGGGCCTTATGGCACAAGCCTTGCTTTCCCATTTTGAGTGCTCCATTCATGCTGCCTTGAAGCTACCTAAGTCACAGTTTAGGACGGGTCTCTAGTCACTGCAGGCAGGGCTCTGGGAAAGGAACAAGTGTTCTCTACATCAACAGGGTGCTTTCATAGCCTGGGTGGGAGCTCCTCCTGATACGCTCTAGAGCTAAAAGGAAACTTGACGTGAGTCCTTTCCTCAAGGTAAAGCCTTGAATAGCCCTGCCGAAGTGGAAGCTTGGAGCAGAGTCCTTGAGGCATTAGCTTTAGGTCTGCTTTCTTTAACGTTAGTAAGCATTTCAGGAAACGGAGGACCTCTCCTGGGCACCCTACTCCATGCACGAACACCGAGCACCGGCAGGCTCCACTAGGCTGCTAAGAAACTTCAGGCCCGGAATCCTTTCCCAGTCACTCAGTGTATGCTGAGTGTAGGGCAACACACTGCACTCTTCCCTGGGAGAGCTAGATTTCCTCAGCACTCCGACAGCTCCAGGAACTGTGTTCTCTCACGTCCTACATGTCATGCAAATCTGCCTCATTGCCCTAGGCTGAGCGGCACTGAGAAACCAAAACTGCTTCGCTTTCCTTCCACAAAGTCATACATTAAGACCCCATCCTTACAGGAGAAATTCGGCTTGCGTTCCTGCTGTAAACAAAGCACAGTTCTTCCTCTTAAACTGCAGGGTTTTAGAAGAAGCTAAGCCCGAGAGCCTAGCAAGAGCGTTCCTTGGGGGAGGCGGTTGGCTACACGCAGAACTCCGTGCCAAATAAACTTTATTCAAGGAAGGGACCAGTGTGTAGCTAGAGTGTATACTTGGTAGAAATCACAAGGAGGTAGGCTGCGTGTTCGCTGGAAACAGGGCCTTATGGCACAAGCCTTGCTTTCCCATTTTGAATGCTCCATTCATGCTGCCTTGAAGCTACCTAAATCACAGTTTTAGGACGGGTCTCTAGTCACTGCAGGCAGGGCTCTGGGAAAGGAACGAGTCTTCTCTACATCAACAGGGTGCTTTCATAGCCTGGGTGGGAGCTCCTCCTGATACGCTCTAGAGCTAAAAGGAAACTTGACGTGAGTCCTTTCCTCAAGGTAAAGCCTTGAATAGCCCTGCCGAAGTGGAAGCTTGGAGCAGAGTCCTTGAGGCATTAGCTTTAGGTCTGCTTTCTTTAACGTTAGTAAGCATTTCAGGAAACGGAGGACCTCTCCTGGGCACCCTATTCCCTGCACGAACACCGAGCACCGGCAGGCTCCACTAGGCTGCTAAGAAACTTCCAGGCCCGGAATCCTTTTCCAGTCACTCAGTGTATGCTGAGTGTAGGGCAACACACTGCACTCTTCCCTGGGAGAGCTAGATTTCCTCAGCACTCCAACAGCTCCAGGAACTGTGTTCTCTCACGTCCTACATGTCATGCCAATCTGCCTCATTGCCCTAGGCTGAGCGGCACTGAGAAACCAAAACTGCTTCGCATTGCTTCCACAAAGTCATACATTAAGACCCCATCCTTACAGGAGAAATTCGGCTTGCGTTCCTGCTGTAAACAAAGCACAGTTCTTCCTCTTACACTGCAGGGTTTTAGAAGAAGCTAAGCCCGAGAGCCTAGCAAGAGCGTTCCTTGGGGGAGGCGGTTGGCTACACGCAGAACTCCGTGCCAAATAAACTTTATTCAAGGAAGGGACCAGTGTGTAGCTAGAGTGTATACTTGGTAGAAATCACAAGGAGGTAGGCTGCGTGTTCGCTGGAAACAGGGCCTTATGGCACAAGCCTTGCTTTCCCATTTTGAATGCTCCATTCATGCTGCCTTGAAGCTACCTAAATAACAGTTTTAGGACGGGTCTCTAGTCACTGCAGGCAGGGCTCTGGGAAAGGAACGAGTCTTCTCTACATCAACAGGGTGCTTTCATAGCCTGGGTGGGAGCTCCTCCTGATACGCTCTAGAGCTAAAAGGAAACTTGACGTGAGTCCTTTCCTCAAGGTAAAGCCTTGAATAGCCCTGCCGAAGTGGAAGCTTGGAGCAGAGTCCTTGAGGCATTAGCTTTAGGTCTGCTTTCTTTAACGTTAGTAAGCATTTCAGGAAACGGAGGACCTCGCCTGGGCACCCTATTCCCTGCATGAACACCGAGCACCGGCAGGCTCCACTAGGCTGCTAAGAAACTTCCAGGCCCGGAATCCTTTCCCAGTCACTCAGTGTATGCTGAGTGTAGGGCAACACACTGCACTCTTCCCTGGGAGAGCTAGATTTCCTCAGCACTCCAACAGCTCCAGGAACTGTGTTCTCTCACGTCCTACATGTCATGCAAATCTGCCTCATTGCCCTAGGCTGAGCGGCACTGAGAAACCAAAACTGCTTTGCATTCCTTCTACAAAGTCATACCTTAGGACCCCATCCTTACAGGAGAAAGTCAGCTTGCCTTGCTGCTGTAACCAAAGCACAGTTCTTCCTCTTACACTGCAGGGTTTTAGAAGAAGCTAAGCCCGATAGCCTAGCAAGAGCGCTCCTTGGGGGAGGCGTTTGGCTACACGCAGAACTCCGTGCCAAATAAACTTTATTCAAGGAAGGGACCAGTGTGTAGCTAGAGTGTCTACTTACTTGTTAGAAATCACATGGAGGTAGGCTACGTGTTCCCTGGAAACGGGGGCCTTATGGCACAAGCCTTGCTTTCCCATTTTGAGTGCTCCATTCATGCTGCCTTGAAGCTACCTAAGTCACAGTTTAGGACGGGTCTCTAGTCACTGCAGGCAGGGCTCTGGGAAAGGAACAAGTGTTCTCTACATCAGCAGGGTGCTTTCATAGCCTGGGTGGGAGCTCCTCCTGATACGCTCTAGAGCTAAAAGGAAACTTGACGTGAGTCCTTTCCTCAAGGTAAAGCCTTGAATAGCCCTGCCGAAGTGGAAGCTTGGAGCAGAGTCCTTGAGGCATTAGCTTTAGGTCTGCTTTCTTTAACGTTAGTAAGCATTTCAGGAAACGGAGGACCTCGCCTGGGCACCCTACTCCCTGCACGAACACCGAGCACCGGCAGGCTCCACTAGGCTGCTAAGAAACTTCCAGGCCCGGAATCCTTTCCCAGTCACTCAGTGTATGCTGAGTGTAGGGCAACACACTGCACTCTTCCCTGGGAGAACTAGATTTCCTCAGCACTCCGACAGCTCCAGGAACTGTGTTCTCTCACGTCCTACATGTCATGCAAATCTGCCTCATTGCCCTAGGCTGAGCGGCCCTGAGAAACCAAAACTGCTTCGCATTCCTTCCACAAAGTCATACATTAAGACCCCATCCTTACAGGAGAAATTCGGCTTGCGTTCCTGCTGTAAACAAAGCACAGTTCTTCCTCTTACACTGCAGGGTTTTAGAAGAAGCTAAGCCCGAGAGCCTAGCAAGAGCGCTCCTTGGGGGAGGCGGTTGGCTACACGCAGAACTCCGTGCCAAATAAACTTTATTCAAAGAAGGGACCAGTGTGTAGCTAGAGTGTATACTTGGTAGAAATCACAAGGAGGTAGGCTGCGTGTTCGCTGGAAACAGGGCCTTATGGCACAAGCCTTGCTTTCCCATTTTGAATGCTCCATTCATGCGGCCTTGAAGCTACCTAAATCACAGTTTTAGGACGGGTCTCTAGTCACTGCAGGCAGGGCTCTGGGAAAGGAACGAGTCTTCTCTACATCAACAGGGTGCTTTCATAGCCTGGGTGGGAGCTCCTCCTGATACGCTCTAGAGCTAAAAGGAAACTTGACGTGAGTCCTTTCCTCAAGGTAAAGCCTTGAATAGCCCTGCCGAAGTGGAAGCTTGGAGCAGAGTCCTTGAGGCATTAGCTTTAGGTCTGCTTTCTTTAACGTTAGTAAGCATTTCAGGAAACGGAGGACCTCTCCTGGGCACCCTATTCCCTGCACGAACACCGAGCACCTGCAGGCTCCACTAGGCTGCTAAGAAACTTCCAGGCCCGGAATCCTTTCCCAGTCACTCAGTGTATGCTGAGTGTAGGGCAACACACTGCACTCTTCCCTGGGAGAGCTAGATTTCCTCAGCACTCCAACAGCTCCAAGAACTGTGTTCTCTCACGTCCTACATGTCATGCCAATCTGCCTCATTGCCCTAGGCTGAGCGGCACTGAGAAACCAAAACTGCTTTGCATTCCTTCTACAAAGTCATACCTTAGGACCCCATCCTTACAGGAGAAAGTCAGCTTGCCTTGCTGCTGTAACCAAAGCACAGTTCTTCCTCTTACACTGCAGGGTTTTAGAAGAAGCTAAGCCCGATAGCCTAGCAAGAGCGCTCCTTGGGGGAGGCGTTTGGCTACACGCAGAACTCCGTGCCAAATAAACTTTATTCAAGGAAGGGACCAGTGTGTAGCTAGAGTGTCTACTTACTTGGTAGAAATCACATGGAGGTAGGCTACGTGTTCGCTGGAAACGGGGGCCTTATGGCACAAGCCTTGCTTTCCCATTTTGAGTGCTCCATTCATGCTGCCTTGAAGCTACCTAAATCACAGTTTAGGACGGGTCTCTAGTCACTGCAGGCAGGGCTCTGGGAAAGGAACAAGTGTTCTCTACATCAACAGGGTGCTTTCATAGCCTGGGTGGGAGCTCCTCCTGATACGCTCTAGAGCTAAAAGGAAACTTGACGTGAGTCCTTTCCTCAAGGTAAAGCCTTGAATAGCCCTGCCGAAGTGGAAGCTTGGAGCAGAGTCCTTGAGGCATTAGCTTTAGGTCTGCTTTCTTTAACGTTAGTAAGCATTTCAGGAAACGGAGGACCTCGCCTGGGCACCCTACTCCCTGCACGAACACCGAGCACCGGCAGGCTCCACTAGGATTCTAAGAAACTTCCAGGCCCGGAATCCTTTCCCAGTCACTCAGTGTATGCTGAGTGTAGGGCAACACACTGCACTCTTCCCTGGGAGAGCTAGATTTCCTCAGCACTCCGACAGCTCCAGGAACTGTGTTCTCTCACGTCCTACATGTCATGCAAATCTGCCTCATTGCCCTAGGCTGAGCGGCACTGAGAAACCAAAACTGCTTCGCATTCCTTCCACAAAGTCATACATTAAGACGCCATCCTTACAGGAGAAATTCGGCTTGCGTTCCTGCTGTAAACAAAGCACAGTTCTTCCTCTTACACTGCAGGGTTTTAGAAGAAGCTAAGCCCGAGAGCCTAGCAAGAGCGTTCCTTGGGGGAGGCGGTTGGCTACACGCAGAACTCCGTGCCAAATAAACTTTATTCAAGGAAGGGACCAGTGTGTAGCTAGAGTGTATACTTGGTAGAAATCACAAGGAGGTAGGCTGCGTGTTCGCTGGAAACAGGGCCTTATGGCACAAGCCTTGCTTTCCCATTTTGAATGCTCCATTCATGCTGCCTTGAAGCTACCTAAATAACAGTTTTAGGACGGGTCTCTAGTCACTGCAGGCAGGGCTCTGGGAAAGGAACGAGTCTTCTCTACATCAACAGGGTGCTTTCATAGCCTGGGTGGGAGCTCCTCCTGATACGCTCTAGAGCTAAAAGGAAACTTGACGTGAGTCCTTTCCTCAAGGTAAAGCCTTGAATAGCCCTGCCGAAGTGGAAGCTTGGAGCAGAGTCCTTGAGGCATTAGCTTTAGGTCTGCTTTCTTTAACGTTAGTAAGCATTTCAGGAAACGGAGGACCTCGCCTGGGCACCCTATTCCCTGCACGAACACCGAGCACCGGCAGGCTCCACTAGGCTGCTAAGAAACTTCCAGGCCCGGAATCCTTTCCCAGTCACTCAGTGTATGCTGAGTGTAGGGCAACACACTGCACTCTTCCCTGGGAGAGCTAGATTTCCTCAGCACTCCAACAGCTCCAGGAACTGTGTTCTCTCACGTCCTACATGTCATGCAAATCTGCCTCATTGCCCTAGGCTGAGCGGCACTGAGAAACCAAAACTGCTTTGCATTCCTTCTACAAAGTCATACCTTAGGACCCCATCCTTACAGGAGAAAGTCAGCTTGCCTTGCTGCTGTAACCAAAGCACAGTTCTTCCTCTTACACTGCAGGGTTTTAGAAGAAGCTAAGCCCGATAGCCTAGCAAGAGCGCTCCTTGGGGGAGGCGTTTGGCTACACGCAGAACTCCGTGCCAAATAAACTTTATTCAAGGAAGGGACCAGTGTGTAGCTAGAGTGTCTACTTACTTGGTAGAAATCACATGGAGGTAGGCTACGTGTTCGCTGGAAACGGGGGCCTTATGGCACAAGCCTTGCTTTCCCATTTTGAGTGCTCCATTCATGCTGCCTTGAAGCTACCTAAATCACAGTTTAGGACGGGTCTCTAGTCACTGCAGGCAGGGCTCTGGGAAAGGAACAAGTGTTCTCTACATCAACAGGGTGCTTTCATAGCCTGGGTGGGAGCTCCTCCTGATACGCTCTAGAGCTAAAAGGAAACTTGACGTGAGTCCTTTCCTCAAGGTAAAGCCTTGAATAGCCCTGCCGAAGTGGAAGCTTGGAGCAGAGTCCTTGAGGCATTAGCTTTAGGTCTGCTTTCTTTAACGTTAGTAAGCATTTCAGGAAACGGAGGACCTCGCCTGGGCACCCTACTCCCTGCACGAACACCGAGCACTGGCAGGCTCCACTAGGCTGCTAAGAAACTTCCAGGCCCGGAATCCTTTCCCAGTCACTCAGTGTATGCTGAGTGTAGGGCAACACACTGCACTCTTCCCTGGGAGAGCTAGATTTCCTCAGCACTCCGACAGCTCCAGGAACTGTGTTCTCTCACGTCCTACATGTCATGCAAATCTGCCTCATTGCCCTAGGCTGAGCGGCACTGAGAAACCAAAACTGCTTCGCATTCCTTCCACAAAGTCATACATTAAGACCCCATCCTTACAGGAGAAATTCGGCTTGCGTTCCTGCTGTAAACAAAGCACAGTTCTTCCTCTTACACTGCAGGGTTTTAGAAGAAGCTAAGCCCGAGAGCCTAGCAAGAGCGCTCCTTGGGGGAGGCGGTTGGCTACACGCAGAACTCCGTGCCAAATAAACTTTATTCAAGGAAGGGACCAGTGTGTAGCTAGAGTGTATACTTGGTAGAAATCACAAGGAGGTAGGCTGCGTGTTCGCTGGAAACAGGGCCTTATGGCACAAGCCTTGCTTTCCCATTTTGAATGCTCCATTCATGCGGCCTTGAAGCTACCTAAATCACAGTTTTAGGACGGGTCTCTAGTCACTGCAGGCAGGGCTCTGGGAAAGGAACGAGTCTTCTCTACATCAACAGGGTGCTTTCATAGCCTGGGTGGGAGCTCCTCCTGATACGCTCTAGAGCTAAAAGGAAACTTGACGTGAGTCCTTTCCTCAAGGTAAAGCCTTGAATAGCCCTGCCGAAGTGGAAGCTTGGAGCAGAGTCCTTGAGGCATTAGCTTTAGGTCTGCTTTCTTTAACGTTAGTAAGCATTTCAGGAAACGGAGGACCTCGCCTGGGCACCCTATTCCCTGCACGAACACCGAGCACCGGCAGGCTCCACTAGGCTGCTAAGAAACTTCCAGGCCCGGAATCCTTTCCCAGTCACTCAGTGTATGCTGAGTGTAGGGCAACACACTGCACTCTTCCCTGGGAGAGCTAGATTTCCTCAGCACTCCAACAGCTCCAGGAACTGTGTTCTCTCACGTCCTACATGTCATGCCAATCTGCCTCATTGCCCTAGGCTGAGCGGCACTGAGAAACCAAAACTGCTTTGCATTCCTTCTACAAAGTCATACCTTAGGACCCCATCCTTACAGGAGAAAGTCAGCTTGCCTTGCTGCTGTAACCAAAGCACAGTTCTTCCTCTTACACTGCAGGGTTTTAGAAGAAGCTAAGCCCGATAGCCTAGCAAGAGCGCTCCTTGGGGGAGGCGTTTGGCTACACGCAGAACTCCGTGCCAAATAAACTTTATTCAAGGAAGGGACCAGTGTGTAGCTAGAGTGTCTACTTACTTGGTAGAAATCACATGGAGGTAGGCTACGTGTTCGCTGGAAACGGGGGCCTTATGGCACAAGCCTTGCTTTCCCATTTTGAGTGCTCCATTCATGCTGCCTTGAAGCTACCTAAATCACAGTTTAGGACGGGTCTCTAGTCACTGCAGGCAGGGCTCTGGGAAAGGAACAAGTGTTCTCTACATCAACAGGGTGCTTTCATAGCCTGGGTGGGAGCTCCTCCTGATACGCTCTAGAGCTAAAAGGAAACTTGACGTGAGTCCTTTCCTCAAGGTAAAGCCTTGAATAGCCCTGCCGAAGTGGAAGCTTGGAGCAGAGTCCTTGAGGCATTAGCTTTAGGTCTGCTTTCTTTAACGTTAGTAAGCATTTCAGGAAACGGAGGACCTCGCCTGGGCACCCTACTCCCTGCACGAACACCGAGCACTGGCAGGCTCCACTAGGCTGCTAAGAAACTTCCAGGCCCGGAATCCTTTCCCAGTCACTCAGTGTATGCTGAGTGTAGGGCAACACACTGCACTCTTCCCTGGGAGAGCTAGATTTCCTCAGCACTCCGACAGCTCCAGGAACTGTGTTCTCTCACGTCCTACATGTCATGCAAATCTGCCTCATTGCCCTAGGCTGAGCGGCACTGAGAAACCAAAACTGCTTCGCATTCCTTCCACAAAGTCATACATTAAGACCCCATCCTTACAGGAGAAATTCGGCTTGCGTTCCTGCTGTAAACAAAGCACAGTTCTTCCTCTTACACTGCAGGGTTTTAGAAGAAGCTAAGCCCGAGAGCCTAGCAAGAGCGCTCCTTGGGGGAGGCGGTTGGCTACACGCAGAACTCCGTGCCAAATAAACTTTATTCAAGGAAGGGACCAGTGTGTAGCTAGAGTGTATACTTGGTAGAAATCACAAGGAGGTAGGCTGCGTGTTCGCTGGAAACAGGGCCTTATGGCACAAGCCTTGCTTTCCCATTTTGAATGCTCCATTCATGCGGCCTTGAAGCTACCTAAATCACAGTTTTAGGACGGGTCTCTAGTCACTGCAGGCAGGGCTCTGGGAAAGGAACGAGTCTTCTCTACATCAACAGGGTGCTTTCATAGCCTGGGTGGGAGCTCCTCCTGATACGCTCTAGAGCTAAAAGGAAACTTGACGTGAGTCCTTTCCTCAAGGTAAAGCCTTGAATAGCCCTGCCGAAGTGGAAGCTTGGAGCAGAGTCCTTGAGGCATTAGCTTTAGGTCTGCTTTCTTTAACGTTAGTAAGCATTTCAGGAAACGGAGGACCTCGCCTGGGCACCCTATTCCCTGCACGAACACCGAGCACCGGCAGGCTCCACTAGGCTGCTAAGAAACTTCCAGGCCCGGAATCCTTTCCCAGTCACTCAGTGTATGCTGAGTGTAGGGCAACACACTGCACTCTTCCCTGGGAGAGCTAGATTTCCTCAGCACTCCAACAGCTCCAGGAACTGTGTTCTCTCACGTCCTACATGTCATGCCAATCTGCCTCATTGCCCTAGGCTGAGCGGCACTGAGAAACCAAAACTGCTTTGCATTCCTTCTACAAAGTCATACCTTAGGACCCCATCCTTACAGGAGAAAGTCAGCTTGCCTTGCTGCTGTAACCAAAGCACAGTTCTTCCTCTTACACTGCAGGGTTTTAGAAGAAGCTAAGCCCGATAGCCTAGCAAGAGCGCTCCTTGGGGGAGGCGTTTGGCTACACGCAGAACTCCGTGCCAAATAAACTTTATTCAAGGAAGGGACCAGTGTGTAGCTAGAGTGTCTACTTACTTGGTAGAAATCACATGGAGGTAGGCTACGTGTTCGCTGGAAACGGGGGCCTTATGGCACAAGCCTTGCTTTCCCATTTTGAGTGCTCCATTCATGCTGCCTTGAAGCTACCTAAATCACAGTTTAGGACGGGTCTCTAGTCACTGCAGGCAGGGCTCTGGGAAAGGAACAAGTGTTCTCTACATCAACAGGGTGCTTTCATAGCCTGGGTGGGAGCTCCTCCTGATACGCTCTAGAGCTAAAAGGAAACTTGACGTGAGTCCTTTCCTCAAGGTAAAGCCTTGAATAGCCCTGCCGAAGTGGAAGCTTGGAGCAGAGTCCTTGAGGCATTAGCTTTAGGTCTGCTTTCTTTAACGTTAGTAAGCATTTCAGGAAACGGAGGACCTCGCCTGGGCACCCTACTCCCTGCACGAACACCGAGCACTGGCAGGCTCCACTAGGCTGCTAAGAAACTTCCAGGCCCGGAATCCTTTCCCAGTCACTCAGTGTATGCTGAGTGTAGGGCAACACACTGCACTCTTCCCTGGGAGAGCTAGATTTCCTCAGCACTCCGACAGCTCCAGGAACTGTGTTCTCTCACGTCCTACATGTCATGCAAATCTGCCTCATTGCCCTAGGCTGAGCGGCACTGAGAAACCAAAACTGCTTCGCATTCCTTCCACAAAGTCATACATTAAGACCCCATCCTTACAGGAGAAATTCGGCTTGCGTTCCTGCTGTAAACAAAGCACAGTTCTTCCTCTTACACTGCAGGGTTTTAGAAGAAGCTAAGCCCGAGAGCCTAGCAAGAGCGCTCCTTGGGGGAGGCGGTTGGCTACACGCAGAACTCCGTGCCAAATAAACTTTATTCAAGGAAGGGACCAGTGTGTAGCTAGAGTGTATACTTGGTAGAAATCACAAGGAGGTAGGCTGCGTGTTCGCTGGAAACAGGGCCTTATGGCACAAGCCTTGCTTTCCCATTTTGAGTGCTCCATTCATGCTGCCTTGAAGCTACCTAAATCACAGTTTAGGACGGGTCTCTAGTCACTGCAGGCAGGGCTCTGGGAAAGGAACAAGTGTTCTCTACATCAGCAGGGTGCTTTCATAGCCTGGGTGGGAGCTCCTCCTGATACGCTCTAGAGCTAAAAGGAAACTTGACGTGAGTCCTTTCCTCAAGGTAAAGCCTTGAATAGCCCTGCCGAAGTGGAAGCTTGGAGCAGAGTCCTTGAGGCATTAGCTTTAGGTCTGCTTTCTTTAACGTTAGTAAGCATTTCAGGAAACGGAGGACCTCGCCTGGGCACCCTACTCCCTGCACGAACACCGAGCACCGGCAGGCTCCACTAGGCTGCTAAGAAACTTCCAGGCCCGGAATCCTTTCCCAGTCACTCAGTGTATGCTGAGTGTAGGGCAACACACTGCACTCTTCCCTGGGAGAACTAGATTTCCTCAGCACTCCGACAGCTCCAGGAACTGTGTTCTCTCACGTCCTACATGTCATGCAAATCTGCCTCATTGCCCTAGGCTGAGCGGCACTGAGAAACCAAAACTGCTTTGCATTCCTTCTACAAAGTCATACCTTAGGACCCCATCCTTACAGGAGAAAGTCAGCTTGCCTTGCTGCTGTAACCAAAGCACAGTTCTTCCTCTTACACTGCAGGGTTTTAGAAGAAGCTAAGCCCGATAGCCTAGCAAGAGCGCTCCTTGGGGGAGGCGTTTGGCTACACGCAGAACTCCGTGCCAAATAAACTTTATTCAAGGAAGGGACCAGTGTGTAGCTAGAGTGTCTACTTACTTGGTAGAAATCACATGGAGGTAGGCTACGTGTTCGCTGGAAACGGGGGCCTTATGGCACAAGCCTTGCTTTCCCATTTTGAGTGCTCCATTCATGCTGCCTTGAAGCTACCTAAATCACAGTTTAGGACGGGTCTCTAGTCACTGCAGGCAGGGCTCTGGGAAAGGAACAAGTGTTCTCTACATCAACAGGGTGCTTTCATAGCCTGGGTGGGAGCTCCTCCTGATACGCTCTAGAGCTAAAAGGAAACTTGACGTGAGTCCTTTCCTCAAGGTGAAGCCTTGAATAGCCCTGCCGAAGTGGAAGCTTGGAGCAGAGTCCTTGAGGCATTAGCTTTAGGTCTGCTTTCTTTAACGTTAGTAAGCATTTCAGGAAACGGAGGACCTCGCCTGGGCACCCTACTCCATGCACGAACACCGAGCACCGGCAGGCTCCACTAGGCTTCTAAGAAACTTCAGGCCCGGAATCCTTTCCCAGTCACTCAGTGTATGCTGAGTGTAGGGCAACACACTGCACTCTTCCCTGGGAGAGCTAGATTTCCTCAGCACTCCGACAGCTCCAGGAACTGTGTTCTCTCACGTCCTACATGTCATGCAAATCTGCCTCATTGCCCTAGGCTGAGCGGCACTGAGAAACCAAAACTGCTTTGCATTCCTTCCACAAAGTCATACATTAAGACGCCATCCTTACAGGAGAAATTCGGCTTGCGTTCCTGCTGTAAACAAAGCACAGTTCTTCCTCTTACACTGCAGGGTTTTAGAAGAAGCTAAGCCCGAGAGCCTAGCAAGAGCGTTCCTTGGGGGAGGCGGTTGGCTACACGCAGAACTCCGTGCCAAATAAACTTTATTCAAGGAAGGGACCAGTGTGTAGCTAGAGTGTATACTTGGTAGAAATCACAAGGAGGTAGGCTGCGTGTTCGCTGGAAACAGGGCCTTATGGCACAAGCCTTGCTTTCCCATTTTGAATGCTCCATTCATGCTGCCTTGAAGCTACCTAAATCACAGTTTTAGGACGGGTCTCTAGTCACTGCAGGCAGGGCTCTGGGAAAGGAACGAGTCTTCTCTACATCAACAGCGTGCTTTCATAGCCTGGGTGGGAGCTCCTCCTGATACGCTCTAGAGCTAAAAGGAAACTTGACGTGAGTCCTTTCCTCAAGGTAAAGCCTTGAATAGCCCTGCCGAAGTGGAAGCTTGGAGCAGAGTCCTTGAGGCATTAGCTTTAGGTCTGCTTTCTTTAACGTTAGTAAGCATTTCAGGAAACGGAGGACCTCTCCTGGGCACCCTATTCCCTGCACGAACACCGAGCACCGGCAGGCTCCACTAGGCTGCTAAGAAACTTCCAGGCCCGGAATCCTTTCCCAGTCACTCAGTGTATGCTGAGTGTAGGGCAACACACTGCACTCTTCCCTGGGAGAGCTAGATTTCCTCAGCACTCCAACAGCTCCAGGAACTGTGTTCTCTCACGTCCTACATGTCATGCCAATCTGCCTCATTGCCCTAGGCTGAGCGGCACTGAGAAACCAAAACTGCTTCGCATTGCTTCCACAAAGTCATACATTAAGACCCCATCCTTACAGGAGAAATTCGGCTTGCGTTCCTGCTGTAAACAAAGCACAGTTCTTCCTCTTACACTGCAGGGTTTTAGAAGAAGCTAAGCCCGAGAGCCTAGCAAGAGCGTTCCTTGGGGGAGGCGGTTGGCTACACGCAGAACTCCGTGCCAAATAAACTTTATTCAAGGAAGGGACCAGTTTGTAGCTAGAGTGTATACTTGGTAGAAATCACAAGGAGGTAGGCTGCGTGTTCGCTGGAAACAGGGCCTTATGGCACAAGCCTTGCTTTCCCATTTTGAATGCTCCATTCATGCTGCCTTGAAGCTACCTAAATAACAGTTTTAGGACGGGTCTCTAGTCACTGCAGGCAGGGCTCTGGGAAAGGAACGAGTCTTCTCTACATCAACAGGGTGCTTTCATAGCCTGGGTGGGAGCTCCTCCTGATACGCTCTAGAGCTAAAAGGAAACTTGACGTGAGTCCTTTCCTCAAGGTAAAGCCTTGAATAGCCCTGCCGAAGTGGAAGCTTGGAGCAGAGTCCTTGAGGCATTAGCTTTAGGTCTGCTTTCTTTAACGTTAGTAAGCATTTCAGGAAACGGAGGACCTCGCCTGGGCACCCTATTCCCTGCACGAACACCGAGCACCGGCAGGCTCCACTAGGCTGCTAAGAAACTTCCAGGCCCGGAATCCTTTCCCAGTCACTCAGTGTATGCTGAGTGTAGGGCAACACACTGCACTCTTCCCTGGGAGAGCTAGATTTCCTCAGCACTCCAACAGCTCCAGGAACTGTGTTCTCTCACGTCCTACATGTCATGCCAATCTGCCTCATTGCCCTAGGCTGAGCGGCACTGAGAAACCAAAACTGCTTTGCATTCCTTCTACAAAGTCATACCTTAGGACCCCATCCTTACAGGAGAAAGTCAGCTTGCCTTGCTGCTGTAACCAAAGCACAGTTCTTCCTCTTACACTGCAGGGTTTTAGAAGAAGCTAAGCCCGATAGCCTAGCAAGAGCGCTCCTTGGGGGAGGCGTTTGGCTACACGCAGAACTCCGTGCCAAATAAACTTTATTCAAGGAAGGGACCAGTGTGTAGCTAGAGTGTCTACTTACTTGGTAGAAATCACATGGAGGTAGGCTACGTGTTCGCTGGAAACGGGGGCCTTATGGCACAAGCCTTGCTTTCCCATTTTGAGTGCTCCATTCATGCTGCCTTGAAGCTACCTAAGTCACAGTTTAGGACGGGTCTCTAGTCACTGCAGGCAGGGCTCTGGGAAAGGAACAAGTGTTCTCTACATCAACAGGGTGCTTTCATAGCCTGGGTGGGAGCTCCTCCTGATACGCTCTAGAGCTAAAAGGAAACTTGACGTGAGTCCTTTCCTCAAGGTAAAGCCTTGAATAGCCCTGCCGAAGTGGAAGCTTGGAGCAGAGTCCTTGAGGCATTAGCTTTAGGTCTGCTTTCTTTAACGTTAGTAAGCATTTCAGGAAACGGAGGACCTCTCCTGGGCACCCTACTCCATGCACGAACACCGAGCACCGGCAGGCTCCACTAGGCTGCTAAGAAACTTCAGGCCCGGAATCCTTTCCCAGTCACTCAGTGTATGCTGAGTGTAGGGCAACACACTGCACTCTTCCCTGGGAGAGCTAGATTTCCTCAGCACTCCGACAGCTCCAGGAACTGTGTTCTCTCACGTCCTACATGTCATGCAAATCTGCCTCATTGCCCTAGGCTGAGCGGCACTGAGAAACCAAAATTGCTTCGCTTTCCTTCCACAAAGTCATACATTAAGACCCCATCCTTACAGGAGAAATTCGGCTTGCGTTCCTGCTGTAAACAAAGCACAGTTCTTCCTCTTAAACTGCAGGGTTTTAGAAGAAGCTAAGCCCGAGAGCCTAGCAAGAGCGTTCCTTGGGGGAGGCGGTTGGCTACACGCAGAACTCCGTGCCAAATAAACTTTATTCAAGGAAGGGACCAGTGTGTAGCTAGAGTGTATACTTGGTAGAAATCACAAGGAGGTAGGCTGCGTGTTCGCTGGAAACAGGGCCTTATGGCACAAGCCTTGCTTTCCCATTTTGAATGCTCCATTCATGCTGCCTTGAAGCTACCTAAATCACAGTTTTAGGACGGGTCTCTAGTCACTGCAGGCAGGGCTCTGGGAAAGGAACGAGTCTTCTCTACATCAACAGGGTGCTTTCATAGCCTGGGTGGGAGCTCCTCCTGATACGCTCTAGAGCTAAAAGGAAACTTGACGTGAGTCCTTTCCTCAAGGTAAAGCCTTGAATAGCCCTGCCGAAGTGGAAGCTTGGAGCAGAGTCCTTGAGGCATTAGCTTTAGGTCTGCTTTCTTTAACGTTAGTAAGCATTTCAGGAAACGGAGGACCTCTCCTGGGCACCCTATTCCCTGCACGAACACCGAGCACCGGCAGGCTCCACTAGGCTGCTAAGAAACTTCCAGGCCCGGAATCCTTTTCCAGTCACTCAGTGTATGCTGAGTGTAGGGCAACACACTGCACTCTTCCCTGGGAGAGCTAGATTTCCTCAGCACTCCAACAGCTCCAGGAACTGTGTTCTCTCACGTCCTACATGTCATGCCAATCTGCCTCATTGCCCTAGGCTGAGCGGCACTGAGAAACCAAAACTGCTTCGCATTGCTTCCACAAAGTCATACATTAAGACCCCATCCTTACAGGAGAAATTCGGCTTGCGTTCCTGCTGTAAACAAAGCACAGTTCTTCCTCTTACACTGCAGGGTTTTAGAAGAAGCTAAGCCCGAGAGCCTAGCAAGAGCGTTCCTTGGGGGAGGCGGTTGGCTACACGCAGAACTCCGTGCCAAATAAACTTTATTCAAGGAAGGGACCAGTGTGTAGCTAGAGTGTATACTTGGTAGAAATCACAAGGAGGTAGGCTGCGTGTTCGCTGGAAACAGGGCCTTATGGCACAAGCCTTGCTTTCCCATTTTGAATGCTCCATTCATGCTGCCTTGAAGCTACCTAAATAACAGTTTTAGGACGGGTCTCTAGTCACTGCAGGCAGGGCTCTGGGAAAGGAACGAGTCTTCTCTACATCAACAGGGTGCTTTCATAGCCTGGGTGGGAGCTCCTCCTGATACGCTCTAGAGCTAAAAGGAAACTTGACGTGAGTCCTTTCCTCAAGGTAAAGCCTTGAATAGCCCTGCCGAAGTGGAAGCTTGGAGCAGAGTCCTTGAGGCATTAGCTTTAGGTCTGCTTTCTTTAACGTTAGTAAGCATTTCAGGAAACGGAGGACCTCGCCTGGGCACCCTATTCCCTGCATGAACACCGAGCACCGGCAGGCTCCACTAGGCTGCTAAGAAACTTCCAGGCCCGGAATCCTTTCCCAGTCACTCAGTGTATGCTGAGTGTAGGGCAACACACTGCACTCTTCCCTGGGAGAGCTAGATTTCCTCAGCACTCCAACAGCTCCAGGAACTGTGTTCTCTCACGTCCTACATGTCATGCAAATCTGCCTCATTGCCCTAGGCTGAGCGGCACTGAGAAACCAAAACTGCTTTGCATTCCTTCTACAAAGTCATACCTTAGGACCCCATCCTTACAGGAGAAAGTCAGCTTGCCTTGCTGCTGTAACCAAAGCACAGTTCTTCCTCTTACACTGCAGGGTTTTAGAAGAAGCTAAGCCCGATAGCCTAGCAAGAGCGCTCCTTGGGGGAGGCGTTTGGCTACACGCAGAACTCCGTGCCAAATAAACTTTATTCAAGGAAGGGACCAGTGTGTAGCTAGAGTGTCTACTTACTTGTTAGAAATCACATGGAGGTAGGCTACGTGTTCCCTGGAAACGGGGGCCTTATGGCACAAGCCTTGCTTTCCCATTTTGAGTGCTCCATTCATGCTGCCTTGAAGCTACCTAAGTCACAGTTTAGGACGGGTCTCTAGTCACTGCAGGCAGGGCTCTGGGAAAGGAACAAGTGTTCTCTACATCAGCAGGGTGCTTTCATAGCCTGGGTGGGAGCTCCTCCTGATACGCTCTAGAGCTAAAAGGAAACTTGACGTGAGTCCTTTCCTCAAGGTAAAGCCTTGAATAGCCCTGCCGAAGTGGAAGCTTGGAGCAGAGTCCTTGAGGCATTAGCTTTAGGTCTGCTTTCTTTAACGTTAGTAAGCATTTCAGGAAACGGAGGACCTCGCCTGGGCACCCTACTCCCTGCACGAACACCGAGCACCGGCAGGCTCCACTAGGCTGCTAAGAAACTTCCAGGCCCGGAATCCTTTCCCAGTCACTCAGTGTATGCTGAGTGTAGGGCAACACACTGCACTCTTCCCTGGGAGAACTAGATTTCCTCAGCACTCCGACAGCTCCAGGAACTGTGTTCTCTCACGTCCTACATGTCATGCAAATCTGCCTCATTGCCCTAGGCTGAGCGGCCCTGAGAAACCAAAACTGCTTCGCATTCCTTCCACAAAGTCATACATTAAGACCCCATCCTTACAGGAGAAATTCGGCTTGCGTTCCTGCTGTAAACAAAGCACAGTTCTTCCTCTTACACTGCAGGGTTTTAGAAGAAGCTAAGCCCGAGAGCCTAGCAAGAGCGCTCCTTGGGGGAGGCGGTTGGCTACACGCAGAACTCCGTGCCAAATAAACTTTATTCAAGGAAGGGACCAGTGTGTAGCTAGAGTGTATACTTGGTAGAAATCACAAGGAGGTAGGCTGCGTGTTCGCTGGAAACAGGGCCTTATGGCACAAGCCTTGCTTTCCCATTTTGAATGCTCCATTCATGCGGCCTTGAAGCTACCTAAATCACAGTTTTAGGACGGGTCTCTAGTCACTGCAGGCAGGGCTCTGGGAAAGGAACGAGTCTTCTCTACATCAACAGGGTGCTTTCATAGCCTGGGTGGGAGCTCCTCCTGATACGCTCTAGAGCTAAAAGGAAACTTGACGTGAGTCCTTTCCTCAAGGTAAAGCCTTGAATAGCCCTGCCGAAGTGGAAGCTTGGAGCAGAGTCCTTGAGGCATTAGCTTTAGGTCTGCTTTCTTTAACGTTAGTAAGCATTTCAGGAAACGGAGGACCTCTCCTGGGCACCCTATTCCCTGCACGAACACCGAGCACCTGCAGGCTCCACTAGGCTGCTAAGAAACTTCCAGGCCCGGAATCCTTTCCCAGTCACTCAGTGTATGCTGAGTGTAGGGCAACACACTGCACTCTTCCCTGGGAGAGCTAGATTTCCTCAGCACTCCAACAGCTCCAAGAACTGTGTTCTCTCACGTCCTACATGTCATGCCAATCTGCCTCATTGCCCTAGGCTGAGCGGCACTGAGAAACCAAAACTGCTTTGCATTCCTTCTACAAAGTCATACCTTAGGACCCCATCCTTACAGGAGAAAGTCAGCTTGCCTTGCTGCTGTAACCAAAGCACAGTTCTTCCTCTTACACTGCAGGGTTTTAGAAGAAGCTAAGCCCGATAGCCTAGCAAGAGCGCTCCTTGGGGGAGGCGTTTGGCTACACGCAGAACTCCGTGCCAAATAAACTTTATTCAAGGAAGGGACCAGTGTGTAGCTAGAGTGTCTACTTACTTGGTAGAAATCACATGGAGGTAGGCTACGTGTTCGCTGGAAACGGGGGCCTTATGGCACAAGCCTTGCTTTCCCATTTTGAGTGCTCCATTCATGCTGCCTTGAAGCTACCTAAATCACAGTTTAGGACGGGTCTCTAGTCACTGCAGGCAGGGCTCTGGGAAAGGAACAAGTGTTCTCTACATCAACAGGGTGCTTTCATAGCCTGGGTGGGAGCTCCTCCTGATACGCTCTAGAGCTAAAAGGAAACTTGACGTGAGTCCTTTCCTCAAGGTAAAGCCTTGAATAGCCCTGCCGAAGTGGAAGCTTGGAGCAGAGTCCTTGAGGCATTAGCTTTAGGTCTGCTTTCTTTAACGTTAGTAAGCATTTCAGGAAACGGAGGACCTCGCCTGGGCACCCTACTCCCTGCACGAACAACGAGCACCGGCAGGCTCCACTAGGATTCTAAGAAACTTCCAGGCCCGGAATCCTTTCCCAGTCACTCAGTGTATGCTGAGTGTAGGGCAACACACTGCACTCTTCCCTGGGAGAGCTAGATTTCCTCAGCACTCCGACAGGTCCAGGAACTGTGTTCTCTCACGTCCTACATGTCATGCAAATCTGCCTCATTGCCCTAGGCTGAGCGGCACTGAGAAACCAAAACTGCTTCGCATTCCTTCCACAAAGTCATACATTAAGACGCCATCCTTACAGGAGAAATTCGGCTTGCGTTCCTGCTGTAAACAAAGCACAGTTCTTCCTCTTACACTGCAGGGTTTTAGAAGAAGCTAAGCCCGAGAGCCTAGCAAGAGCGTTCCTTGGGGGAGGCGGTTGGCTACACGCAGAACTCCGTGCCAAATAAACTTTATTCAAGGAAGGGACCAGTGTGTAGCTAGAGTGTATACTTGGTAGAAATCACAAGGAGGTAGGCTGCGTGTTCGCTGGAAACAGGGCCTTATGGCACAAGCCTTGCTTTCCCATTTTGAATGCTCCATTCATGCTGCCTTGAAGCTACCTAAATAACAGTTTTAGGACGGGTCTCTAGTCACTGCAGGCAGGGCTCTGGGAAAGGAACGAGTCTTCTCTACATCAACAGGGTGCTTTCATAGCCTGGGTGGGAGCTCCTCCTGATACGCTCTAGAGCTAAAAGGAAACTTGACGTGAGTCCTTTCCTCAAGGTAAAGCCTTGAATAGCCCTGCCGAAGTGGAAGCTTGGAGCAGAGTCCTTGAGGCATTAGCTTTAGGTCTGCTTTCTTTAACGTTAGTAAGCATTTCAGGAAACGGAGGACCTCGCCTGGGCACCCTATTCCCTGCACGAACACCGAGCACCGGCAGGCTCCACTAGGCTGCTAAGAAACTTCCAGGCCCGGAATCCTTTCCCAGTCACTCAGTGTATGCTGAGTGTAGGGCAACACACTGCACTCTTCCCTGGGAGAGCTAGATTTCCTCAGCACTCCAACAGCTCCAGGAACTGTGTTCTCTCACGTCCTACATGTCATGCAAATCTGCCTCATTGCCCTAGGCTGAGCGGCACTGAGAAACCAAAACTGCTTTGCATTCCTTCTACAAAGTCATACCTTAGGACCCCATCCTTACAGGAGAAAGTCAGCTTGCCTTGCTGCTGTAACCAAAGCACAGTTCTTCCTCTTACACTGCAGGGTTTTAGAAGAAGCTAAGCCCGATAGCCTAGCAAGAGCGCTCCTTGGGGGAGGCGTTTGGCTACACGCAGAACTCCGTGCCAAATAAACTTTATTCAAGGAAGGGACCAGTGTGTAGCTAGAGTGTCTACTTACTTGGTAGAAATCACATGGAGGTAGGCTACGTGTTCGCTGGAAACGGGGGCCTTATGGCACAAGCCTTGCTTTCCCATTTTGAGTGCTCCATTCATGCTGCCTTGAAGCTACCTAAATCACAGTTTAGGACGGGTCTCTAGTCACTGCAGGCAGGGCTCTGGGAAAGGAACAAGTGTTCTCTACATCAACAGGGTGCTTTCATAGCCTGGGTGGGAGCTCCTCCTGATACGCTCTAGAGCTAAAAGGAAACTTGACGTGAGTCCTTTCCTCAAGGTAAAGCCTTGAATAGCCCTGCCGAAGTGGAAGCTTGGAGCAGAGTCCTTGAGGCATTAGCTTTAGGTCTGCTTTCTTTAACGTTAGTAAGCATTTCAGGAAACGGAGGACCTCGCCTGGGCACCCTACTCCCTGCACGAACACCGAGCACTGGCAGGCTCCACTAGGCTGCTAAGAAACTTCCAGGCCCGGAATCCTTTCCCAGTCACTCAGTGTATGCTGAGTGTAGGGCAACACACTGCACTCTTCCCTGGGAGAGCTAGATTTCCTCAGCACTCCGACAGGTCCAGGAACTGTGTTCTCTCACGTCCTACATGTCATGCAAATCTGCCTCATTGCCCTAGGCTGAGCGGCACTGAGAAACCAAAACTGCTTCGCATTCCTTCCACAAAGTCATACATTAAGACCCCATCCTTACAGGAGAAATTCGGCTTGCGTTCCTGCTGTAAACAAAGCACAGTTCTTCCTCTTACACTGCAGGGTTTTAGAAGAAGCTAAGCCCGAGAGCCTAGCAAGAGCGCTCCTTGGGGGAGGCGGTTGGCTACACGCAGAACTCCGTGCCAAATAAACTTTATTCAAGGAAGGGACCAGTGTGTAGCTAGAGTGTATACTTGGTAGAAATCACAAGGAGGTAGGCTGCGTGTTCGCTGGAAACAGGGCCTTATGGCACAAGCCTTGCTTTCCCATTTTGAATGCTCCATTCATGCGGCCTTGAAGCTACCTAAATCACAGTTTTAGGACGGGTCTCTAGTCACTGCAGGCAGGGCTCTGGGAAAGGAACGAGTCTTCTCTACATCAACAGGGTGCTTTCATAGCCTGGGTGGGAGCTCCTCCTGATACGCTCTAGAGCTAAAAGGAAACTTGACGTGAGTCCTTTCCTCAAGGTAAAGCCTTGAATAGCCCTGCCGAAGTGGAAGCTTGGAGCAGAGTCCTTGAGGCATTAGCTTTAGGTCTGCTTTCTTTAACGTTAGTAAGCATTTCAGGAAACGGAGGACCTCGCCTGGGCACCCTATTCCCTGCACGAACACCGAGCACCGGCAGGCTCCACTAGGCTGCTAAGAAACTTCCAGGCCCGGAATCCTTTCCCAGTCACTCAGTGTATGCTGAGTGTAGGGCAACACACTGCACTCTTCCCTGGGAGAGCTAGATTTCCTCAGCACTCCAACAGCTCCAGGAACTGTGTTCTCTCACGTCCTACATGTCATGCAAATCTGCCTCATTGCCCTAGGCTGAGCGGCACTGAGAAACCAAAACTGCTTTGCATTCCTTCTACAAAGTCATACCTTAGGACCCCATCCTTACAGGAGAAAGTCAGCTTGCCTTGCTGCTGTAACCAAAGCACAGTTCTTCCTCTTACACTGCAGGGTTTTAGAAGAAGCTAAGCCCGATAGCCTAGCAAGAGCGCTCCTTGGGGGAGGCGTTTGGCTACACGCAGAACTCCGTGCCAAATAAACTTTATTCAAGGAAGGGACCAGTGTGTAGCTAGAGTGTCTACTTACTTGGTAGAAATCACATGGAGGTAGGCTACGTGTTCGCTGGAAACGGGGGCCTTATGGCACAAGCCTTGCTTTCCCATTTTGAGTGCTCCATTCATGCTGCCTTGAAGCTACCTAAATCACAGTTTAGGACGGGTCTCTAGTCACTGCAGGCAGGGCTCTGGGAAAGGAACAAGTGTTCTCTACATCAACAGGGTGCTTTCATAGCCTGGGTGGGAGCTCCTCCTGATACGCTCTAGAGCTAAAAGGAAACTTGACGTGAGTCCTTTCCTCAAGGTAAAGCCTTGAATAGCCCTGCCGAAGTGGAAGCTTGGAGCAGAGTCCTTGAGGCATTAGCTTTAGGTCTGCTTTCTTTAACGTTAGTAAGCATTTCAGGAAACGGAGGACCTCGCCTGGGCACCCTACTCCCTGCACGAACACCGAGCACTGGCAGGCTCCACTAGGCTGCTAAGAAACTTCCAGGCCCGGAATCCTTTCCCAGTCACTCAGTGTATGCTGAGTGTAGGGCAACACACTGCACTCTTCCCTGGGAGAGCTAGATTTCCTCAGCACTCCGACAGCTCCAGGAACTGTGTTCTCTCACGTCCTACATGTCATGCAAATCTGCCTCATTGCCCTAGGCTGAGCGGCACTGAGAAACCAAAACTGCTTCGCATTCCTTCCACAAAGTCATACATTAAGACCCCATCCTTACAGGAGAAATTCGGCTTGCGTTCCTGCTGTAAACAAAGCACAGTTCTTCCTCTTACACTGCAGGGTTTTAGAAGAAGCTAAGCCCGAGAGCCTAGCAAGAGCGCTCCTTGGGGGAGGCGGTTGGCTACACGCAGAACTCCGTGCCAAATAAACTTTATTCAAGGAAGGGACCAGTGTGTAGCTAGAGTGTATACTTGGTAGAAATCACAAGGAGGTAGGCTGCGTGTTCGCTGGAAACAGGGCCTTATGGCACAAGCCTTGCTTTCCCATTTTGAATGCTCCATTCATGCGGCCTTGAAGCTACCTAAATCACAGTTTTAGGACGGGTCTCTAGTCACTGCAGGCAGGGCTCTGGGAAAGGAACGAGTCTTCTCTACATCAACAGGGTGCTTTCATAGCCTGGGTGGGAGCTCCTCCTGATACGCTCTAGAGCTAAAAGGAAACTTGACGTGAGTCCTTTCCTCAAGGTAAAGCCTTGAATAGCCCTGCCGAAGTGGAAGCTTGGAGCAGAGTCCTTGAGGCATTAGCTTTAGGTCTGCTTTCTTTAACGTTAGTAAGCATTTCAGGAAACGGAGGACCTCTCCTGGGCACCCTATTCCCTGCACGAACACCGAGCACCTGCAGGCTCCACTAGGCTGCTAAGAAACTTCCAGGCCCGGAATCCTTTCCCAGTCACTCAGTGTATGCTGAGTGTAGGGCAACACACTGCACTCTTCCCTGGGAGAGCTAGATTTCCTCAGCACTCCAACAGCTCCAGGAACTGTGTTCTCTCACGTCCTACATGTCATGCCAATCTGCCTCATTGCCCTAGGCTGAGCGGCACTGAGAAACCAAAACTGCTTTGCATTCCTTCTACAAAGTCATACCTTAGGACCCCATCCTTACAGGAGAAAGTCAGCTTGCCTTGCTGCTGTAACCAAAGCACAGTTCTTCCTCTTACACTGCAGGGTTTTAGAAGAAGCTAAGCCCGATAGCCTAGCAAGAGCGCTCCTTGGGGGAGGCGTTTGGCTACACGCAGAACTCCGTGCCAAATAAACTTTATTCAAGGAAGGGACCAGTGTGTAGCTAGAGTGTCTACTTACTTGGTAGAAATCACATGGAGGTAGGCTACGTGTTCGCTGGAAACGGGGGCCTTATGGCACAAGCCTTGCTTTCCCATTTTGAGTGCTCCATTCATGCTGCCTTGAAGCTACCTAAATCACAGTTTAGGACGGGTCTCTAGTCACTGCAGGCAGGGCTCTGGGAAAGGAACAAGTGTTCTCTACATCAGCAGGGTGCTTTCATAGCCTGGGTGGGAGCTCCTCCTGATACGCTCTAGAGCTAAAAGGAAACTTGACGTGAGTCCTTTCCTCAAGGTAAAGCCTTGAATAGCCCTGCCGAAGTGGAAGCTTGGAGCAGAGTCCTTGAGGCATTAGCTTTAGGTCTGCTTTCTTTAACGTTAGTAAGCATTTCAGGAAACGGAGGACCTCGCCTGGGCACCCTACTCCCTGCACGAACACCGAGCACCGGCAGGCTCCACTAGGCTGCTAAGAAACTTCCAGGCCCGGAATCCTTTCCCAGTCACTCAGTGTATGCTGAGTGTAGGGCAACACACTGCACTCTTCCCTGGGAGAGCTAGATTTCCTCAGCACTCCGACAGCTCCAGGAACTGTGTTCTCTCACGTCCTACATGTCATGCAAATCTGCCTCATTGCCCTAGGCTGAGCGGCACTGAGAAACCAAAACTGCTTCGCATTCCTTCCACAAAGTCATACATTAAGACCCCATCCTTACAGGAGAAATTCGGCTTGCGTTCCTGCTGTAAACAAAGCACAGTTCTTCCTCTTACACTGCAGGGTTTTAGAAGAAGCTAAGCCCGAGAGCCTAGCAAGAGCGCTCCTTGGGGGAGGCGGTTGGCTACACGCAGAACTCCGTGCCAAATAAACTTTATTCAAGGAAGGGACCAGTGTGTAGCTAGAGTGTATACTTGGTAGAAATCACAAGGAGGTAGGCTGCGTGTTCGCTGGAAACAGGGCCTTATGGCACAAGCCTTGCTTTCCCATTTTGAATGCTCCATTCATGCGGCCTTGAAGCTACCTAAATCACAGTTTTAGGACGGGTCTCTAGTCACTGCAGGCAGGGCTCTGGGAAAGGAACGAGTCTTCTCTACATCAACAGGGTGCTTTCATAGCCTGGGTGGGAGCTCCTCCTGATACGCTCTAGAGCTAAAAGGAAACTTGACGTGAGTCCTTTCCTCAAGGTAAAGCCTTGAATAGCCCTGCCGAAGTGGAAGCTTGGAGCAGAGTCCTTGAGGCATTAGCTTTAGGTCTGCTTTCTTTAACGTTAGTAAGCATTTCAGGAAACGGAGGACCTCGCCTGGGCACCCTATTCCCTGCACGAACACCGAGCACCGGCAGGCTCCACTAGGCTGCTAAGAAACTTCCAGGCCCGGAATCCTTTCCCAGTCACTCAGTGTATGCTGAGTGTAGGGCAACACACTGCACTCTTCCCTGGGAGAGCTAGATTTCCTCAGCACTCCAACAGCTCCAGGAACTGTGTTCTCTCACGTCCTACATGTCATGCAAATCTGCCTCATTGCCCTAGGCTGAGCGGCACTGAGAAACCAAAACTGCTTTGCATTCCTTCTACAAAGTCATACCTTAGGACCCCATCCTTACAGGAGAAAGTCAGCTTGCCTTGCTGCTGTAACCAAAGCACAGTTCTTCCTCTTACACTGCAGGGTTTTAGAAGAAGCTAAGCCCGATAGCCTAGCAAGAGCGCTCCTTGGGGGAGGCGTTTGGCTACACGCAGAACTCCGTGCCAAATAAACTTTATTCAAGGAAGGGACCAGTGTGTAGCTAGAGTGTCTACTTACTTGGTAGAAATCACATGGAGGTAGGCTACGTGTTCGCTGGAAACGGGGGCCTTATGGCACAAGCCTTGCTTTCCCATTTTGAGTGCTCCATTCATGCTGCCTTGAAGCTACCTAAATCACAGTTTAGGACGGGTCTCTAGTCACTGCAGGCAGGGCTCTGGGAAAGGAACAAGTGTTCTCTACATCAACAGGGTGCTTTCATAGCCTGGGTGGGAGCTCCTCCTGATACGCTCTAGAGCTAAAAGGAAACTTGACGTGAGTCCTTTCCTCAAGGTAAAGCCTTGAATAGCCCTGCCGAAGTGGAAGCTTGGAGCAGAGTCCTTGAGGCATTAGCTTTAGGTCTGCTTTCTTTAACGTTAGTAAGCATTTCAGGAAACGGAGGACCTCGCCTGGGCACCCTACTCCCTGCACGAACACCGAGCACTGGCAGGCTCCACTAGGCTGCTAAGAAACTTCCAGGCCCGGAATCCTTTCCCAGTCACTCAGTGTATGCTGAGTGTAGGGCAACACACTGCACTCTTCCCTGGGAGAGCTAGATTTCCTCAGCACTCCGACAGCTCCAGGAACTGTGTTCTCTCACGTCCTACATGTCATGCAAATCTGCCTCATTGCCCTAGGCTGAGCGGCACTGAGAAACCAAAACTGCTTCGCATTCCTTCCACAAAGTCATACATTAAGACCCCATCCTTACAGGAGAAATTCGGCTTGCGTTCCTGCTGTAAACAAAGCACAGTTCTTCCTCTTACACTGCAGGGTTTTAGAAGAAGCTAAGCCCGAGAGCCTAGCAAGAGCGCTCCTTGGGGGAGGCGGTTGGCTACACGCAGAACTCCGTGCCAAATAAACTTTATTCAAGGAAGGGACCAGTGTGTAGCTAGAGTGTATACTTGGTAGAAATCACAAGGAGGTAGGCTGCGTGTTCGCTGGAAACAGGGCCTTATGGCACAAGCCTTGCTTTCCCATTTTGAATGCTCCATTCATGCGGCCTTGAAGCTACCTAAATCACAGTTTTAGGACGGGTCTCTAGTCACTGCAGGCAGGGCTCTGGGAAAGGAACGAGTCTTCTCTACATCAACAGGGTGCTTTCATAGCCTGGGTGGGAGCTCCTCCTGATACGCTCTAGAGCTAAAAGGAAACTTGACGTGAGTCCTTTCCTCAAGGTAAAGCCTTGAATAGCCCTGCCGAAGTGGAAGCTTGGAGCAGAGTCCTTGAGGCATTAGCTTTAGGTCTGCTTTCTTTAACGTTAGTAAGCATTTCAGGAAACGGAGGACCTCTCCTGGGCACCCTATTCCCTGCACGAACACCGAGCACCTGCAGGCTCCACTAGGCTGCTAAGAAACTTCCAGGCCCGGAATCCTTTCCCAGTCACTCAGTGTATGCTGAGTGTAGGGCAACACACTGCACTCTTCCCTGGGAGAGCTAGATTTCCTCAGCACTCCAACAGCTCCAGGAACTGTGTTCTCTCACGTCCTACATGTCATGCCAATCTGCCTCATTGCCCTAGGCTGAGCGGCACTGAGAAACCAAAACTGCTTTGCATTCCTTCTACAAAGTCATACCTTAGGACCCCATCCTTACAGGAGAAAGTCAGCTTGCCTTGCTGCTGTAACCAAAGCACAGTTCTTCCTCTTACACTGCAGGGTTTTAGAAGAAGCTAAGCCCGATAGCCTAGCAAGAGCGCTCCTTGGGGGAGGCGTTTGGCTACACGCAGAACTCCGTGCCAAATAAACTTTATTCAAGGAAGGGACCAGTGTGTAGCTAGAGTGTCTACTTACTTGGTAGAAATCACATGGAGGTAGGCTACGTGTTCGCTGGAAACGGGGGCCTTATGGCACAAGCCTTGCTTTCCCATTTTGAGTGCTCCATTCATGCTGCCTTGAAGCTACCTAAATCACAGTTTAGGACGGGTCTCTAGTCACTGCAGGCAGGGCTCTGGGAAAGGAACAAGTGTTCTCTACATCAGCAGGGTGCTTTCATAGCCTGGGTGGGAGCTCCTCCTGATACGCTCTAGAGCTAAAAGGAAACTTGACGTGAGTCCTTTCCTCAAGGTAAAGCCTTGAATAGCCCTGCCGAAGTGGAAGCTTGGAGCAGAGTCCTTGAGGCATTAGCTTTAGGTCTGCTTTCTTTAACGTTAGTAAGCATTTCAGGAAACGGAGGACCTCGCCTGGGCACCCTACTCCCTGCACGAACACCGAGCACCGGCAGGCTCCACTAGGCTGCTAAGAAACTTCCAGGCCCGGAATCCTTTCCCAGTCACTCAGTGTATGCTGAGTGTAGGGCAACACACTGCACTCTTCCCTGGGAGAACTAGATTTCCTCAGCACTCCGACAGCTCCAGGAACTGTGTTCTCTCACGTCCTACATGTCATGCAAATCTGCCTCATTGCCCTAGGCTGAGCGGCACTGAGAAACCAAAACTGCTTCGCATTCCTTCCACAAAGTCATACATTAAGACCCCATCCTTACAGGAGAAATTCGGCTTGCGTTCCTGCTGTAAACAAAGCACAGTTCTTCCTCTTACACTGCAGGGTTTTAGAAGAAGCTAAGCCCGAGAGCCTAGCAAGAGCGCTCCTTGGGGGAGGCGGTTGGCTACACGCAGAACTCCGTGCCAAATAAACTTTATTCAAGGAAGGGACCAGTGTGTAGCTAGAGTGTATACTTGGTAGAAATCACAAGGAGGTAGGCTGCGTGTTCGCTGGAAACAGGGCCTTATGGCACAAGCCTTGCTTTCCCATTTTGAATGCTCCATTCATGCGGCCTTGAAGCTACCTAAATCACAGTTTTAGGACGGGTCTCTAGTCACTGCAGGCAGGGCTCTGGGAAAGGAACGAGTCTTCTCTACATCAACAGGGTGCTTTCATAGCCTGGGTGGGAGCTCCTCCTGATACGCTCTAGAGCTAAAAGGAAACTTGACGTGAGTCCTTTCCTCAAGGTAAAGCCTTGAATAGCCCTGCCGAAGTGGAAGCTTGGAGCAGAGTCCTTGAGGCATTAGCTTTAGGTCTGCTTTCTTTAACGTTAGTAAGCATTTCAGGAAACGGAGGACCTCGCCTGGGCACCCTATTCCCTGCACGAACACCGAGCACCGGCAGGCTCCACTAGGCTGCTAAGAAACTTCCAGGCCCGGAATCCTTTCCCAGTCACTCAGTGTATGCTGAGTGTAGGGCAACACACTGCACTCTTCCCTGGGAGAGCTAGATTTCCTCAGCAATCCAACAGCTCCAGGAACTGTGTTCTCTCACGTCCTACATGTCATGCCAATCTGCCTCATTGCCCTAGGCTGAGCGGCACTGAGAAACCAAAACTGCTTTGCATTCCTTCTACAAAGTCATACCTTAGGACCCCATCCTTACAGGAGAAAGTCAGCTTGCCTTGCTGCTGTAACCAAAGCACAGTTCTTCCTCTTACACTGCAGGGTTTTAGAAGAAGCTAAGCCCGATAGCCTAGCAAGAGCGCTCCTTGGGGGAGGCGTTTGGCTACACGCAGAACTCCGTGCCAAATAAACTTTATTCAAGGAAGGGACCAGTGTGTAGCTAGAGTGTCTCCTTACTTGGTAGAAATCACATGGAGGTAGGCTACGTGTTCGCTGGAAACGGGGGCCTTATGGCACAAGCCTTGCTTTCCCATTTTGAATGCTCCATTCATGCTGCCTTGAAGCTACCTAAATAACAGTTTTAGGACGGGTCTCTAGTCACTGCAGGCAGGGCTCTGGGAAAGGAACGAGTCTTCTCTACATCAACAGCGTGCTTTCATAGCCTGGGTGGGAGCTCCTCCTGATACGCTCTAGAGCTAAAAGGAAACTTGACGTGAGTCCTTTCCTCAAGGTAAAGCCTTGAATAGCCCTGCCGAAGTGGAAGCTTGGAGCAGAGTCCTTGAGGCATTAGCTTTAGGTCTGCTTTCTTTAACGTTAGTAAGCATTTCAGGAAACGGAGGACCTCGCCTGGGCACCCTACTCCCTGCACGAACACCGAGCACCGGCAGGCTCCACTAGGCTGCTAAGAAACTTCAGGCCCGGAATCCTTTCCCAGTCACTCAGTGTATGCTGAGTGTAGGGCAACACACTGCACTCTTCCCTGGGAGAGCTAGATTTCCTCAGCACTCCGACAGCTCCAGGAACTGTGTTCTCTCACGTCCTACATGTCATGCAAATCTGCCTCATTGCCCTAGGCTGAGCGGCACTGAGAAACCAAAACTGCTTCGCATTCCTTCCACAAAGTCATACATTAAGACCCCATCCTTACAGGAGAAATTCGGCTTGCGTTCCTGCTGTAAACAAAGCACAGTTCTTCCTCTTACACTGCAGGGTTTTAGAAGAAGCTAAGCCCGAGAGCCTAGCAAGAGCGTTCCTTGGGGGAGGCGGTTGGCTACACGCAGAACTCCGTGCCAAATAAACTTTATTCAAGGAAGGGACCAGTGTGTAGCTAGAGTGTATACTTGGTAGAAATCACAAGGAGGTAGGCTGCGTGTTCGCTGGAAACAGGGCCTTATGGCACAAGCCTTGCTTTCCCATTTTGAATGCTCCATTCATGCTGCCTTGAAGCTACGTAAATAACAGTTTTAGGACGGGTCTCTAGTCACTGCAGGCAGGGCTCTGGGAAAGGAACGAGTCTTCTCTACATCAACAGGGTGCTTTCATAGCCTGGGTGGGAGCTCCTCCTGATACGCTCTAGAGCTAAAAGGAAACTTGACGTGAGTCCTTTCCTCAAGGTAAAGCCTTGAATAGCCCTGCCGAAGTGGAAGCTTGGAGCAGAGTCCTTGAGGCATTAGCTTTAGGTCTGCTTTCTTTAACGTTAGTAAGCATTTCAGGAAACGGAGGACCTCTCCTGGGCACCCTATTCCCTGCACGAACACCGAGCACCGGCAGGCTCCACTAGGCTGCTAAGAAACTTCCAGGCCCGGAATCCTTTCCCAGTCACTCAGTGTATGCTGAGTGTAGGGCAACACACTGCACTCTTCCCTGGGAGAGCTAGATTTCCTCAGCACTCCAACAGCTCCAGGAACTGTGTTCTCTCACGTCCTACATGTCATGCCAATCTGCCTCATTGCCCTAGGCTGAGCGGCACTGAGAAACCAAAACTGCTTTGCATTCCTTCTACAAAGTCATACCTTAGGACCCCATCCTTACAGGAGAAAGTCAGCTTGCCTTGCTGCTGTAACCAAAGCACAGTTCTTCCTCTTACACTGCAGGGTTTTAGAAGAAGCTAAGCCCGATAGCCTAGCAAGAGCGCTCCTTGGGGGAGGCGTTTGGCTACACGCAGAACTCCGTGCCAAATAAACTTTATTCAAGGAAGGGAACAGTGTGTAGCTAGAGTGTCTACTTACTTGGTAGAAATCACATGGAGGTAGGCTACGTGTTCGCTGGAAACGGGGGCCTTATGGCACAAGCCTTGCTTTCCCATTTTGAGTGCTCCATTCATGCTGCCTTGAAGCTACCTAAATAACAGTTTAGGACGGGTCTCTAGTCACTGCAGGCAGGGCTCTGGGAAAGGAACAAGTGTTCTCTACATCAACAGGGTGCTTTCATAGCCTGGGTGGGAGCTCCTCCTGATACGCTCTAGAGCTAAAAGGAAACTTGACGTGAGTCCTTTCCTCAAGGTAAAGCCTTGAATAGCCCTGCCGAAGTGGAAGCTTGGAGCAGAGTCCTTGAGGCATTAGCTTTAGGTCTGCTTTCTTTAACGTTAGTAAGCATTTCAGGAAACGGAGGACCTCGCCTGGGCACCCTACTCCATGCACGAACACCGAGCACCGGCAGGCTCCACTAGGCTGCTAAGAAACTTCAGGCCCGGAATCCTTTCCCAGTCACTCAGTGTATGCTGAGTGTAGGGCAACACACTGCACTCTTCCCTGGGAGAGCTAGATTTCCTCAGCACTCCGACAGCTCCAGGAACTGTGTTCTCTCACGTCCTACATGTCATGCCAATCTGCCTCATTGCCCTAGGCTGAGCGGCACTGAGAAACCAAAACTGCTTCGCATTGCTTCCACAAAGTCATACATTAAGACCCCATCCTTACAGGAGAAATTCGGCTTGCGTTCCTGCTGTAAACAAAGCACAGTTCTTCCTCTTACACTGCAGGGTTTTAGAAGAAGCTAAGCCCGAGAGCCTAGCAAGAGCGTTCCTTGGGGGAGGCGGTTGGCTACACGCAGAACTCCGTGCCAAATAAACTTTATTCAAGGAAGGGACCAGTGTGTAGCTAGAGTGTATACTTGGTAGAAATCACAAGGAGGTAGGCTGCGTGTTCGCTGGAAACAGGGCCTTATGGCACAAGCCTTGCTTTCCCATTTTGAATGCTCCATTCATGCTGCCTTGAAGCTACCTAAATCACAGTTTTAGGACGGGTCTCTAGTCACTGCAGGCAGGGCTCTGGGAAAGGAACGAGTCTTCTCTACATCAACAGGGTGCTTTCATAGCCTGGGTGGGAGCTCCTCCTGATACGCTCTAGAGCTAAAAGGAAACTTGACGTGAGTCCTTTCCTCAAGGTAAAGCCTTGAATAGCCCTGCCGAAGTGGAAGCTTGGAGCAGAGTCCTTGAGGCATTAGCTTTAGGTGTGCTTTCTTTAACGTTAGTAAGCATTTCAGGAAACGGAGGACCTCGCCTGGGCACCCTATTCCCTGCACGAACACCGAGCACCGGCAGGCTCCACTAGGCTGCTAAGAAACTTCCAGGCCCGGAATCCTTTCCCAGTCACTCAGTGTATGCTGAGTGTAGGGCAACACACTGCACTCTTCCCTGGGAGAGCTAGATTTCCTCAGCACTCCAACAGCTCCAGGAACTGTGTTCTCTCACGTCCTACATGTCATGCCAATCTGCCTCATTGCCCTAGGCTGAGCGGCACTGAGAAACCAAAACTGCTTTGCATTCCTTCTACAAAGTCATACCTTAGGACCCCATCCTTACAGGAGAAAGTCAGCTTGCCTTGCTGCTGTAACCAAAGCACAGTTCTTCCTCTTACACTGCAGGGTTTTAGAAGAAGCTAAGCCCGATAGCCTAGCAAGAGCGCTCCTTGGGGGAGGCGTTTGGCTACACGCAGAACTCCGTGCCAAATAAACTTTATTCAAGGAAGGGACCAGTGTGTAGCTAGAGTGTCTACTTACTTGGTAGAAATCACATGGAGGTAGGCTACGTGTTCGCTGGAAACGGGGGCCTTATGGCACAAGCCTTGCTTTCCCATTTTGAGTGCTCCATTCATGCTGCCTTGAAGCTACCTAAATCACAGTTTAGGACGGGTCTCTAGTCACTGCAGGCAGGGCTCTGGGAAAGGAACAAGTGTTCTCTACATCAACAGGGTGCTTTCATAGCCTGGGTGGGAGCTCCTCCTGATACGCTCTAGAGCTAAAAGGAAACTTGACGTGAGTCCTTTCCTCAAGGTAAAGCCTTGAATAGCCCTGCCGAAGTGGAAGCTTGGAGCAGAGTCCTTGAGGCATTAGCTTTAGGTCTGCTTTCTTTAACGTTAGTAAGCATTTCAGGAAACGGAGGACCTCGCCTGGGCACCCTACTCCATGCACGAACACCGAGCACCGGCAGGCTCCACTAGGCTTCTAAGAAACTTCAGGCCCGGAATCCTTTCCCAGTCACTCAGTGTATGCTGAGTGTAGGGCAACACACTGCACTCTTCCCTGGGAGAGCTAGATTTCCTCAGCACTCCGACAGCTCCAGGAACTGTGTTCTCTCACGTCCTACATGTCATGCAAATCTGCCTCATTGCCCTAGGCTGAGCGGCACTGAGAAACCAAAACTGCTTCTCATTCCTTCCACAAAGTCATACATTAAGACGCCATCCTTACAGGAGAAATTCGGCTTGCGTTCCTGCTGTAAACAAAGCACAGTTCTTCCTCTTACACTGCAGGGTTTTAGAAGAAGCTAAGCCCGAGAGCCTAGCAAGAGCGTTCCTTGGGGGAGGCGGTTGGCTACACGCAGAACTCCGTGCCAAATAAACTTTATTCAAGGAAGGGACCAGTGTGTAGCTAGAGTGTATACTTGGTAGAAATCACAAGGAGGTAGGCTGCGTGTTCGCTGGAAACAGGGCCTTATGGCACAAGCCTTGCTTTCCCATTTTGAATGCTCCATTCATGCTGCCTTGAAGCTACCTAAATCACAGTTTTAGGACGGGTCTCTAGTCACTGCAGGCAGGGCTCTGGGAAAGGAACGAGTCTTCTCTACATCAACAGGGTGCTTTCATAGCCTGGGTGGGAGCTCCTCCTGATACGCTCTAGAGCTAAAAGGAAACTTGACGTGAGTCCTTTCCTCAAGGTAAAGCCTTGAATAGCCCTGCCGAAGTGGAAGCTTGGAGCAGAGTCCTTGAGGCATTAGCTTTATGTCTGCTTTCTTTAACGTTAGTAAGCATTTCAGGAAACGGAGGACCTCTCCTGGGCACCCTATTCCCTGCACGAACACCGAGCACCGGCAGGCTCCACTAGGCTGCTAAGAAACTTCCAGGCCCGGAATCCTTTCCCAGTCACTCAGTGTATGCTGAGTGTAGGGCAACACACTGCACTCTTCCCTGGGAGAGCTAGATTTCCTCAGCACTCCAACAGCTCCAGGAACTGTGTTCTCTCACGTCCTACATGTCATGCCAATCTGCCTCATTGCCCTAGGCTGAGCGGCACTGAGAAACCAAAACTGCTTCGCATTGCTTCCACAAAGTCATACATTAAGACCCCATCCTTACAGGAGAAATTCGGCTTGCATTCCTGCTGTAAACAAAGCACAGTTCTTCCTCTTACACTGCAGGGTTTTAGAAGAAGCTAAGCCCGAGAGCCTAGCAAGAGCGTTCCTTGGGGGAGGCGGTTGGCTACACGCAGAACTCCGTGCCAAATAAACTTTATTCAAGGAAGGGACCAGTGTGTAGCTAGAGTGTATACTTGGTAGAAATCACAAGGAGGTAGGCTGCGTGTTCGCTGGAAACAGGGCCTTATGGCACAAGCCTTGCTTTCCCATTTTGAATGCTCCATTCATGCTGCCTTGAAGCTACCTAAATAACAGTTTTAGGACGGGTCTCTAGTCACTGCAGGCAGGGCTCTGGGAAAGGAACGAGTCTTCTCTACATCAACAGGGTGCTTTCATAGCCTGGGTGGGAGCTCCTCCTGATACGCTCTAGAGCTAAAAGGAAACTTGACGTGAGTCCTTTCCTCAAGGTAAAGCCTTGAATAGCCCTGCCGAAGTGGAAGCTTGGAGCAGAGTCCTTGAGGCATTAGCTTTAGGTCTGCTTTCTTTAACGTTAGTAAGCATTTCAGGAAACGGAGGACCTCGCCTGGGCACCCTATTCCCTGCACGAACACCGAGCACCGGCAGGCTCCACTAGGCTGCTAAGAAACTTCCAGGCCCGGAATCCTTTCCCAGTCACTCAGTGTATGCTGAGTGTAGGGCAACACACTGCACTCTTCCCTGGGAGAGCTAGATTTCCTCAGCACTCCAACAGCTCCAGGAACTGTGTTCTCTCACGTCCTACATGTCATGCCAATCTGCCTCATTGCCCTAGGCTGAGCGGCACTGAGAAACCAAAACTGCTTTGCATTCCTTCTACAAAGTCATACCTTAGGACCCCATCCTTACAGGAGAAAGTCAGCTTGCCTTGCTGCTGTAACCAAAGCACAGTTCTTCCTCTTACACTGCAGGGTTTTAGAAGAAGCTAAGCCCGATAGCCTAGCAAGAGCGCTCCTTGGGGGAGGCGTTTGGCTACACGCAGAACTCCGTGCCAAATAAACTTTATTCAAGGAAGGGACCAGTGTGTAGCTAGAGTGTCTACTTACTTGGTAGAAATCACATGGAGGTAGGCTACGTGTTCGCTGGAAATGGGGGCCTTATGGCACAAGCCTTGCTTTCCCATTTTGAGTGCTCCATTCATGCTGCCTTGAAGCTACCTAAATCACAGTTTAGGACGGGTCTCTAGTCACTGCAGGCAGGGCTCTGGGAAAGGAACAAGTGTTCTGTACATCAACAGGGTGCTTTCATAGCCTGGGTGGGAGCTCCTCCTGATACGCTCTAGAGCTAAAAGGAAACTTGACGTGAGTCCTTTCCTCAAGGTAAAGCCTTGAATAGCCCTGCCGAAGTGGAAGCTTGGAGCAGAGTCCTTGAGGCATTAGCTTTAGGTCTGCTTTCTTTAACGTTAGTAAGCATTTCAGGAAACGGAGGACCTCGCCTGGGCACCCTACTCCATGCACGAACACCGAGCACCGGCAGGCTCCACTAGGCTGCTAAGAAACTTCAGGCCCGGAATCCTTTCCCAGTCACTCAGTGTATGCTGAGTGTAGGGCAACACACTGCACTCTTCCCTGGGAGAGCTAGATTTCCTCAGCACTCCGACAGCTCCAGGAACTGTGTTCTCTCACGTCCTACATGTCATGCAAATCTGCCTCATTGCCCTAGGCTGAGCGGCACTGAGAAACCAAAACTGCTTCGCATTCCCTCCACAAAGTCATACATTAAGACCCCATCCTTACAGGAGAAATTCGGCTTGCGTTCCTGCTGTAAACAAAGCACAGTTCTTCCTCTTACACTGCAGGGTTTTAGAAGAAGCTAAGCCCGAGAGCCTAGCAAGAGCGCTCCTTGGGGGAGGCGGTTGGCTACACGCAGAACTCCGTGCCAAATAAACTTTATTCAAGGAAGGGACCAGTGTGTAGCTAGAGTGTATACTTGGTAGAAATCACAAGGAGGTAGGCTGCGTGTTCGCTGGAAACAGGGCCTTATGGCACAAGCCTTGCTTTCCCATTTTGAATGCTCCATTCATGCTGCCTTGAAGCTACCTAAATCACAGTTTTAGGACGGGTCTCTAGTCACTGCAGGCAGGGCTCTGGGAAAGGAACGAGTCTTCTCTACATCAACAGGGTGCTTTCATAGCCTGGGTGGGAGCTCCTCCTGATACGCTCTAGAGCTAAAAGGAAACTTGACGTGAGTCCTTTCCTCAAGGTAAAGCCTTGAATAGCCCTGCCGAAGTGGAAGCTTGGAGCAGAGTCCTTGAGGCATTAGCTTTAGGTCTGCTTTCTTTAACGTTAGTAAGCATTTCAGGAAACGGAGGACCTCTCCTGGGCACCCTATTCCCTGCACGAACACCGAGCACCGGCAGGCTCCACTAGGCTGCTAAGAAACTTCCAGGCCCGGAATCCTTTCCCAGTCACTCAGTGTATGCTGAGTGTAGGGCAACACACTGCACTCTTCCCTGGGAGAGCTAGATTTCCTCAGCACTCCAACAGCTCCAGGAACTGTGTTCTCTCACGTCCTACATGTCATGCCAATCTGCCTCATTGCCCTAGGCTGAGCGGCACTGAGAAACCAAAACTGCTTCGCATTGCTTCCACAAAGTCATACATTAAGACCCCATCCTTACAGGAGAAATTCGGCTTGCATTCCTGCTGTAAACAAAGCACAGTTCTTCCTCTTACACTGCAGGGTTTTAGAAGAAGCTAAGCCCGAGAGCCTAGCAAGAGCGTTCCTTGGGGGAGGCGGTTGGCTACACGCAGAACTCCGTGCCAAATAAACTTTATTCAAGGAAGGGACCAGTGTGTAGCTAGAGTGTATACTTGGTAGAAATCACAAGGAGGTAGGCTGCGTGTTCGCTGGAAACAGGGCCTTATGGCACAAGCCTTGCTTTCCCATTTTGAATGCTCCATTCATGCTGCCTTGAAGCTACCTAAATAACAGTTTTAGGACGGGTCTCTAGTCACTGCAGGCAGGGCTCTGGGAAAGGAACGAGTCTTCTCTACATCAACAGGGTGCTTTCATAGCCTGGGTGGGAGCTCCTCCTGATACGCTCTAGAGCTAAAAGGAAACTTGACGTGAGTCCTTTCCTCAAGGTAAAGCCTTGAATAGCCCTGCCGAAGTGGAAGCTTGGAGCAGAGTCCTTGAGGCATTAGCTTTAGGTCTGCTTTCTTTAACGTTAGTAAGCATTTCAGGAAACGGAGGACCTCGCCTGGGCACCCTATTCCCTGCACGAACACCGAGCACCGGCAGGCTCCACTAGGCTGCTAAGAAACTTCCAGGCCCGGAATCCTTTCCCAGTCACTCAGTGTATGCTGAGTGTAGGGCAACACACTGCACTCTTCCCTGGGAGAGCTAGATTTCCTCAGCACTCCAACAGCTCCAGGAACTGTGTTCTCTCACGTCCTACATGTCATGCAAATCTGCCTCATTGCCCTAGGCTGAGCGGCACTGAGAAACCAAAACTGCTTTGCATTCCTTCTACAAAGTCATACCTTAGGACCCCATCCTTACAGGAGAAAGTCAGCTTGCCTTGCTGCTGTAACCAAAGCACAGTTCTTCCTCTTACACTGCAGGGTTTTAGAAGAAGCTAAGCCCGATAGCCTAGCAAGAGCGCTCCTTGGGGGAGGCGTTTGGCTACACGCAGAACTCCGTGCCAAATAAACTTTATTCAAGGAAGGGACCAGTGTGTAGCTAGAGTGTCTACTTACTTGGTAGAAATCACATGGAGGTAGGCTACGTGTTCGCTGGAAACGGGGGCCTTATGGCACAAGCCTTGCTTTCCCATTTTGAGTGCTCCATTCATGCTGCCTTGAAGCTACCTAAATCACAGTTTAGGACGGGTCTCTAGTCATTGCAGGCAGGGCTCTGGGAAAGGAACAAGTGTTCTCTACATCAACAGGGTGCTTTCATAGCCTGGGTGGGAGCTCCTCCTGATACGCTCTAGAGCTAAAAGGAAACTTGACGTGAGTCCTTTCCTCAAGGTAAAGCCTTGAATAGCCCTGCCGAAGTGGAAGCTTGGAGCAGAGTCCTTGAGGCATTAGCTTTAGGTCTGCTTTCTTTAACGTTAGTAAGCATTTCAGGAAACGGTGGACCTCTCCTGGGCACCCTACTCCATGCACGAACACCGAGCACCGGCAGGCTCCACTAGGCTGCTAAGAAACTTCAGGCCCGGAATCCTTTCCCAGTCACTCAGTGTATGCTGAGTGTAGGGCAACACACTGCACTCTTCCCTGGGAGAGCTAGATTTCCTCAGCACTCCGACAGCTCCAGGAACTGTGTTCTCTCACGTCCTACATGTCATGCAAATCTGCCTCATTGCCCTAGGCTGAGCGGCACTGAGAAACCAAAACTGCTTCGCATTCCTTCCACAAAGTCATACATTAAGACGCCATCCTTACAGGAGAAATTCGGCTTGCGTTCCTGCTGTAAACAAAGCACAGTTCTTCCTCTTACACTGCAGGGTTTTAGAAGAAGCTAAGCCCGAGAGCCTAGCAAGAGCGTTCCTTGGGGGAGGCGGTTGGCTACACGCAGAACTCCGTGCCAAATAAACTTTATTCAAGGAAGGGACCAGTGTGTAGCTAGAGTGTATACTTGGTAGAAATCACAAGGAGGTAGGCTGCGTGTTCGCTGGAAACAGGGCCTTATGGCACAAGCCTTGCTTTCCCATTTTGAATGCTCCATTCATGCTGCCTTGAAGCTACCTAAATCACAGTTTTACGACGGGTCTCTAGTCACTGCAGGCAGGGCTCTGGGAAAGGAACGAGTCTTCTCTACATCAACAGGGTGCTTTCATAGCCTGGGTGGGAGCTCCTCCTGATACGCTCTAGAGCTAAAAGGAAAATGACGTGAGTCCTTTCCTCAAGGTAAAGCCTTGAATAGCCCTGCCGAAGTGGAAGCTTGGAGCAGAGTCCTTGAGGCATTAGCTTTAGGTCTGCTTTCTTTAACGTTAGTAAGCATTTCAGGAAACGGAGGACCTCGCCTGGGCACCCTACTCCATGCACGAACACCGAGCACCGGCAGGCTCCACTAGGCTTCTAAGAAACTTCAGGCCCGGAATCCTTTCCCAGTCACTCAGTGTATGCTGAGTGTAGGGCAACACACTGCACTCTTCCCTGGGAGAGCTAGATTTCCTCAGCACTCCGACAGCTCCAGGAACTGTGTTCTCTCACGTCCTACATGTCATGCAAATCTGCCTCATTGCCCTAGGCTGAGCGGCACTGAGAAACCAAAACTGCTTCTCATTCCTTCCACAAAGTCATACATTAAGACGCCATCCTTACAGGAGAAATTCGGCTTGCGTTCCTGCTGTAAACAAAGCACAGTTCTTCCTCTTACACTGCAGGGTTTTAGAAGAAGCTAAGCCCGAGAGCCTAGCAAGAGCGTTCCTTGGGGGAGGCGGTTGGCTACACGCAGAACTCCGTGCCAAATAAACTTTATTCAAGGAAGGGACCAGTGTGTAGCTAGAGTGTATACTTGGTAGAAATCACAAGGAGGTAGGCTGCGTGTTCGCTGGAAACAGGGCCTTATGGCACAAGCCTTGCTTTCCCATTTTGAATGCTCCATTCATGCTGCCTTGAAGCTACCTAAATCACAGTTTTAGGACGGGTCTCTAGTCACTGCAGGCAGGGCTCTGGGAAAGGAACGAGTCTTCTCTACATCAACAGGGTGCTTTCATAGCCTGGGTGGGAGCTCCTCCTGATACGCTCTAGAGCTAAAAGGAAACTTGACGTGAGTCCTTTCCTCAAGGTAAAGCCTTGAATAGCCCTGCCGAAGTGGAAGCTTGGAGCAGAGTCCTTGAGGCATTAGCTTTATGTCTGCTTTCTTTAACGTTAGTAAGCATTTCAGGAAACGGAGGACCTCTCCTGGGCACCCTATTCCCTGCACGAACACCGAGCACCGGCAGGCTCCACTAGGCTGCTAAGAAACTTCCAGGCCCGGAATCCTTTCCCAGTCACTCAGTGTATGCTGAGTGTAGGGCAACACACTGCACTCTTCCCTGGGAGAGCTAGATTTCCTCAGCACTCCAACAGCTCCAGGAACTGTGTTCTCTCACGTCCTACATGTCATGCCAATCTGCCTCATTGCCCTAGGCTGAGCGGCACTGAGAAACCAAAACTGCTTCGCATTGCTTCCACAAAGTCATACATTAAGACCCCATCCTTACAGGAGAAATTCGGCTTGCATTCCTGCTGTAAACAAAGCACAGTTCTTCCTCTTACACTGCAGGGTTTTAGAAGAAGCTAAGCCCGAGAGCCTAGCAAGAGCGTTCCTTGGGGGAGGCGGTTGGCTACACGCAGAACTCCGTGCCAAATAAACTTTATTCAAGGAAGGGACCAGTGTGTAGCTAGAGTGTATACTTGGTAGAAATCACAAGGAGGTAGGCTGCGTGTTCGCTGGAAACAGGGCCTTATGGCACAAGCCTTGCTTTCCCATTTTGAATGCTCCATTCATGCTGCCTTGAAGCTACCTAAATCACAGTTTTAGGACGGGTCTCTAGTCACTGCAGGCAGGGCTCTGGGAAAGGAACGAGTCTTCTCTACATCAACAGGGTGCTTTCATAGCCTGGGTGGGAGCTCCTCCTGATACGCTCTAGAGCTAAAAGGAAACTTGACGTGAGTCCTTTCCTCAAGGTAAAGCCTTGAATAGCCCTGCCGAAGTGGAAGCTTGGAGCAGAGTCCTTGAGGCATTAGCTTTAGGTCTGCTTTCTTTAACGTTAGTAAGCATTTCAGGAAACGGAGGACCTCGCCTGGGCACCCTATTCCCTGCACGAACACCGAGCACCGGCAGGCTCCACTAGGCTGCTAAGAAACTTCCAGGCCCGGAATCCTTTCCCAGTCACTCAGTGTATGCTGAGTGTAGGGCAACACACTGCACTCTTCCCTGGGAGAGCTAGATTTCCTCAGCACTCCAACAGCTCCAGGAACTGTGTTCTCTCACGTCCTACATGTCATGCAAATCTGCCTCATTGCCCTAGGCTGAGCGGCACTGAGAAACCAAAACTGCTTTGCATTCCTTCTACAAAGTCATACCTTAGGACCCCATCCTTACAGGAGAAAGTCAGCTTGCCTTGCTGCTGTAACCAAAGCACAGTTCTTCCTCTTACACTGCAGGGTTTTAGAAGAAGCTAAGCCCGATAGCCTAGCAAGAGCGCTCCTTGGGGGAGGCGTTTGGCTACACGCAGAACTCCGTGCCAAATAAACTTTATTCAAGGAAGGGACCAGTGTGTAGCTAGAGTGTCTACTTACTTGGTAGAAATCACATGGAGGTAGGCTACGTGTTCGCTGGAAATGGGGGCCTTATGGCACAAGCCTTGCTTTCCCATTTTGAGTGCTCCATTCATGCTGCCTTGAAGCTACCTAAATCACAGTTTAGGACGGGTCTCTAGTCACTGCAGGCAGGGCTCTGGGAAAGGAACAAGTGTTCTGTACATCAACAGGGTGCTTTCATAGCCTGGGTGGGAGCTCCTCCTGATACGCTCTAGAGCTAAAAGGAAACTTGACGTGAGTCCTTTCCTCAAGGTAAAGCCTTGAATAGCCCTGCCGAAGTGGAAGCTTGGAGCAGAGTCCTTGAGGCATTAGCTTTAGGTCTGCTTTCTTTAACGTTAGTAAGCATTTCAGGAAACGGAGGACCTCGCCTGGGCACCCTACTCCATGCACGAACACCGAGCACCGGCAGGCTCCACTAGGCTGCTAAGAAACTTCAGGCCCGGAATCCTTTCCCAGTCACTCAGTGTATGCTGAGTGTAGGGCAACACACTGCACTCTTCCCTGGGAGAGCTAGATTTCCTCAGCACTCCGACAGCTCCAGGAACTGTGTTCTCTCACGTCCTACATGTCATGCAAATCTGCCTCATTGCCCTAGGCTGAGCGGCACTGAGAAACCAAAACTGCTTCGCATTCCCTCCACAAAGTCATACATTAAGACCCCATCCTTACAGGAGAAATTCGGCTTGCGTTCCTGCTGTAAACAAAGCACAGTTCTTCCTCTTACACTGCAGGGTTTTAGAAGAAGCTAAGCCCGAGAGCCTAGCAAGAGCGCTCCTTGGGGGAGGCGGTTGGCTACACGCAGAACTCCGTGCCAAATAAACTTTATTCAAGGAAGGGACCAGTGTGTAGCTAGAGTGTATACTTGGTAGAAATCACAAGGAGGTAGGCTGCGTGTTCGCTGGAAACAGGGCCTTATGGCACAAGCCTTGCTTTCCCATTTTGAATGCTCCATTCATGCTGCCTTGAAGCTACCTAAATCACAGTTTTAGGACGGGTCTCTAGTCACTGCAGGCAGGGCTCTGGGAAAGGAACGAGTCTTCTCTACATCAACAGGGTGCTTTCATAGCCTGGGTGGGAGCTCCTCCTGATACGCTCTAGAGCTAAAAGGAAACTTGACGTGAGTCCTTTCCTCAAGGTAAAGCCTTGAATAGCCCTGCCGAAGTGGAAGCTTGGAGCAGAGTCCTTGAGGCATTAGCTTTAGGTCTGCTTTCTTTAACGTTAGTAAGCATTTCAGGAAACGGAGGACCTCTCCTGGGCACCCTATTCCCTGCACGAACACCGAGCACCGGCAGGCTCCACTAGGCTGCTAAGAAACTTCCAGGCCCGGAATCCTTTCCCAGTCACTCAGTGTATGCTGAGTGTAGGGCAACACACTGCACTCTTCCCTGGGAGAGCTAGATTTCCTCAGCACTCCAACAGCTCCAGGAACTGTGTTCTCTCACGTCCTACATGTCATGCCAATCTGCCTCATTGCCCTAGGCTGAGCGGCACTGAGAAACCAAAACTGCTTCGCATTGCTTCCACAAAGTCATACATTAAGACCCCATCCTTACAGGAGAAATTCGGCTTGCATTCCTGCTGTAAACAAAGCACAGTTCTTCCTCTTACACTGCAGGGTTTTAGAAGAAGCTAAGCCCGAGAGCCTAGCAAGAGCGTTCCTTGGGGGAGGCGGTTGGCTACACGCAGAACTCCGTGCCAAATAAACTTTATTCAAGGAAGGGACCAGTGTGTAGCTAGAGTGTATACTTGGTAGAAATCACAAGGAGGTAGGCTGCGTGTTCGCTGGAAACAGGGCCTTATGGCACAAGCCTTGCTTTCCCATTTTGAATGCTCCATTCATGCTGCCTTGAAGCTACCTAAATAACAGTTTTAGGACGGGTCTCTAGTCACTGCAGGCAGGGCTCTGGGAAAGGAACGAGTCTTCTCTACATCAACAGGGTGCTTTCATAGCCTGGGTGGGAGCTCCTCCTGATACGCTCTAGAGCTAAAAGGAAACTTGACGTGAGTCCTTTCCTCAAGGTAAAGCCTTGAATAGCCCTGCCGAAGTGGAAGCTTGGAGCAGAGTCCTTGAGGCATTAGCTTTAGGTCTGCTTTCTTTAACGTTAGTAAGCATTTCAGGAAACGGAGGACCTCGCCTGGGCACCCTATTCCCTGCACGAACACCGAGCACCGGCAGGCTCCACTAGGCTGCTAAGAAACTTCCAGGCCCGGAATCCTTTCCCAGTCACTCAGTGTATGCTGAGTGTAGGGCAACACACTGCACTCTTCCCTGGGAGAGCTAGATTTCCTCAGCACTCCAACAGCTCCAGGAACTGTGTTCTCTCACGTCCTACATGTCATGCAAATCTGCCTCATTGCCCTAGGCTGAGCGGCACTGAGAAACCAAAACTGCTTTGCATTCCTTCTACAAAGTCATACCTTAGGACCCCATCCTTACAGGAGAAAGTCAGCTTGCCTTGCTGCTGTAACCAAAGCACAGTTCTTCCTCTTACACTGCAGGGTTTTAGAAGAAGCTAAGCCCGATAGCCTAGCAAGAGCGCTCCTTGGGGGAGGCGTTTGGCTACACGCAGAACTCCGTGCCAAATAAACTTTATTCAAGGAAGGGACCAGTGTGTAGCTAGAGTGTCTACTTACTTGGTAGAAATCACATGGAGGTAGGCTACGTGTTCGCTGGAAACGGGGGCCTTATGGCACAAGCCTTGCTTTCCCATTTTGAGTGCTCCATTCATGCTGCCTTGAAGCTACCTAAATCACAGTTTAGGACGGGTCTCTAGTCACTGCAGGCAGGGCTCTGGGAAAGGAACAAGTGTTCTCTACATCAACAGGGTGCTTTCATAGCCTGGGTGGGAGCTCCTCCTGATACGCTCTAGAGCTAAAAGGAAACTTGACGTGAGTCCTTTCCTCAAGGTAAAGCCTTGAATAGCCCTGCCGAAGTGGAAGCTTGGAGCAGAGTCCTTGAGGCATTAGCTTTAGGTCTGCTTTCTTTAACGTTAGTAAGCATTTCAGGAAACGGTGGACCTCTCCTGGGCACCCTACTCCATGCACGAACACCGAGCACCGGCAGGCTCCACTAGGCTTCTAAGAAACTTCAGGCCCGGAATCCTTTCCCAGTCACTCAGTGTATGCTGAGTGTAGGGCAACACACTGCACTCTTCCCTGGGAGAGCTAGATTTCCTCAGCACTCCGACAGCTCCAGGAACTGTGTTCTCTCACGTCCTACATGTCATGCAAATCTGCCTCATTGCCCTAGGCTGAGCGGCACTGAGAAACCAAAACTGCTTCGCATTCCTTCCACAAAGTCATACATTAAGACGCCATCCTTACAGGAGAAATTCGGCTTGCGTTCCTGCTGTAAACAAAGCACAGTTCTTCCTCTTACACTGCAGGGTTTTAGAAGAAGCTAAGCCCGAGAGCCTAGCAAGAGCGTTCCTTGGGGGAGGCGGTTGGCTACACGCAGAACTCCGTGCCAAATAAACTTTATTCAAGGAAGGGACCAGTGTGTAGCTAGAGTGTATACTTGGTAGAAATCACAAGGAGGTAGGCTGCGTGTTCGCTGGAAACAGGGCCTTATGGCACAAGCCTTGCTTTCCCATTTTGAATGCTCCATTCATGCTGCCTTGAAGCTACCTAAATCACAGTTTTACGACGGGTCTCTAGTCACTGCAGGCAGGGCTCTGGGAAAGGAACGAGTCTTCTCTACATCAACAGGGTGCTTTCATAGCCTGGGTGGGAGCTCCTCCTGATACGCTCTAGAGCTAAAAGGAAAATGACGTGAGTCCTTTCCTCAAGGTAAAGCCTTGAATAGCCCTGCCGAAGTGGAAGCTTGGAGCAGAGTCCTTGAGGCATTAGCTTTAGGTCTGCTTTCTTTAACGTTAGTAAGCATTTCAGGAAACGGAGGACCTCGCCTGGGCACCCTACTCCATGCACGAACACCGAGCACCGGCAGGCTCCACTAGGCTTCTAAGAAACTTCAGGCCCGGAATCCTTTCCCAGTCACTCAGTGTATGCTGAGTGTAGGGCAACACACTGCACTCTTCCCTGGGAGAGCTAGATTTCCTCAGCACTCCGACAGCTCCAGGAACTGTGTTCTCTCACGTCCTACATGTCATGCAAATCTGCCTCATTGCCCTAGGCTGAGCGGCACTGAGAAACCAAAACTGCTTCTCATTCCTTCCACAAAGTCATACATTAAGACGCCATCCTTACAGGAGAAATTCGGCTTGCGTTCCTGCTGTAAACAAAGCACAGTTCTTCCTCTTACACTGCAGGGTTTTAGAAGAAGCTAAGCCCGAGAGCCTAGCAAGAGCGTTCCTTGGGGGAGGCGGTTGGCTACACGCAGAACTCCGTGCCAAATAAACTTTATTCAAGGAAGGGACCAGTGTGTAGCTAGAGTGTATACTTGGTAGAAATCACAAGGAGGTAGGCTGCGTGTTCGCTGGAAACAGGGCCTTATGGCACAAGCCTTGCTTTCCCATTTTGAATGCTCCATTCATGCTGCCTTGAAGCTACCTAAATCACAGTTTTAGGACGGGTCTCTAGTCACTGCAGGCAGGGCTCTGGGAAAGGAACGAGTCTTCTCTACATCAACAGGGTGCTTTCATAGCCTGGGTGGGAGCTCCTCCTGATACGCTCTAGAGCTAAAAGGAAACTTGACGTGAGTCCTTTCCTCAAGGTAAAGCCTTGAATAGCCCTGCCGAAGTGGAAGCTTGGAGCAGAGTCCTTGAGGCATTAGCTTTATGTCTGCTTTCTTTAACGTTAGTAAGCATTTCAGGAAACGGAGGACCTCTCCTGGGCACCCTATTCCCTGCACGAACACCGAGCACCGGCAGGCTCCACTAGGCTGCTAAGAAACTTCCAGGCCCGGAATCCTTTCCCAGTCACTCAGTGTATGCTGAGTGTAGGGCAACACACTGCACTCTTCCCTGGGAGAGCTAGATTTCCTCAGCACTCCAACAGCTCCAGGAACTGTGTTCTCTCACGTCCTACATGTCATGCCAATCTGCCTCATTGCCCTAGGCTGAGCGGCACTGAGAAACCAAAACTGCTTCGCATTGCTTCCACAAAGTCATACATTAAGACCCCATCCTTACAGGAGAAATTCGGCTTGCATTCCTGCTGTAAACAAAGCACAGTTCTTCCTCTTACACTGCAGGGTTTTAGAAGAAGCTAAGCCCGAGAGCCTAGCAAGAGCGTTCCTTGGGGGAGGCGGTTGGCTACACGCAGAACTCCGTGCCAAATAAACTTTATTCAAGGAAGGGACCAGTGTGTAGCTAGAGTGTATACTTGGTAGAAATCACAAGGAGGTAGGCTGCGTGTTCGCTGGAAACAGGGCCTTATGGCACAAGCCTTGCTTTCCCATTTTGAATGCTCCATTCATGCTGCCTTGAAGCTACCTAAATCACAGTTTTAGGACGGGTCTCTAGTCACTGCAGGCAGGGCTCTGGGAAAGGAACGAGTCTTCTCTACATCAACAGGGTGCTTTCATAGCCTGGGTGGGAGCTCCTCCTGATACGCTCTAGAGCTAAAAGGAAACTTGACGTGAGTCCTTTCCTCAAGGTAAAGCCTTGAATAGCCCTGCCGAAGTGGAAGCTTGGAGCAGAGTCCTTGAGGCATTAGCTTTAGGTCTGCTTTCTTTAACGTTAGTAAGCATTTCAGGAAACGGAGGACCTCGCCTGGGCACCCTATTCCCTGCACGAACACCGAGCACCGGCAGGCTCCACTAGGCTGCTAAGAAACTTCCAGGCCCGGAATCCTTTCCCAGTCACTCAGTGTATGCTGAGTGTAGGGCAACACACTGCACTCTTCCCTGGGAGAGCTAGATTTCCTCAGCACTCCAACAGCTCCAGGAACTGTGTTCTCTCACGTCCTACATGTCATGCAAATCTGCCTCATTGCCCTAGGCTGAGCGGCACTGAGAAACCAAAACTGCTTTGCATTCCTTCTACAAAGTCATACCTTAGGACCCCATCCTTACAGGAGAAAGTCAGCTTGCCTTGCTGCTGTAACCAAAGCACAGTTCTTCCTCTTACACTGCAGGGTTTTAGAAGAAGCTAAGCCCGATAGCCTAGCAAGAGCGCTCCTTGGGGGAGGCGTTTGGCTACACGCAGAACTCCGTGCCAAATAAACTTTATTCAAGGAAGGGACCAGTGTGTAGCTAGAGTGTCTACTTACTTGGTAGAAATCACATGGAGGTAGGCTACGTGTTCGCTGGAAATGGGGGCCTTATGGCACAAGCCTTGCTTTCCCATTTTGAGTGCTCCATTCATGCTGCCTTGAAGCTACCTAAATCACAGTTTAGGACGGGTCTCTAGTCACTGCAGGCAGGGCTCTGGGAAAGGAACAAGTGTTCTGTACATCAACAGGGTGCTTTCATAGCCTGGGTGGGAGCTCCTCCTGATACGCTCTAGAGCTAAAAGGAAACTTGACGTGAGTCCTTTCCTCAAGGTAAAGCCTTGAATAGCCCTGCCGAAGTGGAAGCTTGGAGCAGAGTCCTTGAGGCATTAGCTTTAGGTCTGCTTTCTTTAACGTTAGTAAGCATTTCAGGAAACGGAGGACCTCGCCTGGGCACCCTACTCCCTGCACGAACACCGAGCACCGGCAGGCTCCACTAGGCTGCTAAGAAACTTCCAGGCCCGGAATCCTTTCCCAGTCACTCAGTGTATGCTGAGTGTAGGGCAACACACTGCACTCTTCCCTGGGAGAGCTAGATTTCCTCAGCACTCCGACAGCTCCAGGAACTGTGTTCTCTCACGTCCTACATGTCATGCAAATCTGCCTCATTGCCCTAGGCTGAGCGGCACTGAGAAACCAAAACTGCTTCGCATTCCTTCCACAAAGTCATACATTAAGACCCCATCCTTACAGGAGAAATTCGGCTTGCGTTCCTGCTGTAAACAAAGCACAGTTCTTCCTCTTACACTGCAGGGTTTTAGAAGAAGCTAAGCCCGAGAGCCTAGCAAGAGCGTTCCTTGGGGGAGGCGGTTGGCTACACGCAGAACTCCGTGCCAAATAAACTTTATTCAAGGAAGGGACCAGTGTGTAGCTAGAGTGTATACTTGGTAGAAATCACAAGGAGGTAGGCTGCGTGTTCGCTGGAAACAGGGCCTTATGGCACAAGCCTTGCTTTCCCATTTTGAATGCTCCATTCATGCTGCCTTGAAGCTACCTAAATAACAGTTTTAGGACGGGTCTCTAGTCACTGCAGGCAGGGCTCTGGGAAAGGAACGAGTCTTCTCTACATCAACAGGGTGCTTTCATAGCCTGGGTGGGAGCTCCTCCTGATACGCTCTAGAGCTAAAAGGAAACTTGACGTGAGTCCTTTCCTCAAGGTAAAGCCTTGAATAGCCCTGCCGAAGTGGAAGCTTGGAGCAGAGTCCTTGAGGCATTAGCTTTAGGTGTGCTTTCTTTAACGTTAGTAAGCATTTCAGGAAACGGAGGACCTCGCCTGGGCACCCTATTCCCTGCACGAACACCGAGCACCGGCAGGCTCCACTAGGCTGCTAAGAAACTTCCAGGCCCGGAATCCTTTCCCAGTCACTCAGTGTATGCTGAGTGTAGGGCAACACACTGCACTCTTCCCTGGGAGAGCTAGATTTCCTCAGCACTCCAACAGCTCCAGGAACTGTGTTCTCTCACGTCCTACATGTCATGCAAATCTGCCTCATTGCCCTAGGCTGAGCGGCACTGAGAAACCAAAACTGCTTTGCATTCCTTCTACAAAGTCATACCTTAGGACCCCATCCTTACAGGAGAAAGTCAGCTTGCCTTGCTGCTGTAACCAAAGCACAGTTCTTCCTCTTACACTGCAGGGTTTTAGAAGAAGCTAAGCCCGATAGCCTAGCAAGAGCGCTCCTTGGGGGAGGCGTTTGGCTACACGCAGAACTCCGTGCCAAATAAACTTTATTCAAGGAAGGGACCAGTGTGTAGCTAGAGTGTCTACTTACTTGGTAGAAATCACATGGAGGTAGGCTACGTGTTCGCTGGAAACGGGGGCCTTATGGCACAAGCCTTGCTTTCCCATTTTGAGTGCTCCATTCATGCTGCCTTGAAGCTACCTAAATCACAGTTTAGGACGGGTCTCTAGTCACTGCAGGCAGGGCTCTGGGAAAGGAACAAGTGTTCTCTACATCAACAGGGTGCTTTCATAGCCTGGGTGGGAGCTCCTCCTGATACGCTCTAGAGCTAAAAGGAAACTTGACGTGAGTCCTTTCCTCAAGGTAAAGCCTTGAATAGCCCTGCCGAAGTGGAAGCTTGGAGCAGAGTCCTTGAGGCATTAGCTTTAGGTCTGCTTTCTTTAACGTTAGTAAGCATTTCAGGAAACGGTGGACCTCTCCTGGGCACCCTACTCCATGCACGAACACCGAGCACCGGCAGGCTCCACTAGGCTTCTAAGAAACTTCAGGCCCGGAATCCTTTCCCAGTCACTCAGTGTATGCTGAGTGTAGGGCAACACACTGCACTCTTCCCTGGGAGAGCTAGATTTCCTCAGCACTCCGACAGCTCCAGGAACTGTGTTCTCTCACGTCCTACATGTCATGCAAATCTGCCTCATTGCCCTAGGCTGAGCGGCACTGAGAAACCAAAACTGCTTCGCATTCCTTCCACAAAGTCATACATTAAGACGCCATCCTTACAGGAGAAATTCGGCTTGCGTTCCTGCTGTAAACAAAGCACAGTTCTTCCTCTTACACTGCAGGGTTTTAGAAGAAGCTAAGCCCGAGAGCCTAGCAAGAGCGTTCCTTGGGGGAGGCGGTTGGCTACACGCAGAACTCCGTGCCAAATAAACTTTATTCAAGGAAGGGACCAGTGTGTAGCTAGAGTGTATACTTGGTAGAAATCACAAGGAGGTAGGCTGCGTGTTCGCTGGAAACAGGGCCTTATGGCACAAGCCTTGCTTTCCCATTTTGAATGCTCCATTCATGCTGCCTTGAAGCTACCTAAATCACAGTTTTAGGACGGGTCTCTAGTCACTGCAGGCAGGGCTCTGGGAAAGGAACGAGTGTTCTCTACATCAACAGGGTGCTTTCATAGCCTGGGTGGGAGCTCCTCCTGATACGCTCTAGAGCTAAAAGGAAAATGACGTGAGTCCTTTCCTCAAGGTAAAGCCTTGAATAGCCCTGCCGAAGTGGAAGCTTGGAGCAGAGTCCTTGAGGCATTAGCTTTAGGTCTGCTTTCTTTAACGTTAGTAAGCATTTCAGGAAACGGAGGACCTCGCCTGGGCACCCTATTCCCTGCACGAACACCGAGCACCGGCAGGCTCCACTAGGCTGCTAAGAAACTTCCAGGCCCGGAATCCTTTCCCAGTCACTCAGTGTATGCTGAGTGTAGGGCAACACACTGCACTCTTCCCTGGGAGAGCTAGATTTCCTCAGCACTCCAACAGCTCCAGGAACTGTGTTCTCTCACGTCCTACATGTCATGCCAATCTGCCTCATTGCCCTAGGCTGAGCGGCACTGAGAAACCAAAACTGCTTCGCATTCCTTCCACAAAGTCATACATTAAGACCCCATCCTTACAGGAGAAATTCGGCTTGCGTTCCTGCTGTAAACAAAGCACAGTTCTTCGTCTTACACTGCAGGGTTTTAGAAGAAGCTAAGCCCGAGAGCCTAGCAAGAGCGTTCCTTGGGGGAGGCGGTTGGCTACACGCAGAACTCCGTGCCAAATAAACTTTATTCAAGGAAGGGACCAGTGTGTAGCTAGAGTGTATACTTGGTAGAAATCACAAGGAGGTAGGCTGCGTGTTCGCTGGAAACAGGGCCTTATGGCACAAGCCTTGCTTTCCCATTTTGAATGCTCCATTCATGCTGCCTTGAAGCTACCTAAATCACAGTTTTAGGACGGGTCTCTAGTCACTGCAGGCAGGGCTCTGGGAAAGGAACGAGTCTTCTCTACATCAACAGGGTGCTTTCATAGCCTGGGTGGGAGCTCCTCCTGATACGCTCTAGAGCTAAAAGGAAACTTGACGTGAGTCCTTTCCTCAAGGTAAAGCCTTGAATAGCCCTGCCGAAGTGGAAGCTTGGAGCAGAGTCCTTGAGGCATTAGCTTTAGGTCTGCTTTCTTTAACGTTAGTAAGCATTTCAGGAAACGGAGGACCTCGCCTGGGCACCCTACTCCCTGCACGAACACCGAGCACCGGCAGGCTCCACTAGGCTGCTAAGAAACTTCCAGGCCCGGAATCCTTTCCCAGTCACTCAGTGTATGCTGAGTGTAGGGCAACACACTGCACTCTTCCCTGGGAGAGCTAGATTTCCTCAGCACTCCGACAGCTCCAGGAACTGTGTTCTCTCACGTCCTACATGTCATGCAAATCTGCCTCATTGCCCTAGGCTGAGCGGCACTGAGAAACCAAAACTGCTTCGCATTCCTTCCACAAAGTCATACATTAAGACGCCATCCTTACAGGAGAAATTCGGCTTGCGTTCCTGCTGTAAACAAAGCACAGTTCTTCCTCTTACACTGCAGGGTTTTAGAAGAAGCTAAGCCCGAGAGCCTAGCAAGAGCGTTCCTTGGGGGAGGCGGTTGGCTACACGCAGAACTCCGTGCCAAATAAACTTTATTCAAGGAAGGGACCAGTGTGTAGCTAGAGTGTATACTTGGTAGAAATCACAAGGAGGTAGGCTGCGTGTTCGCTGGAAACAGGGCCTTATGGAACAAGCCTTGCTTTCCCATTTTGAATGCTCCATTCATGCTGCCTTGAAGCTACCTAAATCACAGTTTTAGGACGGGTCTCTAGTCACTGCAGGCAGGGCTCTGGGAAAGGAACGAGTGTTCTCTACATCAACAGGGTGCTTTCATAGCCTGGGTGGGAGCTCCTCCTGATACGCTCTAGAGCTAAAAGGAAAATGACGTGAGTCCTTTCCTCAAGGTAAAGCCTTGAATAGCCCTGCCGAAGTGGAAGCTTGGAGCAGAGTCCTTGAGGCATTAGCTTTAGGTCTGCTTTCTTTAACGTTAGTAAGCATTTCAGGAAACGGAGGACCTCGCCTGGGCACCCTATTCCCTGCACGAACACCGAGCACCGGCAGGCTCCACTAGGCTGCTAAGAAACTTCCAGGCCCGGAATCCTTTCCCAGTCACTCAGTGTATGCTGAGTGTAGGGCAACACACTGCACTCTTCCCTGGGAGAGCTAGATTTCCTCAGCACTCCAACAGCTCCAGGAACTGTGTTCTCTCACGTCCTACATGTCATGCAAATCTGCCTCATTGCCCTAGGCTGAGCGGCACTGAGAAACCAAAACTGCTTCGCATTCCTTCCACAAAGTCATACATTAAGACCCCATCCTTACAGGAGAAATTCGGCTTGCGTTCCTGCTGTAAACAAAGCACAGTTCTTCCTCTTACACTGCAGGGTTTTAGAAGAAGCTAAGCCCGAGAGCCTAGCAAGAGCGCTCCTTGGGGGAGGCGTTTGGCTACACGCAGAACTCCGTGCCAAATAAACTTTATTCAAGGAAGGGACCAGTGTGTAGCTAGAGTGTCTACTTACTTGGTAGAAATCACATGGAGGTAGGCTACGTGTTCGCTGGAAACGGGGGCCTTATGGCACAAGCCTTGCTTTCCCATTTTGAGTGCTCCATTCATGCTGCCTTGAAGCTACCTAAATCACAGTTTAGGACGGGTCTCTAGTCACTGCAGGCAGGGCTCTGGGAAAGGAACAAGTGTTCTCTACATCAACAGGGTGCTTTCATAGCCTGGGTGGGAGCTCCTCCTGATACGCTCTAGAGCTAAAAGGAAACTTGACGTGAGTCCTTTCCTCAAGGTAAAGCCTTGAATAGCCCTGCCGAAGTGGAAGCTTGGAGCAGAGTCCTTGAGGCATTAGCTTTAGGTCTGCTTTCTTTAACGTTAGTAAGCATTTCAGGAAACGGAGGACCTCGCCTGGGCACCCTACTCCCTGCACGAACACCGAGCACCGGCAGGCTCCACTAGGCTGCTAAGAAACTTCCAGGCCCGGAATCCTTTCCCAGTCACTCAGTGTATGCTGAGTGTAGGGCAACACACTGCACTCTTCCCTGGGAGAGCTAGATTTCCTCAGCACTCCGACAGCTCCAGGAACTGTGTTCTCTCACGTCCTACATGTCATGCAAATCTGCCTCATTGCCCTAGGCTGAGCGGCACTGAGAAACCAAAACTGCTTCGCATTCCTTCCACAAAGTCATACATTAAGACCCCATCCTTACAGGAGAAATTCGGCTTGCGTTCCTGCTGTAAACAAAGCACAGTTCTTCCTCTTACACTGCAGGGTTTTAGAAGAAGCTAAGCCCGATAGCCTAGCAAGAGCGCTCCTTGGGGGAGGCGGTTGGCTACACGCAGAACTCCGTGCCAAATAAACTTTATTCAAGGAAGGGACCAGTGTGTAGCTAGAGTGTATACTTGGTAGAAATCACAAGGAGGTAGGCTGCGTGTTCGCTGGAAACAGGGCCTTATGGCACAAGCCTTGCTTTCCCATTTTGAATGCTCCATTCATGCGGCCTTGAAGCTACCTAAATCACAGTTTTAGGACGGGTCTCTAGTCACTGCAGGCAGGGCTCTGGGAAAGGAACGAGTCTTCTCTACATCAACAGGGTGCTTTCATAGCCTGGGTGGGAGCTCCTCCTGATACGCTCTAGAGCTAAAAGGAAACTTGACGTGAGTCCTTTCCTCAAGGTAAAGCCTTGAATAGCCCTGCCGAAGTGGAAGCTTGGAGCAGAGTCCTTGAGGCATTAGCTTTAGGTCTGCTTTCTTTAACGTTAGTAAGCATTTCAGGAAACGGAGGACCTCGCCTGGGCACCCTATTCCCTGCACGAACACCGAGCACCGGCAGGCTCCACTAGGCTGCTAAGAAACTTCCAGGCCCGGAATCCTTTCCCAGTCACTCAGTGTATGCTGAGTGTAGGGCAACACACTGCACTCTTCCCTGGGAGAGCTAGATTTCCTCAGCACTCCAACAGCTCCAGGAACTGTGTTCTCTCACGTCCTACATGTCATGCAAATCGGCCTCATTGCCCTAGGCTGAGCGGCACTGAGAAACCAAAACTGCTTTGCATTCCTTCTACAAAGTCATACCTTAGGACCCCATCCTTACAGGAGAAAGTCAGCTTGCCTTGCTGCTGTAACCAAAGCACAGTTCTTCCTCTTACACTGCAGGGTTTTAGAAGAAGCTAAGCCCGATAGCCTAGCAAGAGCGCTCCTTGGGGGAGGCGTTTGGCTACACGCAGAACTCCGTGCCAAATAAACTTTATTCAAGGAAGGGACCAGTGTGTAGCTAGAGTGTCTACTTACTTGGTAGAAATCACATGGAGGTAGGCTACGTGTTCGCTGGAAACGGGGGCCTTATGGCACAAGCCTTGCTTTCCCATTTTGAGTGCTCCATTCATGCTGCCTTGAAGCTACCTAAATCACAGTTTAGGACGGGTCTCTAGTCACTGCAGGCAGGGCTCTGGGAAAGGAACAAGTGTTCTCTACATCAACAGGGTGCTTTCATAGCCTGGGTGGGAGCTCCTCCTGATACGCTCTAGAGCTAAAAGGAAACTTGACGTGAGTCCTTTCCTCAAGGTAAAGCCTTGAATAGCCCTGCCGAAGTGGAAGCTTGGAGCAGAGTCCTTGAGGCATTAGCTTTAGGTCTGCTTTCTTTAACGTTAGTAAGCATTTCAGGAAACGGTGGACCTCTCCTGGGCACCCTACTCCATGCACGAACACCGAGCACCGGCAGGCTCCACTAGGCTTCTAAGAAACTTCAGGCCCGGAATCCTTTCCCAGTCACTCAGTGTATGCTGAGTGTAGGGCAACACACTGCACTCTTCCCTGGGAGAGCTAGATTTCCTCAGCACTCCGACAGCTCCAGGAACTGTGTTCTCTCACGTCCTACATGTCATGCAAATCTGCCTCATTGCCCTAGGCTGAGCGGCACTGAGAAACCAAAACTGCTTCGCATTCCTTCCACAAAGTCATACATTAAGACGCCATCCTTACAGGAGAAATTCGGCTTGCGTTCCTGCTGTAAACAAAGCACAGTTCTTCCTCTTACACTGCAGGGTTTTAGAAGAAGCTAAGCCCGAGAGCCTAGCAAGAGCGTTCCTTGGGGGAGGCGGTTGGCTACACGCAGAACTCCGTGCCAAATAAACTTTATTCAAGGAAGGGACCAGTGTGTAGCTAGAGTGTATACTTGGTAGAAATCACAAGGAGGTAGGCTGCGTGTTCGCTGGAAACAGGGCCTTATGGCACAAGCCTTGCTTTCCCATTTTGAATGCTCCATTCATGCTGCCTTGAAGCTACCTAAATCACAGTTTTAGGACGGGTCTCTAGTCACTGCAGGCAGGGCTCTGGGAAAGGAACGAGTGTTCTCTACATCAACAGGGTGCTTTCATAGCCTGGGTGGGAGCTCCTCCTGATACGCTCTAGAGCTAAAAGGAAAATGACGTGAGTCCTTTCCTCAAGGTAAAGCCTTGAATAGCCCTGCCAAAGTGGAAGCTTGGAGCAGAGTCCTTGAGGCATTAGCTTTAGGTCTGCTTTCTTTAACGTTAGTAAGCATTTCAGGAAACGGAGGACCTCGCCTGGGCACCCTATTCCCTGCACGAACACCGAGCACCGGCAGGCTCCACTAGGCTGCTAAGAAACTTCCAGGCCCGGAATCCTTTCCCAGTCACTCAGTGTATGCTGAGTGTAGGGCAACACACTGCACTCTTCCCTGGGAGAGCTAGATTTCCTCAGCACTCCAACAGCTCCAGGAACTGTGTTCTCTCACGTCCTACATGTCATGCAAATCTGCCTCATTGCCCTAGGCTGAGCGGCACTGAGAAACCAAAACTGCTTCGCATTCCTTCCACAAAGTCATACATTAAGACCCCATCCTTACAGGAGAAATTCGGCTTGCGTTCCTGCTGTAAACAAAGCACAGTTCTTCCTCTTACACTGCAGGGTTTTAGAAGAAGCTAAGCCCGAGAGCCTAGCAAGAGCGCTCCTTGGGGGAGGCGTTTGGCTACACGCAGAACTCCGTGCCAAATAAACTTTATTCAAGGAAGGGACCAGTGTGTAGCTAGAGTGTCTACTTACTTGGTAGAAATCACATGGAGGTAGGCTACGTGTTCGCTGGAAACGGGGGCCTTATGGCACAAGCCTTGCTTTCCCATTTTGAGTGCTCCATTCATGCTGCCTTGAAGCTACCTAAATCACAGTTTAGGACGGGTCTCTAGTCACTGCAGGCAGGGCTCTGGGAAAGGAACAAGTGTTCTCTACATCAACAGGGTGCTTTCATAGCCTGGGTGGGAGCTCCTCCTGATACGCTCTAGAGCTAAAAGGAAACTTGACGTGAGTCCTTTCCTCAAGGTAAAGCCTTGAATAGCCCTGCCGAAGTGGAAGCTTGGAGCAGAGTCCTTGAGGCATTAGCTTTAGGTCTGCTTTCTTTAACGTTAGTAAGCATTTCAGGAAACGGAGGACCTCGCCTGGGCACCCTACTCCCTGCACGAACACCGAGCACCGGCAGGCTCCACTAGGCTGCTAAGAAACTTCCAGGCCCGGAATCCTTTCCCAGTCACTCAGTGTATGCTGAGTGTAGGGCAACACACTGCACTCTTCCCTGGGAGAGCTAGATTTCCTCAGCACTCCGACAGCTCCAGGAACTGTGTTCTCTCACGTCCTACATGTCATGCAAATCTGCCTCATTGCCCTAGGCTGAGCGGCACTGAGAAACCAAAACTGCTTCGCATTCCTTCCACAAAGTCATACATTAAGACCCCATCCTTACAGGAGAAATTCGGCTTGCGTTCCTGCTGTAAACAAAGCACAGTTCTTCCTCTTACACTGCAGGGTTTTAGAAGAAGCTAAGCCCGATAGCCTAGCAAGAGCGCTCCTTGGGGGAGGCGGTTGGCTACACGCAGAACTCCGTGCCAAATAAACTTTATTCAAGGAAGGGACCAGTGTGTAGCTAGAGTGTATACTTGGTAGAAATCACAAGGAGGTAGGCTGCGTGTTCGCTGGAAACAGGGCCTTATGGCACAAGCCTTGCTTTCCCATTTTGAATGCTCCATTCATGCGGCCTTGAAGCTACCTAAATCACAGTTTTAGGACGGGTCTCTAGTCACTGCAGGCAGGGCTCTGGGAAAGGAACGAGTCTTCTCTACATCAACAGGGTGCTTTCATAGCCTGGGTGGGAGCTCCTCCTGATACGCTCTAGAGCTAAAAGGAAACTTGACGTGAGTCCTTTCCTCAAGGTAAAGCCTTGAATAGCCCTGCCGAAGTGGAAGCTTGGAGCAGAGTCCTTGAGGCATTAGCTTTAGGTCTGCTTTCTTTAACGTTAGTAAGCATTTCAGGAAACGGAGGACCTCGCCTGGGCACCCTATTCCCTGCACGAACACCGAGCACCGGCAGGCTCCACTAGGCTGCTAAGAAACTTCCAGGCCCGGAATCCTTTCCCAGTCACTCAGTGTATGCTGAGTGTAGGGCAACACACTGCACTCTTCCCTGGGAGAGCTAGATTTCCTCAGCACTCCAACAGCTCCAGGAACTGTGTTCTCTCACGTCCTACATGTCATGCAAATCTGCCTCATTGCCCTAGGCTGAGCGGCACTGAGAAACCAAAACTGCTTTGCATTCCTTCTACAAAGTCATACCTTAGGACCCCATCCTTACAGGAGAAAGTCAGCTTGCCTTGCTGCTGTAACCAAAGCACAGTTCTTCCTCTTACACTGCAGGGTTTTAGAAGAAGCTAAGCCCGATAGCCTAGCAAGAGCGCTCCTTGGGGGAGGCGTTTGGCTACACGCAGAACTCCGTGCCAAATAAACTTTATTCAAGGAAGGGACCAGTGTGTAGCTAGAGTGTCTACTTACTTGGTAGAAATCACATGGAGGTAGGCTACGTGTTCGCTGGAAACGGGGGCCTTATGGCACAAGCCTTGCTTTCCCATTTTGAGTGCTCCATTCATGCTGCCTTGAAGCTACCTAAATCACAGTTTAGGACGGGTCTCTAGTCACTGCAGGCAGGGCTCTGGGAAAGGAACAAGTGTTCTCTACATCAACAGGGTGCTTTCATAGCCTGGGTGGGAGCTCCTCCTGATACGCTCTAGAGCTAAAAGGAAACTTGACGTGAGTCCTTTCCTCAAGGTAAAGCCTTGAATAGCCCTGCCGAAGTGGAAGCTTGGAGCAGAGTCCTTGAGGCATTAGCTTTAGGTCTGCTTTCTTTAACGTTAGTAAGCATTTCAGGAAACGGTGGACCTCTCCTGGGCACCCTACTCCATGCACGAACACCGAGCACCGGCAGGCTCCACTAGGCTTCTAAGAAACTTCAGGCCCGGAATCCTTTCCCAGTCACTCAGTGTATGCTGAGTGTAGGGCAACACACTGCACTCTTCCCTGGGAGAGCTAGATTTCCTCAGCACTCCGACAGCTCCAGGAACTGTGTTCTCTCACGTCCTACATGTCATGCAAATCTGCCTCATTGCCCTAGGCTGAGCGGCACTGAGAAACCAAAACTGCTTCGCATTCCTTCCACAAAGTCATACATTAAGACGCCATCCTTACAGGAGAAATTCGGCTTGCGTTCCTGCTGTAAACAAAGCACAGTTCTTCCTCTTACACTGCAGGGTTTTAGAAGAAGCTAAGCCCGAGAGCCTAGCAAGAGCGTTCCTTGGGGGAGGCGGTTGGCTACACGCAGAACTCCGTGCCAAATAAACTTTATTCAAGGAAGGGACCAGTGTGTAGCTAGAGTGTATACTTGGTAGAAATCACAAGGAGGTAGGCTGCGTGTTCGCTGGAAACAGGGCCTTATGGCACAAGCCTTGCTTTCCCATTTTGAATGCTCCATTCATGCTGCCTTGAAGCTACCTAAATCACAGTTTTAGGACGGGTCTCTAGTCACTGCAGGCAGGGCTCTGGGAAAGGAACGAGTCTTCTCTACATCAACAGGGTGCTTTCATAGCCTGGGTGGGAGCTCCTCCTGATACGCTCTAGAGCTAAAAGGAAACTTGACGTGAGTCCTTTCCTCAAGGTAAAGCCTTGAATAGCCCTGCCGAAGTGGAAGCTTGGAGCAGAGTCCTTGAGGCATTAGCTTTAGGTCTGCTTTCTTTAACGTTAGTAAGCATTTCAGGAAACGGAGGACCTCGCCTGGGCACCCTATTCCCTGCACGAACACCGAGCACCGGCAGGCTCCACTAGGCTGCTAAGAAACTTCCAGGCCCGGAATCCTTTCCCAGTCACTCAGTGTATGCTGAGTGTAGGGCAACACACTGCACTCTTCCCTGGGAGAGCTAGATTTCCTCAGCACTCCAACAGCTCCAGGAACTGTGTTCTCTCACGTCCTACATGTCATGCAAATCTGCCTCATTGCCCTAGGCTGAGCGGCACTGAGAAACCAAAACTGCTTTGCATTCCTTCTACAAAGTCATACCTTAGGACCCCATCCTTACAGGAGAAAGTCAGCTTGCCTTGCTGCTGTAACCAAAGCACAGTTCTTCCTCTTACACTGCAGGGTTTTAGAAGAAGCTAAGCCCGATAGCCTAGCAAGAGCGCTCCTTGGGGGAGGCGTTTGGCTACACGCAGAACTCCGTGCCAAATAAACTTTATTCAAGGAAGGGACCAGTGTGTAGCTAGAGTGTCTACTTACTTGGTAGAAATCACATGGAGGTAGGCTACGTGTTCGCTGGAAACGGGGGCCTTATGGCACAAGCCTTGCTTTCCCATTTTGAGTGCTCCATTCATGCTGCCTTGAAGCTACCTAAATCACAGTTTAGGACGGGTCTCTAGTCACTGCAGGCAGGGCTCTGGGAAAGGAACAAGTGTTCTCTACATCAACAGGGTGCTTTCATAGCCTGGGTGGGAGCTCCTCCTGATACGCTCTAGAGCTAAAAGGAAACTTGACGTGAGTCCTTTCCTCAAGGTAAAGCCTTGAATAGCCCTGCCGAAGTGGAAGCTTGGAGCAGAGTCCTTGAGGCATTAGCTTTAGGTCTGCTTTCTTTAACGTTAGTAAGCATTTCAGGAAACGGTGGACCTCTCCTGGGCACCCTACTCCATGCACGAACACCGAGCACCGGCAGGCTCCACTAGGCTTCTAAGAAACTTCAGGCCCGGAATCCTTTCCCAGTCACTCAGTGTATGCTGAGTGTAGGGCAACACACTGCACTCTTCCCTGGGAGAGCTAGATTTCCTCAGCACTCCGACAGCTCCAGGAACTGTGTTCTCTCACGTCCTACATGTCATGCAAATCTGCCTCATTGCCCTAGGCTGAGCGGCACTGAGAAACCAAAACTGCTTCGCATTCCTTCCACAAAGTCATACATTAAGACGCCATCCTTACAGGAGAAATTCGGCTTGCGTTCCTGCTGTAAACAAAGCACAGTTCTTCCTCTTACACTGCAGGGTTTTAGAAGAAGCTAAGCCCGAGAGCCTAGCAAGAGCGTTCCTTGGGGGAGGCGGTTGGCTACACGCAGAACTCCGTGCCAAATAAACTTTATTCAAGGAAGGGACCAGTGTGTAGCTAGAGTGTATACTTGGTAGAAATCACAAGGAGGTAGGCTGCGTGTTCGCTGGAAACAGGGCCTTATGGCACAAGCCTTGCTTTCCCATTTTGAATGCTCCATTCATGCTGCCTTGAAGCTACCTAAATCACAGTTTTAGGACGGGTCTCTAGTCACTGCAGGCAGGGCTCTGGGAAAGGAACGAGTCTTCTCTACATCAACAGGGTGCTTTCATAGCCTGGGTGGGAGCTCCTCCTGATACGCTCTAGAGCTAAAAGGAAACTTGACGTGAGTCCTTTCCTCAAGGTAAAGCCTTGAATAGCCCTGCCGAAGTGGAAGCTTGGAGCAGAGTCCTTGAGGCATTAGCTTTAGGTGTGCTTTCTTTAACGTTAGTAAGCATTTCAGGAAACGGAGGACCTCGCCTGGGCACCCTATTCCCTGCACGAACACCGAGCACCGGCAGGCTCCACTAGGCTGCTAAGAAACTTCCAGGCCCGGAATCCTTTCCCAGTCACTCAGTGTATGCTGAGTGTAGGGCAACACACTGCACTCTTCCCTGGGAGAGCTAGATTTCCTCAGCACTCCAACAGCTCCAGGAACTGTGTTCTCTCACGTCCTACATGTCATGCAAATCTGCCTCATTGCCCTAGGCTGAGCGGCACTGAGAAACCAAAACTGCTTTGCATTCCTTCTACAAAGTCATACCTTAGGACCCCATCCTTACAGGAGAAAGTCAGCTTGCCTTGCTGCTGTAACCAAAGCACAGTTCTTCCTCTTACACTGCAGGGTTTTAGAAGAAGCTAAGCCCGATAGCCTAGCAAGAGCGCTCCTTGGGGGAGGCGTTTGGCTACACGCAGAACTCCGTGCCAAATAAACTTTATTCAAGGAAGGGACCAGTGTGTAGCTAGAGTGTCTACTTACTTGGTAGAAATCACATGGAGGTAGGCTACGTGTTCGCTGGAAACGGGGGCCTTATGGCACAAGCCTTGCTTTCCCATTTTGAGTGCTCCATTCATGCTGCCTTGAAGCTACCTAAATCACAGTTTAGGACGGGTCTCTAGTCACTGCAGGCAGGGCTCTGGGAAAGGAACAAGTGTTCTCTACATCAACAGGGTGCTTTCATAGCCTGGGTGGGAGCTCCTCCTGATACGCTCTAGAGCTAAAAGGAAACTTGACGTGAGTCCTTTCCTCAAGGTAAAGCCTTGAATAGCCCTGCCGAAGTGGAAGCTTGGAGCAGAGTCCTTGAGGCATTAGCTTTAGGTCTGCTTTCTTTAACGTTAGTAAGCATTTCAGGAAACGGAGGACCTCGCCTGGGCACCCTACTCCCTGCACGAACACCGAGCACCGGCAGGCTCCACTAGGCTGCTAAGAAACTTCCAGGCCCGGAATCCTTTCCCAGTCACTCAGTGTATGCTGAGTGTAGGGCAACACACTGCACTCTTCCCTGGGAGAGCTAGATTTCCTCAGCATTCCGACAGCTCCAGGAACTGTGTTCTCTCACGTCCTACATGTCATGCAAATCTGCCTCATTGCCCTAGGCTGAGCGGCACTGAGAAACCAAAACTGCTTCCCATTCCTTCCACAAAGTCATACATTAAGACCCCATCCTTACAGGAGAAATTCGGCTTGCGTTCCTGCTGTAAACAAAGCACAGTTCTTCCTCTTACACTGCAGGGTTTTAGAAGAAGCTAAGCCCGAGAGCCTAGCAAGAGCGTTCCTTGGGGGAGGCGGTTGGCTACACGCAGAACTCCGTGCCAAATAAACTTTATTCAAGGAAGGGACCAGTGTGTAGCTAGAGTGTATACTTGGTAGAAATCACAAGGAGGTAGGCTGCGTGTACGCTGGAAACAGGGCCTTATGGCACAAGCCTTGCTTTCCCATTTTGAATGCTCCATTCATGCTGCCTTGAAGCTACCTAAATCACAGTTTTAGGACGGGTCTCTAGTCACTGCAGGCAGGGCTCTGGGAAAGGAACGAGTCTTCTCTACATCAACAGGGTGCTTTCATAGCCTGGGTGGGAGCTCCTCCTGATACGCTCTAGAGCTAAAAGGAAACTTGACGTGAGTCCTTTCCTCAAGGTAAAGCCTTGAATAGCCCTGCCGAAGTGGAAGCTTGGAGCAGAGTCCTTGAGGCATTAGCTTTAGGTCTGCTTTCTTTAACGTTTGTAAGCATTTCAGGAAACGGAGGACCTCGCCTGGGCACCCTATTCCCTGCACGAACACCGAGCACTGGCAGGCTCCACTAGGCTGCTAAGAAACTTCCAGGCCCGGAATCCTTTCCCAGTCACTCAGTATATGCTGAGTGTAGGGCAACACACTGCACTCTTCCCTGGGAGAGCTAGATTTCCTCAGCACTCCGACAGCTCCAGGAACTGTGTTCTCTCACGTCCTACATGTCATGCCAATCTGCCTCATTGCCCTAGGCTGAGCGGCACTGAGAAACCAAAACTGCTTCGCATTCCTTCCACAAAGTCATACATTAAGACCCCATCCTTACAGGAGAAATTCGGCTTGCGTTCCTGCTGTAAACAAAGCACAGTTCTTCCTCTTACACTGCAGGGTTTTAGAAGAAGCTAAGCCCGAGAGCCTAGTAAGAGCGTTCCTTGGGGGAGGCGGTTGGCTACACGCAGAACTCCGTGCCAAATAAACTTTATTCAAGGAAGGGACCAGTGTGTAGCTAGAGTGTATACTTGGTAGAAATCACAAGGAGGTAGGCTGCGTGTTCGCTGGAAACAGGGCCTTATGGCACAAGCCTTGCTTTCCCATTTTGAATGCTCCATTCATGCTGCCTTGAAGCTACCTAAATAACAGTTTTAGGACGGGTCTCTAGTCACTGCAGGCAGGGCTCTGGGAAAGGAACGAGTCTTCTCTACATCAACAGGGTGCTTTCATAGCCTGGGTGGGAGCTCCTCCTGATACGCTCTAGAGCTAAAAGGAAACTTGACGTGAGTCCTTTCCTCAAGGTAAAGCCTTGAATAGCCCTGCCGAAGTGGAAGCTTGGAGCAGAGTCCTTGAGGCATTAGCTTTAGGTGTGCTTTCTTTAACGTTAGTAAGCATTTCAGGAAACGGAGGACCTCGCCTGGGCACCCTATTCCCTGCACGAACACCGAGCACCGGCAGGCTCCACTAGGCTGCTAAGAAACTTCCAGGCCCGGAATCCTTTCCCAGTCACTCAGTGTATGCTGAGTGTAGGGCAACACACTGCACTCTTCCCTGGGAGAGCTAGATTTCCTCAGCACTCCAACAGCTCCAGGAACTGTGTTCTCTCACGTCCTACATGTCATGCAAATCTGCCTCATTGCCCTAGGCTGAGCGGCACTGAGAAACCAAAACTGCTTTGCATTCCTTCTACAAAGTCATACCTTAGGACCCCATCCTTACAGGAGAAAGTCAGCTTGCCTTGCTGCTGTAACCAAAGCACAGTTCTTCCTCTTACACTGCAGGGTTTTAGAAGAAGCTAAGCCCGATAGCCTAGCAAGAGCGCTCCTTGGGGGAGGCGTTTGGCTACACGCAGAACTCCGTGCCAACTAAACTTTATTCAAGGAAGGGACCAGTGTGTAGCTAGAGTGTCTACTTACTTGGTAGAAATCACATGGAGGTAGGCTACGTGTTCGCTGGAAACGGGGGCCTTATGGCACAAGCCTTGCTTTCCCATTTTGAATGCTCCATTCATGCTGCCTTGAAGCTACCTAAATCACAGTTTTAGGACGGGTCTCTAGTCACTGCAGGCAGGGCTCTGGGAAAGGAACGAGTCTTCTCTACATCAACAGCGTGCTTTCATAGCCTGGGTGGGAGCTCCTCCTGATACGCTCTAGAGCTAAAAGGAAACTTGACGTGAGTCCTTTCCTCAAGGTAAAGCCTTGAATAGCCCTGCCGAAGTGGAAGCTTGGAGCAGAGTCCTTGAGGCATTAGCTTTAGGTCTGCTTTCTTTAACGTTAGTAAGCATTTCAGGAAACGGAGGACCTCGCCTGGGCACCCTACTCCCTGCACGAACACCGAGCACCGGCAGGCTCCACTAGGCTGCTAAGAAACTTCAGGCCCGGAATCCTTTCCCAGTCACTCAGTGTATGCTGAGTGTAGGGCAACACACTGCACTCTTCCCTGGGAGAGCTAGATTTCCTCAGCACTCCGACAGCTCCAGGAACTGTGTTCTCTCACGTCCTACATGTCATGCAAATCTGCCTCATTGCCCTAGGCTGAGCGGCACTGAGAAACCAAAACTGCTTCGCATTCCTTCCACAAAGTCATACATTAAGACCCCATCCTTACAGGAGAAATTCGGCTTGCGTTCCTGCTGTAAACAAAGCACAGTTCTTCCTCTTACACTGCAGGGTTTTAGAAGAAGCTAAGCCCGAGAGCCTAGCAAGAGCGTTCCTTGGGGGAGGCGGTTGGCTACACGCAGAACTCCGTGCCAAATAAACTTTATTCAAGGAAGGGACCAGTGTGTAGCTAGAGTGTATACTTGGTAGAAATCACAAGGAGGTAGGCTGCGTGTTCGCTGGAAACAGGGCCTTATGGCACAAGCCTTGCTTTCCCATTTTGAATGCTCCATTCATGCGGCCTTGAAGCTACCTAAATCACAGTTTTAGGACGGGTCTCTAGTCACTGCAGGCAGGGCTCTGGGAAAGGAACGAGTCTTCTCTACATCAACAGGGTGCTTTCATAGCCTGGGTGGGAGCTCCTCCTGATACGCTCTAGAGCTAAAAGGAAACTTGACGTGAGTCCTTTCCTCAAGGTAAAGCCTTGAATAGCCCTGCCGAAGTGGAAGCTTGGAGCAGAGTCCTTGAGGCATTAGCTTTAGGTCTGCTTTCTTTAACGTTAGTAAGCATTTCAGGAAACGGAGGACCTCGCCTGGGCACCCTATTCCCTGCACGAACACCGAGCACCGGCAGGCTCCACTAGGCTGCTAAGAAACTTCCAGGCCCGGAATCCTTTCCCAGTCACTCAGTGTATGCTGAGTGTAGGGCAACACACTGCACTCTTCCCTGGGAGAGCTAGATTTCCTCAGCACTCCAACAGCTCCAGGAACTGTGTTCTCTCACGTCCTACATGTCATGCAAATCTGCCTCATTGCCCTAGGCTGAGCGGCACTGAGAAACCAAAACTGCTTTGCATTCCTTCTACAAAGTCATACCTTAGGACCCCATCCTTACAGGAGAAAGTCAGCTTGCCTTGCTGCTGTAACCAAAGCACAGTTCTTCCTCTTACACTGCAGGGTTTTAGAAGAAGCTAAGCCCGATAGCCTAGCAAGAGCGCTCCTTGGGGGAGGCGTTTGGCTACACGCAGAACTCCGTGCCAAATAAACTTTATTCAAGGAAGGGACCAGTGTGTAGCTAGAGTGTCTACTTACTTGGTAGAAATCACATGGAGGTAGGCTACGTGTTCGCTGGAAACGGGGGCCTTATGGCACAAGCCTTGCTTTCCCATTTTGAGTGCTCCATTCATGCTGCCTTGAAGCTACCTAAATCACAGTTTAGGACGGGTCTCTAGTCACTGCAGGCAGGGCTCTGGGAAAGGAACAAGTGTTCTCTACATCAACAGGGTGCTTTCATAGCCTGGGTGGGAGCTCCTCCTGATACGCTCTAGAGCTAAAAGGAAACTTGACGTGAGTCCTTTCCTCAAGGTAAAGCCTTGAATAGCCCTGCCGAAGTGGAAGCTTGGAGCAGAGTCCTTGAGGCATTAGCTTTAGGTCTGCTTTCTTTAACGTTAGTAAGCATTTCAGGAAACGGTGGACCTCTCCTGGGCACCCTACTCCATGCACGAACACCGAGCACCGGCAGGCTCCACTAGGCTTCTAAGAAACTTCAGGCCCGGAATCCTTTCCCAGTCACTCAGTGTATGCTGAGTGTAGGGCAACACACTGCACTCTTCCCTGGGAGAGCTAGATTTCCTCAGCACTCCGACAGCTCCAGGAACTGTGTTCTCTCACGTCCTACATGTCATGCAAATCTGCCTCATTGCCCTAGGCTGAGCGGCACTGAGAAACCAAAACTGCTTCGCATTCCTTCCACAAAGTCATACATTAAGACGCCATCCTTACAGGAGAAATTCGGCTTGCGTTCCTGCTGTAAACAAAGCACAGTTCTTCCTCTTACACTGCAGGGTTTTAGAAGAAGCTAAGCCCGAGAGCCTAGCAAGAGCGTTCCTTGGGGGAGGCGGTTGGCTACACGCAGAACTCCGTGCCAAATAAACTTTATTCAAGGAAGGGACCAGTGTGTAGCTAGAGTGTATACTTGGTAGAAATCACAAGGAGGTAGGCTGCGTGTTCGCTGGAAACAGGGCCTTATGGCACAAGCCTTGCTTTCCCATTTTGAATGCTCCATTCATGCTGCCTTGAAGCTACCTAAATCACAGTTTTAGGACGGGTCTCTAGTCACTGCAGGCAGGGCTCTGGGAAAGGAACGAGTCTTCTCTACATCAACAGGGTGCTTTCATAGCCTGGGTGGGAGCTCCTCCTGATACGCTCTAGAGCTAAAAGGAAACTTGACGTGAGTCCTTTCCTCAAGGTAAAGCCTTGAATAGCCCTGCCGAAGTGGAAGCTTGGAGCAGAGTCCTTGAGGCATTAGCTTTAGGTCTGCTTTCTTTAACGTTAGTAAGCATTTCAGGAAACGGAGGACCTCGCCTGGGCACCCTATTCCCTGCACGAACACCGAGCACCGGCAGGCTCCACTAGGCTGCTAAGAAACTTCCAGGCCCGGAATCCTTTCCCAGTCACTCAGTGTATGCTGAGTGTAGGGCAACACACTGCACTCTTCCCTGGGAGAGCTAGATTTCCTCAGCACTCCAACAGCTCCAGGAACTGTGTTCTCTCACGTCCTACATGTCATGCAAATCTGCCTCATTGCCCTAGGCTGAGCGGCACTGAGAAACCAAAACTGCTTTGCATTCCTTCTACAAAGTCATACCTTAGGACCCCATCCTTACAGGAGAAAGTCAGCTTGCCTTGCTGCTGTAACCAAAGCACAGTTCTTCCTCTTACACTGCAGGGTTTTAGAAGAAGCTAAGCCCGATAGCCTAGCAAGAGCGCTCCTTGGGGGAGGCGTTTGGCTACACGCAGAACTCCGTGCCAACTAAACTTTATTCAAGGAAGGGACCAGTGTGTAGCTAGAGTGTCTACTTACTTGGTAGAAATCACATGGAGGTAGGCTACGTGTTCGCTGGAAACGGGGGCCTTATGGCACAAGCCTTGCTTTCCCATTTTGAATGCTCCATTCATGCTGCCTTGAAGCTACCTAAATCACAGTTTTAGGACGGGTCTCTAGTCACTGCAGGCAGGGCTCTGGGAAAGGAACGAGTCTTCTCTACATCAACAGCGTGCTTTCATAGCCTGGGTGGGAGCTCCTCCTGATACGCTCTAGAGCTAAAAGGAAACTTGACGTGAGTCCTTTCCTCAAGGTAAAGCCTTGAATAGCCCTGCCGAAGTGGAAGCTTGGAGCAGAGTCCTTGAGGCATTAGCTTTAGGTCTGCTTTCTTTAACGTTAGTAAGCATTTCAGGAAACGGAGGACCTCGCCTGGGCACCCTACTCCCTGCACGAACACCGAGCACCGGCAGGCTCCACTAGGCTGCTAAGAAACTTCAGGCCCGGAATCCTTTCCCAGTCACTCAGTGTATGCTGAGTGTAGGGCAACACACTGCACTCTTCCCTGGGAGAGCTAGATTTCCTCAGCACTCCGACAGCTCCAGGAACTGTGTTCTCTCACGTCCTACATGTCATGCAAATCTGCCTCATTGCCCTAGGCTGAGCGGCACTGAGAAACCAAAACTGCTTCGCATTCCTTCCACAAAGTCATACATTAAGACCCCATCCTTACAGGAGAAATTCGGCTTGCGTTCCTGCTGTAAACAAAGCACAGTTCTTCCTCTTACACTGCAGGGTTTTAGAAGAAGCTAAGCCCGAGAGCCTAGCAAGAGCGTTCCTTGGGGGAGGCGGTTGGCTACACGCAGAACTCCGTGCCAAATAAACTTTATTCAAGGAAGGGACCAGTGTGTAGCTAGAGTGTATACTTGGTAGAAATCACAAGGAGGTAGGCTGCGTGTTCGCTGGAAACAGGGCCTTATGGCACAAGCCTTGCTTTCCCATTTTGAATGCTCCATTCATGCGGCCTTGAAGCTACCTAAATCACAGTTTTAGGACGGGTCTCTAGTCACTGCAGGCAGGGCTCTGGGAAAGGAACGAGTCTTCTCTACATCAACAGGGTGCTTTCATAGCCTGGGTGGGAGCTCCTCCTGATACGCTCTAGAGCTAAAAGGAAACTTGACGTGAGTCCTTTCCTCAAGGTAAAGCCTTGAATAGCCCTGCCGAAGTGGAAGCTTGGAGCAGAGTCCTTGAGGCATTAGCTTTAGGTCTGCTTTCTTTAACGTTAGTAAGCATTTCAGGAAACGGAGGACCTCGCCTGGGCACCCTATTCCCTGCACGAACACCGAGCACCGGCAGGCTCCACTAGGCTGCTAAGAAACTTCCAGGCCCGGAATCCTTTCCCAGTCACTCAGTGTATGCTGAGTGTAGGGCAACACACTGCACTCTTCCCTGGGAGAGCTAGATTTCCTCAGCACTCCAACAGCTCCAGGAACTGTGTTCTCTCACGTCCTACATGTCATGCAAATCTGCCTCATTGCCCTAGGCTGAGCGGCACTGAGAAACCAAAACTGCTTTGCATTCCTTCTACAAAGTCATACCTTAGGACCCCATCCTTACAGGAGAAAGTCAGCTTGCCTTGCTGCTGTAACCAAAGCACAGTTCTTCCTCTTACACTGCAGGGTTTTAGAAGAAGCTAAGCCCGATAGCCTAGCAAGAGCGCTCCTTGGGGGAGGCGTTTGGCTACACGCAGAACTCCGTGCCAAATAAACTTTATTCAAGGAAGGGACCAGTGTGTAGCTAGAGTGTCTACTTACTTGGTAGAAATCACATGGAGGTAGGCTACGTGTTCGCTGGAAACGGGGGCCTTATGGCACAAGCCTTGCTTTCCCATTTTGAGTGCTCCATTCATGCTGCCTTGAAGCTACCTAAATCACAGTTTAGGACGGGTCTCTAGTCACTGCAGGCAGGGCTCTGGGAAAGGAACAAGTGTTCTCTACATCAACAGGGTGCTTTCATAGCCTGGGTGGGAGCTCCTCCTGATACGCTCTAGAGCTAAAAGGAAACTTGACGTGAGTCCTTTCCTCAAGGTAAAGCCTTGAATAGCCCTGCCGAAGTGGAAGCTTGGAGCAGAGTCCTTGAGGCATTAGCTTTAGGTCTGCTTTCTTTAACGTTAGTAAGCATTTCAGGAAACGGTGGACCTCTCCTGGGCACCCTACTCCATGCACGAACACCGAGCACCGGCAGGCTCCACTAGGCTTCTAAGAAACTTCAGGCCCGGAATCCTTTCCCAGTCACTCAGTGTATGCTGAGTGTAGGGCAACACACTGCACTCTTCCCTGGGAGAGCTAGATTTCCTCAGCACTCCGACAGCTCCAGGAACTGTGTTCTCTCACGTCCTACATGTCATGCAAATCTGCCTCATTGCCCTAGGCTGAGCGGCACTGAGAAACCAAAACTGCTTCGCATTCCTTCCACAAAGTCATACATTAAGACGCCATCCTTACAGGAGAAATTCGGCTTGCGTTCCTGCTGTAAACAAAGCACAGTTCTTCCTCTTACACTGCAGGGTTTTAGAAGAAGCTAAGCCCGAGAGCCTAGCAAGAGCGTTCCTTGGGGGAGGCGGTTGGCTACACGCAGAACTCCGTGCCAAATAAACTTTATTCAAGGAAGGGACCAGTGTGTAGCTAGAGTGTATACTTGGTAGAAATCACAAGGAGGTAGGCTGCGTGTTCGCTGGAAACAGGGCCTTATGGCACAAGCCTTGCTTTCCCATTTTGAATGCTCCATTCATGCTGCCTTGAAGCTACCTAAATCACAGTTTTAGGACGGGTCTCTAGTCACTGCAGGCAGGGCTCTGGGAAAGGAACGAGTCTTCTCTACATCAACAGGGTGCTTTCATAGCCTGGGTGGGAGCTCCTCCTGATACGCTCTAGAGCTAAAAGGAAACTTGACGTGAGTCCTTTCCTCAAGGTAAAGCCTTGAATAGCCCTGCCGAAGTGGAAGCTTGGAGCAGAGTCCTTGAGGCATTAGCTTTAGGTCTGCTTTCTTTAACGTTAGTAAGCATTTCAGGAAACGGAGGACCTCGCCTGGGCACCCTATTCCCTGCACGAACACCGAGCACCGGCAGGCTCCACTAGGCTGCTAAGAAACTTCCAGGCCCGGAATCCTTTCCCAGTCACTCAGTGTATGCTGAGTGTAGGGCAACACACTGCACTCTTCCCTGGGAGAGCTAGATTTCCTCAGCACTCCAACAGCTCCAGGAACTGTGTTCTCTCACGTCCTACATGTCATGCAAATCTGCCTCATTGCCCTAGGCTGAGCGGCACTGAGAAACCAAAACTGCTTTGCATTCCTTCTACAAAGTCATACCTTAGGACCCCATCCTTACAGGAGAAAGTCAGCTTGCCTTGCTGCTGTAACCAAAGCACAGTTCTTCCTCTTACACTGCAGGGTTTTAGAAGAAGCTAAGCCCGATAGCCTAGCAAGAGCGCTCCTTGGGGGAGGCGTTTGGCTACACGCAGAACTCCGTGCCAAATAAACTTTATTCAAGGAAGGGACCAGTGTGTAGCTAGAGTGTCTACTTACTTGGTAGAAATCACATGGAGGTAGGCTACGTGTTCGCTGGAAACGGGGGCCTTATGGCACAAGCCTTGCTTTCCCATTTTGAGTGCTCCATTCATGCTGCCTTGAAGCTACCTAAATCACAGTTTAGGACGGGTCTCTAGTCACTGCAGGCAGGGCTCTGGGAAAGGAACAAGTGTTCTCTACATCAACAGGGTGCTTTCATAGCCTGGGTGGGAGCTCCTCCTGATACGCTCTAGAGCTAAAAGGAAACTTGACGTGAGTCCTTTCCTCAAGGTAAAGCCTTGAATAGCCCTGCCGAAGTGGAAGCTTGGAGCAGAGTCCTTGAGGCATTAGCTTTAGGTCTGCTTTCTTTAACGTTAGTAAGCATTTCAGGAAACGGTGGACCTCTCCTGGGCACCCTACTCCATGCACGAACACCGAGCACCGGCAGGCTCCACTAGGCTTCTAAGAAACTTCAGGCCCGGAATCCTTTCCCAGTCACTCAGTGTATGCTGAGTGTAGGGCAACACACTGCACTCTTCCCTGGGAGAGCTAGATTTCCTCAGCACTCCGACAGCTCCAGGAACTGTGTTCTCTCACGTCCTACATGTCATGCAAATCTGCCTCATTGCCCTAGGCTGAGCGGCACTGAGAAACCAAAACTGCTTCGCATTCCTTCCACAAAGTCATACATTAAGACGCCATCCTTACAGGAGAAATTCGGCTTGCGTTCCTGCTGTAAACAAAGCACAGTTCTTCCTCTTACACTGCAGGGTTTTAGAAGAAGCTAAGCCCGAGAGCCTAGCAAGAGCGTTCCTTGGGGGAGGCGGTTGGCTACACGCAGAACTCCGTGCCAAATAAACTTTATTCAAGGAAGGGACCAGTGTGTAGCTAGAGTGTATACTTGGTAGAAATCACAAGGAGGTAGGCTGCGTGTTCGCTGGAAACAGGGCCTTATGGCACAAGCCTTGCTTTCCCATTTTGAATGCTCCATTCATGCTGCCTTGAAGCTACCTAAATCACAGTTTTAGGACGGGTCTCTAGTCACTGCAGGCAGGGCTCTGGGAAAGGAACGAGTCTTCTCTACATCAACAGGGTGCTTTCATAGCCTGGGTGGGAGCTCCTCCTGATACGCTCTAGAGCTAAAAGGAAACTTGACGTGAGTCCTTTCCTCAAGGTAAAGCCTTGAATAGCCCTGCCGAAGTGGAAGCTTGGAGCAGAGTCCTTGAGGCATTAGCTTTAGGTGTGCTTTCTTTAACGTTAGTAAGCATTTCAGGAAACGGAGGACCTCGCCTGGGCACCCTATTCCCTGCACGAACACCGAGCACCGGCAGGCTCCACTAGGCTGCTAAGAAACTTCCAGGCCCGGAATCCTTTCCCAGTCACTCAGTGTATGCTGAGTGTAGGGCAACACACTGCACTCTTCCCTGGGAGAGCTAGATTTCCTCAGCACTCCAACAGCTCCAGGAACTGTGTTCTCTCACGTCCTACATGTCATGCAAATCTGCCTCATTGCCCTAGGCTGAGCGGCACTGAGAAACCAAAACTGCTTTGCATTCCTTCTACAAAGTCATACCTTAGGACCCCATCCTTACAGGAGAAAGTCAGCTTGCCTTGCTGCTGTAACCAAAGCACAGTTCTTCCTCTTACACTGCAGGGTTTTAGAAGAAGCTAAGCCCGATAGCCTAGCAAGAGCGCTCCTTGGGGGAGGCGTTTGGCTACACGCAGAACTCCGTGCCAAATAAACTTTATTCAAGGAAGGGACCAGTGTGTAGCTAGAGTGTCTACTTACTTGGTAGAAATCACATGGAGGTAGGCTACGTGTTCGCTGGAAACGGGGGCCTTATGGCACAAGCCTTGCTTTCCCATTTTGAGTGCTCCATTCATGCTGCCTTGAAGCTACCTAAATCACAGTTTAGGACGGGTCTCTAGTCACTGCAGGCAGGGCTCTGGGAAAGGAACAAGTGTTCTCTACATCAACAGGGTGCTTTCATAGCCTGGGTGGGAGCTCCTCCTGATACGCTCTAGAGCTAAAAGGAAACTTGACGTGAGTCCTTTCCTCAAGGTAAAGCCTTGAATAGCCCTGCCGAAGTGGAAGCTTGGAGCAGAGTCCTTGAGGCATTAGCTTTAGGTCTGCTTTCTTTAACGTTAGTAAGCATTTCAGGAAACGGAGGACCTCGCCTGGGCACCCTACTCCCTGCACGAACACCGAGCACCGGCAGGCTCCACTAGGCTGCTAAGAAACTTCCAGGCCCGGAATCCTTTCCCAGTCACTCAGTGTATGCTGAGTGTAGGGCAACACACTGCACTCTTCCCTGGGAGAGCTAGATTTCCTCAGCATTCCGACAGCTCCAGGAACTGTGTTCTCTCACGTCCTACATGTCATGCAAATCTGCCTCATTGCCCTAGGCTGAGCGGCACTGAGAAACCAAAACTGCTTCCCATTCCTTCCACAAAGTCATACATTAAGACCCCATCCTTACAGGAGAAATTCGGCTTGCGTTCCTGCTGTAAACAAAGCACAGTTCTTCCTCTTACACTGCAGGGTTTTAGAAGAAGCTAAGCCCGAGAGCCTAGCAAGAGCGTTCCTTGGGGGAGGCGGTTGGCTACACGCAGAACTCCGTGCCAAATAAACTTTATTCAAGGAAGGGACCAGTGTGTAGCTAGAGTGTATACTTGGTAGAAATCACAAGGAGGTAGGCTGCGTGTTCGCTGGAAACAGGGCCTTATGGCACAAGCCTTGCTTTCCCATTTTGAATGCTCCATTCATGCTGCCTTGAAGCTACCTAAATCACAGTTTTAGGACGGGTCTCTAGTCACTGCAGGCAGGGCTCTGGGAAAGGAACGAGTCTTCTCTACATCAACAGGGTGCTTTCATAGCCTGGGTGGGAGCTCCTCCTGATACGCTCTAGAGCTAAAAGGAAACTTGACGTGAGTCCTTTCCTCAAGGTAAAGCCTTGAATAGCCCTGCCGAAGTGGAAGCTTGGAGCAGAGTCCTTGAGGCATTAGCTTTAGGTCTGCTTTCTTTAACGTTTGTAAGCATTTCAGGAAACGGAGGACCTCGCCTGGGCACCCTATTCCCTGCACGAACACCGAGCACTGGCAGGCTCCACTAGGCTGCTAAGAAACTTCCAGGCCCGGAATCCTTTCCCAGTCACTCAGTATATGCTGAGTGTAGGGCAACACACTGCACTCTTCCCTGGGAGAGCTAGATTTCCTCAGCACTCCGACAGCTCCAGGAACTGTGTTCTCTCACGTCCTACATGTCATGCCAATCTGCCTCATTGCCCTAGGCTGAGCGGCACTGAGAAACCAAAACTGCTTCGCATTCCTTCCACAAAGTCATACATTAAGACCCCATCCTTACAGGAGAAATTCGGCTTGCGTTCCTGCTGTAAACAAAGCACAGTTCTTCCTCTTACACTGCAGGGTTTTAGAAGAAGCTAAGCCCGAGAGCCTAGTAAGAGCGTTCCTTGGGGGAGGCGGTTGGCTACACGCAGAACTCCGTGCCAAATAAACTTTATTCAAGGAAGGGACCAGTGTGTAGCTAGAGTGTATACTTGGTAGAAATCACAAGGAGGTAGGCTGCGTGTTCGCTGGAAACAGGGCCTTATGGCACAAGCCTTGCTTTCCCATTTTGAATGCTCCATTCATGCTGCCTTGAAGCTACCTAAATAACAGTTTTAGGACGGGTCTCTAGTCACTGCAGGCAGGGCTCTGGGAAAGGAACGAGTCTTCTCTACATCAACAGGGTGCTTTCATAGCCTGGGTGGGAGCTCCTCCTGATACGCTCTAGAGCTAAAAGGAAACTTGACGTGAGTCCTTTCCTCAAGGTAAAGCCTTGAATAGCCCTGCCGAAGTGGAAGCTTGGAGCAGAGTCCTTGAGGCATTAGCTCTAGGTGTGCTTTCTTTAACGTTAGTAAGCATTTCAGGAAACGGAGGACCTCGCCTGGGCACCCTATTCCCTGCACGAACACCGAGCACCGGCAGGCTCCACTAGGCTGCTAAGAAACTTCCAGGCCCGGAATCCTTTCCCAGTCACTCAGTGTATGCTGAGTGTAGGGCAACACACTGCACTCTTCCCTGGGAGAGCTAGATTTCCTCAGCACTCCAACAGCTCCAGGAACTGTGTTCTCTCACGTCCTACATGTCATGCAAATCTGCCTCATTGCCCTAGGCTGAGCGGCACTGAGAAACCAAAACTGCTTTGCATTCCTTCTACAAAGTCATACCTTAGGACCCCATCCTTACAGGAGAAAGTCAGCTTGCCTTGCTGCTGTAACCAAAGCACAGTTCTTCCTCTTACACTGCAGGGTTTTAGAAGAAGCTAAGCCCGATAGCCTAGCAAGAGCGCTCCTTGGGGGAGGCGTTTGGCTACACGCAGAACTCCGTGCCAACTAAACTTTATTCAAGGAAGGGACCAGTGTGTAGCTAGAGTGTCTACTTACTTGGTAGAAATCACATGGAGGTAGGCTACGTGTTCGCTGGAAACGGGGGCCTTATGGCACAAGCCTTGCTTTCCCATTTTGAATGCTCCATTCATGCTGCCTTGAAGCTACCTAAATCACAGTTTTAGGACGGGTCTCTAGTCACTGCAGGCAGGGCTCTGGGAAAGGAACGAGTCTTCTCTACATCAACAGCGTGCTTTCATAGCCTGGGTGGGAGCTCCTCCTGATACGCTCTAGAGCTAAAAGGAAACTTGACGTGAGTCCTTTCCTCAAGGTAAAGCCTTGAATAGCCCTGCCGAAGTGGAAGCTTGGAGCAGAGTCCTTGAGGCATTAGCTTTAGGTCTGCTTTCTTTAACGTTAGTAAGCATTTCAGGAAACGGAGGACCTCGCCTGGGCACCCTACTCCCTGCACGAACACCGAGCACCGGCAGGCTCCACTAGGCTGCTAAGAAACTTCAGGCCCGGAATCCTTTCCCAGTCACTCAGTGTATGCTGAGTGTAGGGCAACACACTGCACTCTTCCCTGGGAGAGCTAGATTTCCTCAGCACTCCGACAGCTCCAGGAACTGTGTTCTCTCACGTCCTACATGTCATGCAAATCTGCCTCATTGCCCTAGGCTGAGCGGCACTGAGAAACCAAAACTGCTTCGCATTCCTTCCACAAAGTCATACATTAAGACCCCATCCTTACAGGAGAAATTCGGCTTGCGTTCCTGCTGTAAACAAAGCACAGTTCTTCCTCTTACACTGCAGGGTTTTAGAAGAAGCTAAGCCCGAGAGCCTAGCAAGAGCGTTCCTTGGGGGAGGCGGTTGGCTACACGCAGAACTCCGTGCCAAATAAACTTTATTCAAGGAAGGGACCAGTGTGTAGCTAGAGTGTATACTTGCTAGAAATCACAAGGAGGTAGGCTGCGTGTTCGCTGGAAACAGGGCCTTATGGCACAAGCCTTGCTTTCCCATTTTGAATGCTCCATTCATGCTGCCTTGAAGCTACGTAAATAACAGTTTTAGGACGGGTCTCTAGTCACTGCAGGCAGGGCTCTGGGAAAGGAACGAGTCTTCTCTACATCAACAGGGTGCTTTCATAGCCTGGGTGGGAGCTCCTCCTGATACGCTCTAGAGCTAAAAGGAAACTTGACGTGAGTCCTTTCCTCAAGGTAAAGCCTTGAATAGCCCTGCCGAAGTGGAAGCTTGGAGCAGAGTCCTTGAGGCATTAGCTTTAGGTCTGCTTTCTTTAACGTTAGTAAGCATTTCAGGAAACGGAGGACCTCGCCTGGGCACCCTATTCCCTGCACGAACACCGAGCACCGGCAGGCTCCACTAGGCTGCTAAGAAACTTCCAGGCCCGGAATCCTTTCCCAGTCACTCAGTGTATGCTGAGTGTAGGGCAACACACTGCACTCTTCCCTGGGAGAGCTAGATTTCCTCAGCACTCCAACAGCTCCAGGAACTGTGTTCTCTCACGTCCTACATGTCATGCAAATCTGCCTCATTGCCCTAGGCTGAGCGGCACTGAGAAACCAAAACTGCTTTGCATTCCTTCTAAAAGTCATACCTTAGGACCCCATCCTTACAGGAGAAAGTCAGCTTGCCTTGCTGCTGTAACCAAAGCACAGTTCTTCCTCTTACACTGCAGGGTTTTAGAAGAAGCTAAGCCCGATAGCCTAGCAAGAGCGCTCCTTGGGGGAGGCGTTTTGCTACACGCAGAACTCCGTGCCAAATAAACTTTATTCAAGGAAGGGACCAGTGTGTAGCTAGAGTGTCTACTTACTTGGTAGAAATCACATGGAGGTAGGCTACGTGTTCGCTGGAAACGGGGGCCTTATGGCACAACCCTTGCTTTCCCATTTTGAGTGCTCCATTCATGCTGCCTTGAAGCTACCTAAATCACAGTTTAGCACGGGTCTCTAGTCACTGCAGGCAGGGCTCTGGGAAAGGAACAAGTGTTCTCTACATCAACAGGGTGCTTTCATAGCCTGGGTGGGAGCTCCTCCTGATACGCTCTAGAACTAAAAGGAAACTTGGCGTGAGTCCTTTCCTCAAGGTAAAGCCTTGAATAGCCCTGCCGAAGTGGAAGCTTGGAGCAGAGTCCTTGAGGCATTAGCTTTAGGTCTGCTTTCTTTAACGTTAGTAAGCATTTCAGGAAACGGAGGACCTCTCCTGGGCACCCTATTCCCTGCACGAACACCGAGCACCGGCAGGCTCCACTAGGCTGCTAAGAAACTTCCAGGCCCAGAATCCTTTCCCAGTCACTCAGTGTATGCTGAGTGTAGGGCAACACACTGCACTCTTCCCTGGGAGAGCTAGATTTCCTCAGCACTCCAACAGCTCCAGGAACTGTGTTCTCTCACGTCCTACATGTCATGCAAATCTGCCTCATTGCCCTAGGCTGAGCGGCACTGAGAAACCAAAACTGCTTCGCATTCCTTCCACAAAGTCATACATTAAGACCCCATCCTTACAGGAGAAATTCGGCTTGCGTTCCTGCTGTAAACAAAGCACAGTTCTTCCTCTTACACTGCAGGGTTTTAGAAGAAGCTAAGCCCGATAGCCTAGCAAGAGCGCTCCTTGGGGGAGGCGGTTGGCTACACGCAGAACTCCGTGCCAAATAAACTTTATTCAAGGAAGGGACCAGTGTGTAGCTAGAGTGTATACTTGGTAGAAATCACAAGGAGGTAGGCTGCGTGTTCGCTGGAAACAGGGCCTTATGGCACAAGCCTTGCTTTCCCATTTTGAATGCTCCATTCATGCGGCCTTGAAGCTACCTAAATCACAGTTTTAGGACGGGTCTCTAGTCACTGCAGGCAGGGCTCTGGGAAAGGAACGAGTCTTCTCTACATCAACAGGGTGCTTTCATAGCCTGGGTGGGAGCTCCTCCTGATACGCTCTAGAGCTAAAAGGAAACTTGACGTGAGTCCTTTCCTCAAGGTAAAGCCTTGAATAGCCCTGCCGAAGTGGAAGCTTGGAGCAGAGTCCTTGAGGCATTAGCTTTAGGTGTGCTTTCTTTAACGTTAGTAAGCATTTCAGGAAACGGAGGACCTCTCCTGGGCACCCTATTCCCTGCACGAACACCGAGCACCGGCAGGCTCCACTAGGCTGCTAAGAAACTTCCAGGCCCGGAATCCTTTCCCAGTCACTCAGTGTATGCTGAGTGTAGGGCAACACACTGCACTCTTCCCTGGGAGAGCTAGATTTCCTCAGCACTCCAACAGCTCCAGGAACTGTGTTCTCTCACGTCCTACATGTCATGCCAATCTGCCTCATTGCCCTAGGCTGAGCGGCACTGAGAAACCAAAACTGCTTTGCATTCCTTCTACAAAGTCATACCTTAGGACCCCATCCTTACAGGAGAAAGTCAGCTTGCCTTGCTGCTGTAACCAAAGCACAGTTCTTCCTCTTACACTGCAGGGTTTTAGAAGAAGCTAAGCCCGATAGCCTAGCAAGAGCGCTCCTTGGGGGAGGCGTTTGGCTACACGCAGAACTCCGTGCCAAATAAACTTTATTCAAGGAAGGGAACAGTGTGTAGCTAGAGTGTCTACTTACTTGGTAGAAATCACATGGAGGTAGGCTACGTGTTCGCTGGAAACGGGGGCCTTATGGCACAAGCCTTGCTTTCCCATTTTGAGTGCTCCATTCATGCTGCCTTGAAGCTACCTAAATCACAGTTTAGGACGGGTCTCTAGTCACTGCAGGCAGGGCTCTGGGAAAGGAACAAGTGTTCTCTACATCAACAGGGTGCTTTCATAGCCTGGGTGGGAGCTCCTCCTGATACGCTCTAGAGCTAAAAGGAAACTTGACGTGAGTCCTTTCCTCAAGGTAAAGCCTTGAATAGCCCTGCCGAAGTGGAAGCTTGGAGCAGAGTCCTTGAGGCATTAGCTTTAGGTCTGCTTTCTTTAACGTTAGTAAGCATTTCAGGAAACGGAGGACCTCGCCTGGGCACCCTACTCCATGCACGATCACCGAGCACCGGCAGGCTCCACTAGGCTGCTAAGAAACTTCCAGGCCCGGAATCCTTTCCCAGTCACTCAGTGTATGCTGAGTGTAGGGCAACACACTGCACTCTTCCCTGGGAGAGCTAGATTTCCTCAGCACTCCGACAGCTCCAGGAACTGTGTTCTCTCACGTCCTACATGTCATGCCAATCTGCCTCATTGCCCTAGGCTGAGCGGCACTGAGAAACCAAAACTGCTTCACATTCCTTCCACAAAGTCATACATTAAGACCCCATCCTTACAGGAGAAATTCGGCTTGCGTTCCTGCTGTAAACAAAGCACAGTTCTTCCTCTTACACTGCAGGGTTTTAGAAGAAGCTAAGCCCGAGAGCCTAGCAAGAGCGTTCCTTGGGGGAGGCGGTTGGCTACACGCAGAACTCCGTGCCAAATAAACTTTATTCAAGGAAGGGACCAGTGTGTAGCTAGAGTGTATACTTGGTAGAAATCACAAGGAGGTAGGCTGCGTGTTCGCTGGAAACAGGGCCTTATGGCACAAGCCTTGCTTTCCCATTTTGAATGCTCCATTCATGCTGCCTTGAAGCTACCTAAATAACAGTTTTAGGACGGGTCTCTAGTCACTGCAGGCAGGGCTCTGGGAAAGGAACGAGTCTTCTCTACATCAACAGGGTGCTTTCATAGCCTGGGTGGGAGCTCCTCCTGATACGCTCTAGAGCTAAAAGGAAACTTGACGTGAGTCCTTTCCTCAAGGTAAAGCCTTGAATAGCCCTGCCGAAGTGGAAGCTTGGAGCAGAGTCCTTGAGGCATTAGCTTTAGGTCTGCTTTCTTTAACGTTAGTAAGCATTTCAGGAAACGGAGGACCTCTCCTGGGCACCCTATTCCCTGCACGAACACCGAGCACCGGCAGGCTCCACTAGGCTGCTAAGAAACTTCCAGGCCCGGAAACCTTTCCCAGTCACTGAGTGTATGCTGAGTGTAGGGCAACACACTGCACTCTTCCCTGGGAGAGCTAGATTTCCTCAGCACTCCAACAGCTCCAGGAACTGTGTTCTCTCACGTCCTACATGTCATGCAAATCTGCCTCATTGCCCTAGGCTGAGCGGCACTGAGAAACCAAAACTGCTTCGCATTCCTTCCACAAAGTCATACATTAAGACCCCATCCTTACAGGAGAAATTCGGCTTGCGTTCCTGCTGTAAACAAAGCACAGTTCTTCCTCTTACACTGCAGGGTTTTAGAAGAAGCTAAGCCCGATAGCCTAGCAAGAGCGCTCCTTGGGGGAGGCGGTTGGCTACACGCAGAACTCCGTGCCAAATAAACTTTATTCAAGGAAGGGACCAGTGTGTAGCTAGAGTGTATACTTGGTAGAAATCACAAGGAGGTAGGCTGCGTGTTCGCTGGAAACAGGGCCTTATGGCACAAGCCTTGCTTTCCCATTTTGAATGCTCCATTCATGCTGCCTTGAAGCTACCTAAATCACAGTTTTAGGACGGGTCTCTAGTCACTGCAGGCAGGGCTCTGGGAAAGGAAAGAGTCTTCTCTACATCAACAGGGTGCTTTCATAGCCTGGGTGGGAGCTCCTCCTGATACGCTCTAGAGCTAAAAGGAAACTTGACGTGAGTCCTTTCCTCAAGGTAAAGCCTTGAATAGCCCTGCCGAAGTGGAAGCTTGGAGCAGAGTCCTTGAGGCATTAGCTTTAGGTCTGCTTTCTTTAACGTTAGTAAGCATTTCAGGAAACGGAGGACCTCGCCTGGGCACCCTATTCCCTGCACGAACACCGAGCACCGGCAGGCTCCACTAGGCTGCTAAGAAACTTCCAGGCCCGGAATCCTTTCCCAGTCACTCAGTGTATGCTGAGTGTAGGGCAACACACTGCACTCTTCCCTGGGAGAGCTAGATTTCCTCAGCACTCCAACAGCTCCAGGAACTGTGTTCTCTCACGTCCTACATGTCATGCCAATCTGCCTCATTGCCCTAGGCTGAGCGGCACTGAGAAACCAAAACTGCTTTGCATTCCTTCTACAAAGTCATACCTTAGGACCCCATCCTTACAGGAGAAAGTCAGCTTGCCTTGCTGCTGTAACCAAAGCACAGTTCTTCCTCTTACACTGCAGGGTTTTAGAAGAAGCTAAGCCCGATAGCCTAGCAAGAGCGCTCCTTGGGGGAGGCGTTTGGCTACACGCAGAACTCCGTGCCAAATAAACTTTATTCAAGGAAGGGAACAGTGTGTAGCTAGAGTGTCTACTTACTTGGTAGAAATCACATGGAGGTAGGTTACGTGTTCGCTGGAAACGGGGGCCTTATGGCACAAGCCTTGCTTTCCCATTTTGAGTGCTCCATTCATGCTGCCTTGAAGCTACCTAAATCACAGTTTAGGACGGGTCTCTAGTCACTGCAGGCAGGGCTCTGGGAAAGGAACAAGTGTTCTCTACATCAACAGGGTGCTTTCATAGCCTGGGTGGGAGCTCCTCCTGATACGCTCTAGAGCTAAAAGGAAACTTGACGTGAGTCCTTTCCTCAAGGTAAAGCCTTGAATAGCCCTGCCGAAGTGGAAGCTTGGAGCAGAGTCCTTGAGGCATTAGCTTTAGGTCTGCTTTCTTTAACGTTAGTAAGCATTTCAGGAAACGGAGGACCTCGCCTGGGCACCCTACTCCATGCACGATCACCGAGCACCGGCAGGCTCCACTAGGCTGCTAAGAAACTTCCAGGCCCGGAATCCTTTCCCAGTCACTCAGTGTATGCTGAGTGTAGGGCAACACACTGCACTCTTCCCTGGGAGAGCTAGATTTCCTCAGCACTCCGACAGCTCCAGGAACTGTGTTCTCTCACGTCCTACATGTCATGCCAATCTGCCTCATTGCCCTAGGCTGAGCGGCACTGAGAAACCAAAACTGCTTCACATTCCTTCCACAAAGTCATACATTAAGACCCCATCCTTACAGGAGAAATTCGGCTTGCGTTCCTGCTGTAAACAAAGCACAGTTCTTCCTCTTACACTGCAGGGTTTTAGAAGAAGCTAAGCCCGAGAGCCTAGCAAGAGCGTTCCTTGGGGGAGGCGGTTGGCTACACGCAGAACTCCGTGCCAAATAAACTTTATTCAAGGAAGGGACCAGTGTGTAGCTAGAGTGTATACTTGGTAGAAATCACAAGGAGGTAGGCTGCGTGTTCGCTGGAAACAGGGCCTTATGGCACAAGCCTTGCTTTCCCATTTTGAATGCTCCATTCATGCTGCCTTGAAGCTACCTAAATCACAGTTTTAGGACGGGTCTCTAGTCACTGCAGGCAGGGCTCTGGGAAAGGAACGAGTCTTCTCTACATCAACAGGGTGCTTTCATAGCCTGGGTGGGAGCTCCTCCTGATACGCTCTAGAGCTAAAAGGAAACTTGACGTGAGTCCTTTCCTCAAGGTAAAGCCTTGAATAGCCCTGCCGAAGTGGAAGCTTGGAGCAGAGTCCTTGAGGCATTAGCTTTAGGTCTGCTTTCTTTAACGTTAGTAAGCATTTCAGGAAACGGAGGACCTCTCCTGGGCACCCTATTCCCTGCACGAACACCGAGCACCGGCAGGCTCCACTAGGCTGCTAAGAAACTTCCAGGCCCGGAAACCTTTCCCAGTCACTGAGTGTATGCTGAGTGTAGGGCAACACACTGCACTCTTCCCTGGGAGAGCTAGATTTCCTCAGCACTCCAACAGCTCCAGGAACTGTGTTCTCTCACGTCCTACATGTCATGCAAATCTGCCTCATTGCCCTAGGCTGAGCGGCACTGAGAAACCAAAACTGCTTCGCATTCCTTCCACAAAGTCATACATTAAGACGCCATCCTTACAGGAGAAATTCGGCTTGCGTTCCTGCTGTAAACAAAGCACAGTTCTTCCTCTTACACTGCAGGGTTTTAGAAGAAGCTAAGCCCGATAGCCTAGCAAGAGCGCTCCTTGGGGGAGGCGGTTGGCTACACGCAGAACTCCGTGCCAAATAAACTTTATTCAAGGAAGGGACCAGTGTGTAGCTAGAGTGTATACTTGGTAGAAATCACAAGGAGGTAGGCTGCGTGTTCGCTGGAAACAGGGCCTTATGGCACAAGCCTTGCTTTCCCATTTTGAATGCTCCATTCATGCTGCCTTGAAGCTACCTAAATCACAGTTTTAGGACGGGTCTCTAGTCACTGCAGGCAGGGCTCTGGGAAAGGAAAGAGTCTTCTCTACATCAACAGGGTGCTTTCATAGCCTGGGTGGGAGCTCCTCCTGATACGCTCTAGAGCTAAAAGGAAACTTGACGTGAATCCTTTCCTCAAGGTAAAGCCTTGAATAGCCCTGCCGAAGTGGAAGCTTGGAGCAGAGTCCTTGAGGCATTAGCTTTAGGTCTGCTTTCTTTAACGTTAGTAAGCATTTCAGGAAACGGAGGACCTCGCCTGGGCACCCTATTCCCTGCACGAACACCGAGCACCGGCAGGCTCCACTAGGCTGCTAAGAAACTTCCAGGCCCGGAATCCTTTCCCAGTCACTCAGTGTATGCTGAGTGTAGGGCAACACACTGCACTCTTCCCTGGGAGAGCTAGATTTCCTCAGCACTCCAACAGCTCCAGGAACTGTGTTCTCTCACGTCCTACATGTCATGCCAATCTGCCTCATTGCCCTAGGCTGAGCGGCACTGAGAAACCAAAACTGCTTCGCATTCCTTCCACAAAGTCATACATTAAGACCCCATCCTTACAGGAGAAATTCGGCTTGCGTTCCTGCTGTAAACAAAGCACAGTTCTTCCTCTTACACTGCAGGGTTTTAGAAGAAGCTAAGCCCGAGAGCCTAGCAAGAGCGTTCCTTGGGGGAGGCGGTTGGCTACACGCAGAACTCCGTGCCAAATAAACTTTATTCAAGGAAGGGACCAGTGTGTAGCTAGAGTGTATACTTGGTAGAAATCACAAGGAGGTAGGCTGCGTGTTCGCTGGAAACAGGGCCTTATGGCACAAGCCTTGCTTTCCCATTTTGAATGCTCCATTCATGCTGCCTTGAAGCTACCTAAATAACAGTTTTAGGACGGGTCTCTAGTCACTGCAGGCAGGGCTCTGGGAAAGGAACGAGTCTTCTCTACATCAACAGCGTGCTTTCATAGCCTGGGTGGGAGCTCCTCCTGATACGCTCTAGAGCTAAAAGGAAACTTGACGTGAGTCCTTTCCTCAAGGTAAAGCCTTGAATAGCCCTGCCGAAGTGGAAGCTTGGAGCAGAGTCCTTGAGGCATTAGCTTTAGGTCTGCTTTCTTTAACGTTAGTAAGCATTTCAGGAAACGGAGGACCTCGCCTGGGCACCCTATTCCCTGCACGAACACCGAGCACCGGCAGGCTCCACTAGGCTGCTAAGAAACTTCCAGGCCCGGAATCCTTTCCCAGTCACTCAGTGTATGCTGAGTGTAGGGCAACACACTGCACTCTTCCCTGGGAGAGCTAGATTTCCTCAGCACTCCAACAGCTCCAGGAACTGTGTTCTCTCACGTCCTACATGTCATGCAAATCTGCCTCATTGCCCTAGGCTGAGCGGCACTGAGAAACCAAAACTGCTTTGCATTCCTTCTACAAAGTCATACCTTAGGACCCCATCCTTACAGGAGAAAGTCAGCTTGCCTTGCTGCTGTAACCAAAGCACAGTTCTTCCTCTTACACTGCAGGGTTTTAGAAGAAGCTAAGCCCGAGAGCCTAGCAAGAGCGTTCCTTGGGGGAGGCGGTTGGCTACACGCAGAACTCCGTGCCAAATAAACTTTATTCAAGGAAGGGACCAGTGTGTAGCTAGAGTGTATACTTGGTAGAAATCACAAGGAGGTAGGCTGCGTGTTCGCTGGAAACAGGGCCTTATGGCACAAGCCTTGCTTTCCCATTTTGAATGCTCCATTCATGCTGCCTTGAAGCTACCTAAATAACAGTTTTAGGACGGGTCTCTAGTCACTGCAGGCAGGGCTCTGGGAAAGGAACGAGTCTTCTCTACATCAACAGCGTGCTTTGATAGCCTGGGTGGGAGCTCCTCCTGATACGCTCTAGAGCTAAAAGGAAACTTGACGTGAGTCCTTTCCTCAAGGTAAAGCCTTGAATAGCCCTGCCGAAGTGGAAGCTTGGAGCAGAGTCCTTGAGGCATTAGCTTTAGGTCTGCTTTCTTTAACGTTAGTAAGCATTTCAGGAAACGGAGGACCTCGCCTGGGCACCCTATTCCCTGCACGAACACCGAGCACCGGCAGGCTCCACTAGGCTGCTAAGAAACTTCCAGGCCCGGAATCCTTTCCCAGTCACTCAGTGTATGCTGAGTGTAGGGCAACACACTGCACTCTTCCCTGGGAGAGCTAGATTTCCTCAGCACTCCAACAGCTCCAGGAACTGTGTTCTCTCACGTCCTACATGTCATGCCAATCTGCCTCATTGCCCTAGGCTGAGCGGCACTGAGAAACCAAAACTGCTTCGCATTCCTTCCACAAAGTCATACATTAAGACCCCATCCTTACAGGAGAAATTCGGCTTGCGTTCCTGCTGTAAACAAAGCACAGTTCTTCCTCTTACACTGCAGGGTTTTAGAAGAAGCTAAGCCCGAGAGCCTAGCAAGAGCGTTCCTTGGGGGAGGCGGTTGGCTACACGCAGAACTCCGTGCCAAATAAACTTTATTCAAGGAAGGGACCAGTGTGTAGCTAGAGTGTATACTTGGTAGAAATCACAAGGAGGTAGGCTGCGTGTTCGCTGGAAACAGGGCCTTATGGCACAAGCCTTGCTTTCCCATTTTGAATGCTCCATTCATGCTGCCTTGAAGCTACCTAAATAACAGTTTTAGGACGGGTCTCTAGTCACTGCAGGCAGGGCTCTGGGAAAGGAACGAGTCTTCTCTACATCAACAGCGTGCTTTCATAGCCTGGGTGGGAGCTCCTCCTGATACGCTCTAGAGCTAAAAGGAAACTTGACGTGAGTCCTTTCCTCAAGGTAAAGCCTTGAATAGCCCTGCCGAAGTGGAAGCTTGGAGCAGAGTCCTTGAGGCATTAGCTTTAGGTCTGCTTTCTTTAACGTTAGTAAGCATTTCAGGAAACGGAGGACCTCGCCTGGGCACCCTATTCCCTGCACGAACACCGAGCACCGGCAGGCTCCACTAGGCTGCTAAGAAACTTCCAGGCCCGGAATCCTTTCCCAGTCACTCAGTGTATGCTGAGTGTAGGGCAACACACTGCACTCTTCCCTGGGAGAGCTAGATTTCCTCAGCACTCCAACAGCTCCAGGAACTGTGTTCTCTCACGTCCTACATGTCATGCAAATCTGCCTCATTGCCCTAGGCTGAGCGGCACTGAGAAACCAAAACTGCTTTGCATTCCTTCTACAAAGTCATACCTTAGGACCCCATCCTTACAGGAGAAAGTCAGCTTGCCTTGCTGCTGTAACCAAAGCACAGTTCTTCCTCTTACACTGCAGGGTTTTAGAAGAAGCTAAGCCCGATAGCCTAGCAAGAGCGCTCCTTGGGGGAGGCGTTTGGCTACACGCAGAACTCCGTGCCAAATAAACTTTATTCAAGGAAGGGACCAGTGTGTAGCTAGAGTGTATACTTGGTAGAAATCACAAGGAGGTAGGCTGCGTGTTCGCTGGAAACAGGGCCTTATGGCACAAGCCTTGCTTTCCCATTTTGAATGCTCCATTCATGCTGCCTTGAAGCTACCTAAATAACAGTTTTAGGACGGGTCTCTAGTCACTGCAGGCAGGGCTCTGGGAAAGGAACGAGTCTTCTCTACATCAACAGCGTGCTTTCATAGCCTGGGTGGGAGCTCCTCCTGATACGCTCTAGAGCTAAAAGGAAACTTGACGTGAGTCCTTTCCTCAAGGTAAAGCCTTGAATAGCCCTGCCGAAGTGGAAGCTTGGAGCAGAGTCCTTGAGGCATTAGCTTTAGGTCTGCTTTCTTTAACGTTAGTAAGCATTTCAGGAAACGGAGGACCTCGCCTGGGCACCCTATTCCCTGCACGAACACCGAGCACCGGCAGGCTCCACTAGGCTGCTAAGAAACTTCCAGGCCCGGAATCCTTTCCCAGTCACTCAGTGTATGCTGAGTGTAGGGCAACACACTGCACTCTTCCCTGGGAGAGCTAGATTTCCTCAGCACTCCAACAGCTCCAGGAACTGTGTTCTCTCACGTCCTACATGTCATGCCAATCTGCCTCATTGCCCTAGGCTGAGCGGCACTGAGAAACCAAAACTGCTTCGCATTCCTTCCACAAAGTCATACATTAAGACCCCATCCTTACAGGAGAAATTCGGCTTGCGTTCCTGCTGTAAACAAAGCACAGTTCTTCCTCTTACACTGCAGGGTTTTAGAAGAAGCTAAGCCCGATAGCCTAGCAAGAGCGCTCCTTGGGGGAGGCGTTTGGCTACACGCAGAACTCCGTGCCAAATAAACTTTATTCAAGGAAGGGACCAGTGTGTAGCTAGAGTGTCTACTTACTTGGTAGAAATCACATGGAGGTAGGCTACGTGTTCGCTGGAAACGGGGGCCTTATGGCACAAGCCTTGCTTTCCCATTTTGAATGCTCCATTCATGCTGCCTTGAAGCTACCTAAATCACAGTTTAGGACGGTCTCTAGTCACTGCAGGCAGGGCTCTGGGAAAGGAACAAGTGTTCTCTACATCAACAGGGTGCTTTCATAGCCTGGGTGGGAGCTCCTCCTGATACGCTCTAGAGCTAAAAGGAAACTTGACGTGAGTCTTTTCCTCAAGGTAAAGCCTTGAATAGCCCTGCCGAAGTGGAAGCTTGGAGCAGAGTCCTTGAGGCATTAGCTTTAGGTCTGCTTTCTTTAACGTTAGTAAGCATTTCAGGAAACGGAGGACCTCGCCTGGGCACCCTACTCCCTGCACGAACACCGAGCACCGGCAGGCTCCACTAGGCTGCTAAGAAACTTCCAGGCCCGGAATCCTTTCCCAGTCACTCAGTGTATGCTGAGTGTAGGGCAACACACTGCACTCTTCCCTGGGAGAGCTAGATTTCCTCAGCACTCCGACAGCTCCAGGAACTGTGTTCTCTCACGTCCTACATGTCATGCCAATCTGCCTCATTGCCCTAGGCTGAGCGGCACTGAGAAACCAAAACTGCTTCGCATTGCTTCCACAAAGTCATACATTAAGACCCCATCCTTACAGGAGAAATTCGGCTTGCGTTCCTGCTGTAAACAAAGCACAGTTCTTCCTCTTACACTGCAGGGTTTTAGAAGAAGCTAAGCCCGAGAGCCTAGCAAGAGCGTTCCTTGGGGGAGGCGGTTGGCTACACGCAGAACTCCGTGCCAAATAAACTTTATTCAAGGAAGGGACCAGTGTGTAGCTAGAGTGTATACTTGGTAGAAATCACAAGGAGGTAGGCTGCGTGTTCGCTGGAAACAGGGCCTTATGGCACAAGCCTTGCTTTCCCATTTTGAATGCTCCATTCATGCTGCCTTGAAGCTACCTAAATAACAGTTTTAGGACGGGTCTCTAGTCACTGCAGGCAGGGCTCTGGGAAAGGAACGAGTCTTCTCTACATCAACAGGGTGCTTTCATAGCCTGGGTGGGAGCTCCTCCTGATACGCTCTAGAGCTAAAAGGAAACTTGACGTGAGTCCTTTCCTCAAGGTAAAGCCTTGAATAGCCCTGCCGAAGTGGAAGCTTGGAGCAGAGTCCTTGAGGCATTAGCTTTAGGTCTGCTTTCTTTAACGTTAGTAAGCATTTCAGGAAACGGAGGACCTCTTCTGGGCACCCTATTCCCTGCACGAACACCGAGCACCGGCAGGCTCCACTAGGCTGCTAAGAAACTTCCAGGCCCGGAAACCTTTCCCAGTCACTCAGTGTATGCTGAGTGTAGGGCAACACACTGCACTCTTCCCTGGGAGAGCTAGATTTCCTCAGCACTCCAACAGCTCCAGGAACTGTGTTCTCTCACGTCCTACATGTCATGCAAATCGGCCTCATTGCCCTAGGCTGAGCGGCACTGAGAAACCAAAACTGCTTTGCATTCCTTCTACAAAGTCATACCTTAGGACCCCATCCTTACAGGAGAAAGTCAGCTTGCCTTGCTGCTGTAACCAAAGCACAGTTCTTCCTCTTACACTGCAGGGTTTTAGAAGAAGCTAAGCCCGATAGCCTAGCAAGAGCGCTCCTTGGGGGAGGCGTTTGGCTACACGCAGAACTCCTTGCCAAATAAACTTTATTCAAGGAAGGGATCAGTGTGTAGCTAGAGTGTCTACTTACTTGGTAGAAATCACATGGAGGTAGGCTACGTGTTCGCTGGAAACGGGGGCCTTATGGCACAAGCCTTGCTTTCCCATTTTGAGTGCTCCATTCATGCTGCCTTGAAGCTACCTAAATCACAGTTTAGGACGGGTCTCTAGTCACTGCAGGCAGTGCTCTGGGAAAGGAACAAGTGTTCTCTACATCAACAGGGTGCTTTCATAGCCTGGGTGGGAGCTCCTCCTGATACGCTCTAGAGCTAAAAGGAAACTTGACGTGAGTCCTTTCCTCAAGGTAAAGCCTTGAATAGCCCTGCCGAAGTGGAAGCTTGGAGCAGAGTCCTTGAGGCATTAGCTTTAGGTCTGCTTTCTTTAACGTTAGTAAGCATTTCAGGAAACGGAAGACCTCACCTGGGCCCCTACTCCCTGCACGAACACCGAGCACCGGCAGGCTCCACTAGGCTGTTAAGAAACTTCCAGGCCCGAAATCCTTTCCCAGTCACTCAGTGTATGCTGAGTGTAGGGCAACACACTGCACTCTTCCCTGGGAGAGCTAGATTTCCTCAGCACTCCGACAGCTCCAGGAACTGTGTTCTCTCACGTCCTACATGTCATGCCAATCTGCCTCATTGCCCTAGGCTGAGCGGCACTGAGAAACCAAAACTGCTTCGCATTCCTTCCACAAAGTCATACATTAAGACCCCATCCTTACAGGAGAAATTCGGCTTGCGTTCCTGCTGTAAACAAAGCACAGTTCTTCCTCTTACACTGCAGGGTTTTAGAAGAAGCTAAGCCCGAGAGCCTAGCAAGAGCGTTCCTTGGGGGAGGCGGTTGGCTACACGCAGAACTCCGTGCCAAATAAACTTTATTCAAGGAAGGGACCAGTGTGTAGCTAGAGTGTATACTTGGTAGAAATCACAAGGAGGTAGGCTGCGTGTTCGCTGGAAACAGGGCCTTATGGCACAAGCCTTGCTTTCCCATTTTGAATGCTCCATTCATGCTGCCTTGAAGCTACCTAAATAACAGTTTTAGGACGGGTCTCTAGTCACTGCAGGCAGGGCTCTGGGAAAGGAACGAGTCTTCTCTACATCAACAGGGTGCTTTCATAGCCTGGGTGGGAGCTCCTCCTGATACGCTCTAGAGCTAAAAGGAAACTTGACGTGAGTCCTTTCCTCAAGGTAAAGCCTTGAATAGCCCTGCCGAAGTGGAAGCTTGGAGCAGAGTCCTTGAGGCATTAGCTTTAGGTCTGCTTTCTTTAACGTTAGTAAGCATTTCAGGAAACGGAGGACCTCTCCTGGGCACCCTATTCCCTGCACGAACACCGAGCACCGGCAGGCTCCACTAGGCTGCTAAGAAACTTCCAGGCCCGGAAACCTTTCCCAGTCACTCAGTGTATGCTGAGTGTAGGGCAACACACTGCACTCTTCCCTGGGAGAGCTAGATTTCCTCAGCACTCCAACAGCTCCAGGAACTGTGTTCTCTCACGTCCTACATGTCATGCAAATCGGCCTCATTGCCCTAGGCTGAGCGGCACTGAGAAACCAAAACTGCTTTGCATTCCTTCTACAAAGTCATACCTTAGGACCCCATCCTTACAGGAGAAAGTCAGCTTGCCTTGCTGCTGTAACCAAAGCACAGTTCTTCCTCTTACACTGCAGGGTTTTAGAAGAAGCTAAGCCCGATAGCCTAGCAAGAGCGCTCCTTGGGGGAGGCGTTTGGCTACACGCAGAACTCCGTGCCAAATAAACTTTATTCAAGGAAGGGATCAGTGTGTAGCTAGAGTGTCTACTTACTTGGTAGAAATCACATGGAGGTAGGCTACGTGTTCGCTGGAAACGGGGGCCTTATGGCACAAGCCTTGCTTTCCCATTTTGAGTGCTCCATTCATGCTGCCTTGAAGCTACCTAAATCACAGTTTAGGACGGGTCTCTAGTCACTGCAGGCAGTGCTCTGGGAAAGGAACAAGTGTTCTCTACATCAACAGGGTGCTTTCATAGCCTGGGTGGGAGCTCCTCCTGATACGCTCTAGAGCTAAAAGGAAACTTGACGTGAGTCCTTTCCTCAAGGTAAAGCCTTGAATAGCCCTGCCGAAGTGGAAGCTTGGAGCAGAGTCCTTGAGGCATTAGCTTTAGGTCTGCTTTCTTTAACGTTAGTAAGCATTTCAGGAAACGGAAGACCTCACCTGGGCCCCTACTCCCTGCACGAACACCGAGCACCGGCAGGCTCCACTAGGCTGTTAAGAAACTTCCAGGCCCGGAATCCTTTCCCAGTCACTCAGTGTATGCTGAGTGTAGGGCAACACACTGCACTCTTCCCTGGGAGAGCTAGATTTCCTCAGCACTCCGACAGCTCCAGGAACTGTGTTCTCTCACGTCCTACATGTCATGCCAATCTGCCTCATTGCCCTAGGCTGAGCGGCACTGAGAAACCAAAACTGCTTCGCATTCCTTCCACAAAGTCATACATTAAGACCCCATCCTTACAGGAGAAATTCGGCTTGCGTTCCTGCTGTAAACAAAGCACAGTTCTTCCTCTTACACTGCAGGGTTTTAGAAGAAGCTAAGCCCGAGAGCCTAGCAAGAGCGTTCCTTGGGGGAGGCGGTTGGCTACACGCAGAACTCCGTGCCAAATAAACTTTATTCAAGGAAGGGACCAGTGTGTAGCTAGAGTGTATACTTGGTAGAAATCACAAGGAGGTAGGCTGCGTGTTCGCTGGAAACAGGGCCTTATGGCACAAGCCTTGCTTTCCCATTTTGAATGCTCCATTCATGCTGCCTTGAAGCTACCTAAATAACAGTTTTAGGACGGGTCTCTAGTCACTGCAGGCAGGGCTCTGGGAAAGGAACGAGTCTTCTCTACATCAACAGGGTGCTTTCATAGCCTGGGTGGGAGCTCCTCCTGATACGCTCTAGAGCTAAAAGGAAACTTGACGTGAGTCCTTTCCTCAAGGTAAAGCCTTGAATAGCCCTGCCGAAGTGGAAGCTTGGAGCAGAGTCCTTGAGGCATTAGCTTTAGGTCTGCTTTCTTTAACGTTAGTAAGCATTTCAGGAAACGGAGGACCTCTCCTGGGCACCCTATTCCCTGCACGAACACCGAGCACCGGCAGGCTCCACTAGGCTGCTAAGAAACTTCCAGGCCCGGAAACCTTTCCCAGTCACTCAGTGTATGCTGAGTGTAGGGCAACACACTGCACTCTTCCCTGGGAGAGCTAGATTTCCTCAGCACTCCAACAGCTCCAGGAACTGTGTTCTCTCACGTCCTACATGTCATGCAAATCGGCCTCATTGCCCTAGGCTGAGCGGCACTGAGAAACCAAAACTGCTTTGCATTCCTTCTACAAAGTCATACCTTAGGACCCCATCCTTACAGGAGAAAGTCAGCTTGCCTTGCTGCTGTAACCAAAGCACAGTTCTTCCTCTTACACTGCAGGGTTTTAGAAGAAGCTAAGCCCGATAGCCTAGCAAGAGCGCTCCTTGGGGGAGGCGTTTGGCTACACGCAGAACTCCGTGCCAAATAAACTTTATTCAAGGAAGGGATCAGTGTGTAGCTAGAGTGTCTACTTACTTGGTAGAAATCACATGGAGGTAGGCTACGTGTTCGCTGGAAACGGGGGCCTTATGGCACAAGCCTTGCTTTCCCATTTTGAGTGCTCCATTCATGCTGCCTTGAAGCTACCTAAATCACAGTTTAGGACGGGTCTCTAGTCACTGCAGGCAGTGCTCTGGGAAAGGAACAAGTGTTCTCTACATCAACAGGGTGCTTTCATAGCCTGGGTGGGAGCTCCTCCTGATACGCTCTAGAGCTAAAAGGAAACTTGACGTGAGTCCTTTCCTCAAGGTAAAGCCTTGAATAGCCCTGCCGAAGTGGAAGCTTGGAGCAGAGTCCTTGAGGCATTAGCTTTAGGTCTGCTTTCTTTAACGTTAGTAAGCATTTCAGGAAACGGAAGACCTCACCTGGGCCCCTACTCCCTGCACGAACACCGAGCACCGGCAGGCTCCACTAGGCTGTTAAGAAACTTCCAGGCCCGGAATCCTTTCCCAGTCACTCAGTGTATGCTGAGTGTAGGGCAACACACTGCACTCTTCCCTGGGAGAGCTAGATTTCCTCAGCACTCCGACAGCTCCAGGAACTGTGTTCTCTCACGTCCTACATGTCATGCCAATCTGCCTCATTGCCCTAGGCTGAGCGGCACTGAGAAACCAAAACTGCTTCGCATTCCTTCCACAAAGTCATACATTAAGACCCCATCCTTACAGGAGAAATTCGGCTTGCGTTCCTGCTGTAAACAAAGCACAGTTCTTCCTCTTACACTGCAGGGTTTTAGAAGAAGCTAAGCCCGAGAGCCTAGCAAGAGCGTTCCTTGGGGGAGGCGGTTGGCTACACGCAGAACTCCGTGCCAAATAAACTTTATTCAAGGAAGGGACCAGTGTGTAGCTAGAGTGTATACTTGGTAGAAATCACAAGGAGGTAGGCTGCGTGTTCGCTGGAAACAGGGCCTTATGGCACAAGCCTTGCTTTCCCATTTTGAATGCTCCATTCATGCTGCCTTGAAGCTACCTAAATAACAGTTTTAGGACGGGTCTCTAGTCACTGCAGGCAGGGCTCTGGGAAAGGAACGAGTCTTCTCTACATCAACAGCGTGCTTTCATAGCCTGGGTGGGAGCTCCTCCTGATACGCTCTAGAGCTAAAAGGAAACTTGACGTGAGTCCTTTCCTCAAGGTAAAGCCTTGAATAGCCCTGCCGAAGTGGAAGCTTGGAGCAGAGTCCTTGAGGCATTAGCTTTAGGTCTGCTTTCTTTAACGTTAGTAAGCATTTCAGGAAACGGAGGACCTCGCCTGGGCACCCTATTCCCTGCACGAACACCGAGCACCGGCAGGCTCCACTAGGCTGCTAAGAAACTTCCAGGCCCGGAATCCTTTCCCAGTCACTCAGTGTATGCTGAGTGTAGGGCAACACACTGCACTCTTCCCTGGGAGAGCTAGATTTCCTCAGCACTCCAACAGCTCCAGGAACTGTGTTCTCTCACGTCCTACATGTCATGCCAATCTGCCTCATTGCCCTAGGCTGAGCGGCACTGAGAAACCAAAACTGCTTCGCATTCCTTCCACAAAGTCATACATTAAGACCCCATCCTTACAGGAGAAATTCGGCTTGCGTTCCTGCTGTAAACAAAGCACAGTTCTTCCTCTTACACTGCAGGGTTTTAGAAGAAGCTAAGCCCGAGAGCCTAGCAAGAGCGTTCCTTGGGGGAGGCGGTTGGCTACACGCAGAACTCCGTGCCAAATAAACTTTATTCAAGGAAGGGACCAGTGTGTAGCTAGAGTGTATACTTGGTAGAAATCACAAGGAGGTAGGCTGCGTGTTCGCTGGAAACAGGGCCTTATGGCACAAGCCTTGCTTTCCCATTTTGAATGCTCCATTCATGCTGCCTTGAAGCTACCTAAATAACAGTTTTAGGACGGGTCTCTAGTCACTGCAGGCAGGGCTCTGGGAAAGGAACGAGTCTTCTCTACATCAACAGCGTGCTTTCATAGCCTGGGTGGGAGCTCCTCCTGATACGCTCTAGAGCTAAAAGGAAACTTGACGTGAGTCCTTTCCTCAAGGTAAAGCCTTGAATAGCCCTGCCGAAGTGGAAGCTTGGAGCAGAGTCCTTGAGGCATTAGCTTTAGGTCTGCTTTCTTTAACGTTAGTAAGCATTTCAGGAAACGGAGGACCTCGCCTGGGCACCCTATTCCCTGCACGAACACCGAGCACCGGCAGGCTCCACTAGGCTGCTAAGAAACTTCCAGGCCCGGAATCCTTTCCCAGTCACTCAGTGTATGCTGAGTGTAGGGCAACACACTGCACTCTTCCCTGGGAGAGCTAGATTTCCTCAGCACTCCAACAGCCTCGGGAACTGTGTTCTCTCACGTCCTACATGTCATGCAAATCTGCCTCATTGCCCTAGGCTGAGCGGCACTGAGAAACCAAAACTGCTTTGCATTCCTTCTACAAAGTCATACCTTAGGACCCCATCCTTACAGGAGAAAGTCAGCTTGCCTTGCTGCTGTAACCAAAGCACAGTTCTTCCTCTTACACTGCAGGGTTTTAGAAGAAGCTAAGCCCGATAGCCTAGCAAGAGCGCTCCTTGGGGGAGGCGTTTGGCTACACGCAGAACTCCGTGCCAAATAAACTTTATTCAAGGAAGGGACCAGTGTGTAGCTAGAGTGTATACTTGGTAGAAATCACAAGGAGGTAGGCTGCGTGTTCGCTGGAAACAGGGCCTTATGGCACAAGCCTTGCTTTCCCATTTTGAATGCTCCATTCATGCCGCCTTGAAGCTACCTAAATAACAGTTTTAGGACGGGTCTCTAGTCACTGCAGGCAGGGCTCTGGGAAAGGAACGAGTCTTCTCTACATCAACAGGGTGCTTTCATAGCCTGGGTGGGAGCTCCTCCTGATACGCTCTAGAGCTAAAAGGAAACTTGACGTGAGTCCTTTCCTCAAGGTAAAGCCTTGAATAGCCCTGCCGAAGTGGAAGCTTGGAGCAGAGTCCTTGAGGCATTAGCTTTAGGTCTGCTTTCTTTAACGTTAGTAAGCATTTCAGGAAACGGAGGACCTCGCCTGGGCACCCTATTCCCTGCACGAACACCGAGCACCGGCAGGCTCCACTAGGCTGCTAAGAAACTTCCAGGCCCGGAATCCTTTCCCAGTCACTTAGTGTATGCTGAGTGTAGGGCAACACACTGCACTCTTCCCTGGGAGAGCTAGATTTCCTCAGCACTCCAACAGCTCCAGGAACTGTGTTCTCTCACGTCCTACATGTCATGCCAATCTGCCTCATTGCCCTAGGCTGAGCGGCACTGAGAAACCAAAACTGCTTCGCATTCCTTCCACAAAGTCATACATTAAGACCCCATCCTTACAGGAGAAATTCGGCTTGCGTTCCTGCTGTAAACAAAGCACAGTTCTTCCTCTTACACTGCAGGGTTTTAGAAGAAGCTAAGCCCGAGAGCCTAGCAAGAGCGTTCCTTGGGGGAGGCGGTTGGCTACACGCAGAACTCCGTGCCAAATAAACTTTATTCAAGGAAGGGACCAGTGTGTAGCTAGAGTGTATACTTGGTAGAAATCACAAGGAGGTAGGCTGCGTGTTCGCTGGAAACAGGGCCTTATGGCACAAGCCTTGCTTTCCCATTTTGAATGCTCCATTCATGCTGCCTTGAAGCTACCTAAATAACAGTTTTAGGACGGGTCTCTAGTCACTGCAGGCAGGGCTCTGGGAAAGGAACGAGTCTTCTCTACATCAACAGCGTGCTTTGATAGCCTGGGTGGGAGCTCCTCCTGATACGCTCTAGAGCTAAAAGGAAACTTGACGTGAGTCCTTTCCTCAAGGTAAAGCCTTGAATAGCCCTGCCGAAGTGGAAGCTTGGAGCAGAGTCCTTGAGGCATTAGCTTTAGGTCTGCTTTCTTTAACGTTAGTAAGCATTTCAGGAAACGGAGGACCTCGCCTGGGCACCCTATTCCCTGCACGAACACCGAGCACCGGCAGGCTCCACTAGGCTGCTAAGAAACTTCCAGGCCCGGAATCCTTTCCCAGTCACTCAGTGTATGCTGAGTGTAGGGCAACACACTGCACTCTTCCCTGGGAGAGCTAGATTTCCTCAGCACTCCAACAGCTCCAGGAACTGTGTTCTCTCACGTCCTACATGTCATGCAAATCTGCCTCATTGCCCTAGGCTGAGCGGCACTGAGAAACCAAAACTGCTTTGCATTCCTTCTACAAAGTCATACCTTAGGACCCCATCCTTACAGGAGAAAGTCAGCTTGCCTTGCTGCTGTAACCAAAGCACAGTTCTTCCTCTTACACTGCAGGGTTTTAGAAGAAGCTAAGCCCGATAGCCTAGCAAGAGCGCTCCTTGGGGGAGGCGTTTGGCTACACGCAGAACTCCGTGCCAAATAAACTTTATTCAAGGAAGGGACCAGTGTGTAGCTAGAGTGTCTACTTACTTGGTAGAAATCACATGGAGGTAGGCTACGTGTTCGCTGGAAACGGGGGCCTTATGGCACAAGCCTTGCTTTCCCATTTTGAGTGCTCCATTCATGCTGCCTTGAAGCTACCTAAATCACAGTTTAGGACGGGTCTCTAGTCACTGCAGGCAGGGCTCTGGGAAAGGAACGAGTCTTCTCTACATCAACAGCGTGCTTTCATAGCCTGGGTGGGAGCTCCTCCTGATACGCTCTAGAGCTAAAAGGAAACTTGACGTGAGTCCTTTCCTCAAGGTAAAGCCTTGAACAGCCCTGCCGAAGTGGAAGCTTGGAGCAGAGTCCTTGAGGCATTAGCTTTAGGTCTGCTTTCTTTAACGTTAGTAAGCATTTCAGGAAACGGAGGACCTCGCCTGGGCACCCTATTCCCTGCACGAACACCGAGCACCGGCAGGCTCCACTAGGCTGCTAAGAAACTTCCAGGCCCGGAATCCTTTCCCAGTCACTCAGTGTATGCTGAGTGTAGGGCAACACACTGCACTCTTCCCTGGGAGAGCTAGATTTCCTCAGCACTCCAACAGCTCCAGGAACTGTGTTCTCTCACGTCCTACATGTCATGCCAATCTGCCTCATTGCCCTACGCTGAGCGGCACTAAGAAACCAAAACTGCTTCGCATTCCTTCCACAAAGTCATACATTAAGACCCCATCATTACAGGAGAAATTCGGCTTGCGTTCCTGCTGTAAACAAAGCACAGTTCTTCCTCTTACACTGCAGGGTTTTAGAAGAAGCTAAGCCCGAGAGCCTAGCAAGAGCGCTCCTTGGGGGAGGCGGTTGGCTACACGCAGAACTCCGTGCCAAATAAACTTTATTCAAGGAAGGGACCAGTGTGTAGCTAGAGTGTATACTTGGTAGAAATCACAAGGAGGTAGGCTGCGTGTTCGCTGGAAACAGGGCCTTATGGCACAAGCCTTGCTTTCCCATTTTGAATGCTCCATTCATGCTGCCTTGAAGCTACCTAAATCACAGTTTTACGACGGGTCTCTAGTCACTGCAGGCAGGGCTCTGGGAAAGGAACAAGTGTTCTCTACATCAACAGGGTGCTTTCATAGCCTGGGTGGGAGCTCCTCCTGATACGCTCTAGAGCTAAAAGGAAACTTGACGTGAGTCCTTTCCTCAAGGTAAAGCCTTGAATAGCCCTGCCGAAGTGGAAGCTTGGAGCAGAGTCCTTGAGGCATTAGCTTTAGGTGTGCTTTCTTTAACGTTAGTAAGCATTTCAGGAAACGGAGGACCTCGCCTGGGCACCCTATTCCCTGCACGAACACCGAGCACCGGCAGGCTCCACTAGGCTGCTAAGAAACTTCCAGGCCCGGAATCCTTTCCCAGTCACTCAGTGTATGCTGAGTGTAGGGCAACACACTGCACTCTTCCCTGGGAGAGCTAGATTTCCTCAGCACTCCAACAGCTCCAGGAACTGTGTTCTCTCACGTCCTACATGTCATGCCAATCTGCCTCATTGCCCTAGGCTGAGCGGCACTGAGAAACCAAAACTGCTTCGCATTCCTTCCACAAAGTCATACATTAAGACCCCATCCTTACAGGAGAAATTCGGCTTGCGTTCCTGCTGTAAACAAAGCACAGTTCTTCCTCTTACACTGCAGGGTTTTAGAAGAAGCTAAGCCCGAGAGCCTAGCAAGAGCGTTCCTTGGGGGAGGCGGTTGGCTACACGCAGAACTCCGTGCCAAATAAACTTTATTCAAGGAAGGGACCAGTGTGTAGCTAGAGTGTATACTTGGTAGAAATCACAAGGAGGTAGGCTGCGTGTTCGCTGGAAACAGGGCCTTATGGCACAAGCCTTGCTTTCCCATTTTGAATGCTCCATTCATGCTGCCTTGAAGCTACCTAAATAACAGTTTTAGGACGGGTCTCTAGTCACTGCAGGCAGGGCTCTGGGAAAGGAACGAGTCTTCTCTACATCAACAGGGTGCTTTCATAGCCTGGGTGGGAGCTCCTCCTCATACGCTCTAGAGCTAAAAGGAAACTTGACGTGAGTCCTTTCCTCAAGGTAAAGCCTTGAATAGCCCTGCCGAAGTGGAAGCTTGGAGCAGAGTCCTTGAGGCATTAGCTTTAGGTCTGCTTTCTTTAACGTTAGTAAGCATTTCAGGAAACGGAGGACCTCTCCTGGGCACCCTATTCCCTGCACGAACACCGAGCACCGGCAGGCTCCACTAGGCTGCTAATAAACTTCAGGCCCGGAATCCTTTCCCAGTCACTCAGTGTATGCTGAGTGTAGGGCAACACACTGCACTCTTCCCTGGGAGAGCTAGATTTCCTCAGCACTCCGACAGCTCCAGGAACTGTGTTCTCTCACGTCCTACATGTCATGCCAATCTGCCTCATTGCCCTAGGCTGAGCGGCACTGAGAAACCAAAACTGCTTCGCATTCCTTCCACAAAGTCATACATTAAGACCCCATCCTTACAGGAGAAATTCGGCTTGCGTTCCTGCTGTAAACAAAGCACAGTTCTTCCTCTTACACTGCAGGGTTTTAGAAGAAGCTAAGCCCGAGAGCCTAGCAAGAGCGTTCCTTGGGGGAGGCGGTTGGCTACACGCAGAAAACCGTGCCAAATAAACTTTATTCAAGGAAGGGACCAGTGTGTAGCTAGAGTGTATACTTGGTAGAAATCACAAGGAGGTAGGCTGCGTGTTCGCTGGAAACAGGGCCTTATGGCACAAGCCTTGCTTTCCCATTTTGAATGCTCCATTCATGCTGCCTTGAAGCTACCTAAATAACAGTTTTAGGACGGGTCTCTAGTCACTGCAGGCAGGGCTCTGGGAAAGGAACTAGTCTTCTCTACATCAACAGGGTGCTTTCATAGCCTGGGTGGGAGCTCCTCCTGATACGCTCTAGAGCTAAAAGGAAACTTGACGTGAGTCCTTTCCTCAAGGTAAAGCCTTGAATAGCCCTGCCGAAGTGGAAGCTTGGAGCAGAGTCCTTGAGGCATTAGCTTTAGGTCTGCTTTCTTTAACGTTAGTAAGCATTTCAGGAAACGGAGGATCTCGCCTGGGCACCCTATTCCCTGCACGAACACCGAGCACCGGCAGGCTCCACTAGGCTGCTAAGAAACTTCCAGGCCCGGAATCCTTTCCCAGTCACTCAGTGTATGCTGAGTGTAGGGCAACACACTGCACTCTTCCCTGGGAGAGCTAGATTTCCTCAGCACTCCAACAGCTCCAGGAACTGTGTTCTCTCACGTCCTACATGTCATGCAAATCGGCCTCATTGCCCTAGGCTGAGCGGCACTGAGAAACCAAAACTGCTTTGCATTCCTTCTACAAAGTCATACCTTAGGACCCCATCCTTACAGGAGAAAGTCAGCTTGCCTTGCTGCTGTAACCAAAGCACAGTTCTTCCTCTTACACTGCAGGGTTTTAGAAGAAGCTAAGCCCGATAGCCTAGCAAGAACGCTCCTTGGGGGAGGCGTTTGGCTACACGCAGAACTCCGTGCCAAATAAACTTTATTCAAGGAAGGGACCAGTGTGTAGCTAGAGTGTCTACTTACTTGGTAGAAATCACATGGAGGTAGGCTACGTGTTCGCTGGAAACGGGGGCCTTATGGCACAAGCCTTGCTTTCCCATTTTGAGTGCTCCATTCATGCTGCCTTGAAGCTACCTAAATCACAGTTTAGGACGGGTCTCTAGTCACTGCAGGCAGGGCTCTGGGAAAGGAACGAGTCTTCTCTACATCAACAGGGTGCTTTCATAGCCTGGGTGGGAGCTCCTCCTGATACGCTCTAGAGCTAAAAGGAAACTTGACGTGAGTCCTTTCCTCAAGGTAAAGCCTTGAATAGCCCTGCCGAAGTGGAAGCTTGGAGCAGAGTCCTTGAGGCATTAGCTTTAGGTCTGCTTTCTTTAACGTTAGTAAGCATTTCAGGAAACGGAGGACCTCGCCTGGGCACCCTACTCCCTGCACGAACACCGAGCACCGGCAGGCTCCACTAGGCTGCTAAGAAACTTCCAGGCCCGGAATCCTTTCCCAGTCACTCAGTGTATGCTGAGTGTAGGGCAACACACTGCACTCTTCCCTGGGAGAGCTAGATTTCCTCAGCACTCCGACAGCTCCAGGAACTGTGTTCTCTCACGTCCTACATGTCATGCAAATCTGCCTCATTGCCCTAGGCTGAGCGGCACTGAGAAACCAAAACTGCTTCGCATTCCTTCCACAAAGTCATACATTAAGACCCCATCCTTACAGGAGAAATTCGGCTTGCGTTCCTGCTGTAAACAAAGCACAGTTCTTCCTCTTACACTGCAGGGTTTTAGAAGAAGCTAAGCCCGAGAGCCTAGCAAGAGCGTTCCTTGGGGGAGGCGGTTGGCTACACGCAGAACTCCGTGCCAAATAAACTTTATTCAAGGAAGGGACCAGTGTGTAGCTAGAGTGTATACTTGGTAGAAATCACAAGGAGGTAGGCTGCGTGTTCGCTGGAAACAGGGCCTTATGGCACAAGCCTTGCTTTCCCATTTTGAATGCTCCATTCATGCTGCCTTGAAGCTACCTAAATCACAGTTTTAGGACGGGTCTCTAGTCACTGCAGGCAGGGCTCTGGGAAAGGAACGAGTCTTCTCTACATCAACAGGGTGCTTTCATAGCCTGGGTGGGAGCTCCTCCTGATACGCTCTAGAGCTAAAAGGAAACTTGACGTGAGTCCTTTCCTCAAGGTAAAGCCTTGAATAGCCCTGCCGAAGTGGAAGCTTGGAGCAGAGTCCTTGAGGCATTAGCTTTAGGTCTGCTTTCTTTAACGTTAGTAAGCATTTCAGGAAACGGAGGACCTCGCCTGGGCACCCTATTCCCTGCACGAACACCGAGCACCGGCAGGCTCCACTAGGCTGCTAAGAAACTTCCAGGCCCGGAATCCTTTCCCAGTCACTCAGTGTATGCTGAGTGTAGGGCAACACACTGCACTCTTCCCTGGGAGAGCTAGATTTCCTCAGCACTCCAACAGCTCCAGGAACTGTGTTCTCTCACGTCCTACATGTCATGCAAATCTGCCTCATTGCCCTAGGCTGAGCGGCACTGAGAAACCAAAACTGCTTTGCATTCCTTCTACAAAGTCATACCTTAGGACCCCATCCTTACAGGAGAAAGTCAGCTTGCCTTGCTGCTGTAACCAAAGCACAGTTCTTCCTCTTACACTGCAGGGTTTTAGAAGAAGCTAAGCCCGATAGCCTAGCAAGAGCGCTCCTTGTGGGAGGCGTTTGGCTACACGCAGAACTCCGTGCCAAATAAACTTTATTCAAGGAAGGGACCAGTGTGTAGCTAGAGTGTCTACTTACTTGGTAGAAATCACATGGAGGTAGGCTACGTGTTCGCTGGAAACGGGGGCCTTATGGCACAAGCCTTGCTTTCCCATTTTGAGTGCTCCATTCATGCTGCCTTGAAGCTACCTAAATCACAGTTTAGGACGGGTCTCTAGTCACTGCAGGCAGGGCTCTGGGAAAGGAACAAGTGTTCTCTACATCAACAGGGTGCTTTCATAGCCTGGGTGGGAGCTCCTCCTGATACGCTCTAGAGCTAAAAGGAAACTTGACGTGAGTCCTTTCCTCAAGGTAAAGCCTTGAATAGCCCTGCCGAAGTGGAAGCTTGGAGCAGAGTCCTTGAGGCATTAGCTTTAGGTCTGCTTTCTTTAACGTTAGTAAGCATTTCAGGAAACGGAGGACCTCGCCTGGGCACCCTATTCCCTGCACGAACACCGAGCACCGGCAGGCTCCACTAGGCTGCTAAGAAACTTCCAGGCCCGGAATCCTTTCCCAGTCACTCAGTGTATGCTGAGTGTAGGGCAACACACTGCACTCTTCCCTGGGAGAGCTAGATTTCCTCAGCACTCCAACAGCTCCAGGAACTGTGTTCTCTCACGTCCTACATGTCATGCCAATCTGCCTCATTGCCCTAGGCTGAGCGGCACTGAGAAACCAAAACTGCTTCGCATTCCTTCCACAAAGTCATACATTAAGACCCCATCCTTACAGGAGAAATTCGGCTTGCGTTCCTGCTGTAAACAAAGCACAGTTCTTCCTCTTACACTGCAGGGTTTTAGAAGAAGCTAAGCCCGAGAGCCTAGCAAGAGCGTTCCTTGGGGGAGGCGGTTGGCTACACGCAGAACTCCGTGCCAAATAAACTTTATTCAAGGAAGGGACCAGTGTGTAGCTAGAGTGTATACTTGGTAGAAATCACAAGGAGGTAGGCTGCGTGTTCGCTGGAAACAGGGCCTTATGGCACAAGCCTTGCTTTCCCATTTTGAATGCTCCATTCATGCTGCCTTGAAGCTACCTAAATAACAGTTTTAGGACGGGTCTCTAGTCACTGCAGGCAGGGCTCTGGGAAAGGAACGAGTCTTCTCTACATCAACAGGGTGCTTTCATAGCCTGGGTGGGAGCTCCTCCTGATACGCTCTAGAGCTAAAAGGAAACTTGACGTGAGTCCTTTCCTCAAGGTAAAGCCTTGAATAGCCCTGCCGAAGTGGAAGCTTGGAGCAGAGTCCTTGAGGCATTAGCTTTAGGTCTGCTTTCTTTAACGTTAGTAAGCATTTCAGGAAACGGAGGACCTCTCCTGGGCACCCTATTCCCTGCACGAACACCGAGCACCGGCAGGCTCCACTAGGCTGCTAAGAAACTTCCAGGCCCGGAATCCTTTCCCAGTCACTCAGTGTATGCTGAGTGTAGGGCAACACACTGCACTCTTCCCTGGGAGAGCTAGATTTCCTCAGCACTCCAACAGCTCCAGGAACTGTGTTCTCTCACGTCCTACATGTCATGCAAATCTGCCTCATTGCCCTAGGCTGAGCGGCACTGAGAAACCAAAACTGCTTTGCATTCCTTCTACAAAGTCATACCTTAGGACCCCATCCTTACAGGAGAAAGTCAGCTTGCCTTGCTGCTGTAACCAAAGCACAGTTCTTCCTCTTACACTGCAGGGTTTTAGAAGAAGCTGAGCCCGATAGCCTAGCAAGAGCGCTCCTTGGGGGAGGCGTTTGGCTACACGCAGAACTCCGTGCCAAATAAACTTTATTCAAGGAAGGGACCAGTGTGTAGCTAGAGTGTCTACTTACTTGGTAGAAATCACATGGAGGTAGGCTACGTGTTCGCTGGAAACGGGGGCCTTATGGCACAAGCCTTGCTTTCCCATTTTGAGTGCTCCATTCATGCTGCCTTGAAGCTACCTAAATCACAGTTTAGGACGGGTCTCTAGTCACTGCAGGCAGGGCTCTGGGAAAGGAACAAGTGTTCTCTACATCAACAGGGTGCTTTCATAGCCTGGGTGGGAGCTCCTCCTGATACGCTCTAGAGCTAAAAGGAAACTTGACGTGAGTCCTTTCCTCAAGGTAAAGCCTTGAATAGCCCTGCCGAAGTGGAAGCTTGGAGCAGAGTCCTTGAGGCATTAGCTTTAGGTCTGCTTTCTTTAACGTTAGTAAGCATTTCAGGAAACGGAGGACCTCGCCTGGGCACCCTATTCCCTGCACGAACACCGAGCACCGGCAGGCTCCACTAGGCTGCTAAGAAACTTCCAGGCCCGGAATCCTTTCCCAGTCACTCAGTGTATGCTGAGTGTAGGGCAACACACTGCACTCTTCCCTGGGAGAGCTAGATTTCCTCAGCACTCCAACAGCTCCAGGAACTGTGTTCTCTCACGTCCTACATGTCATGCCAATCTGCCTCATTGCCCTAGGCTGAGCGGCACTGAGAAACCAAAACTGCTTCGCATTCCTTCCACAAAGTCATACATTAAGACCCCATCCTTACAGGAGAAATTCGGCTTGCGTTCCTGCTGTAAACAAAGCACAGTTCTTCCTCTTACACTGCAGGGTTTTAGAAGAAGCTAAGCCCGAGAGCCTAGCAAGAGCGTTCCTTGGGGGAGGCGGTTGGCTACACGCAGAACTCCGTGCCAAATAAACTTTATTCAAGGAAGGGACCAGTGTGTAGCTAGAGTGTATACTTGGTAGAAATCACAAGGAGGTAGGCTGCGTGTTCGCTGGAAACAGGGCCTTATGGCACAAGCCTTGCTTTCCCATTTTGAATGCTCCATTCATGCGGCCTTGAAGCTACCTAAATCACAGTTTTAGGACGGGTCTCTAGTCACTGCAGGCAGGGCTCTGGGAAAGGAACGAGTCTTCTCTACATCAACAGGGTGCTTTCATAGCCTGGGTGGGAGCTCCTCCTGATACGCTCTAGAGCTAAAAGGAAACTTGACGTGAGTCCTTTCCTCAAGGTAAAGCCTTGAATAGCCCTGCCGAAGTGGAAGCTTGGAGCAGAGTCCTTGAGGCATTAGCTTTAGGTCTGCTTTCTTTAACGTTAGTAAGCATTTCAGGAAACGGAGGACCTCTCCTGGGCACCCTATTCCCTGCACGAACACCGAGCACCGGCAGGCTCCACTAGGCTGCTAAGAAACTTCCAGGCCCGGAATCCTTTCCCAGTCACTCAGTGTATGCTGAGTGTAGGGCAACACACTGCACTCTTCCCTGGGAGAGCTAGATTTCCTCAGCACTCCAACAGCTCCAGGAACTGTGTTCTCTCACGTCCTACATGTCATGCCAATCTGCCTCATTGCCCTAGGCTGAGCGGCACTGAGAAACCAAAACTGCTTTGCATTCCTTCTACAAAGTCATACCTTAGGACCCCATCCTTACAGGAGAAAGTCAGCTTGCCTTGCTGCTGTAACCAAAGCACAGTTCTTCCTCTTACACTGCAGGGTTTTAGAAGAAGCTAAGCCCGATAGCCTAGCAAGAGCGCTCCTTGGGGGAGGCGTTTGGCTACACGCAGAACTCCGTGCCAAATAAACTTTATTCAAGGAAGGGACCAGTGTGTAGCTAGAGTGTCTACTTACTTGGTAGAAATCACATGGAGGTAGGCTACGTGTTCGCTGGAAACGGGGGCCTTATGGCACAAGCCTTGCTTTCCCATTTTGAGTGCTCCATTCATGCTGCCTTGAAGCTACCTAAATCACAGTTTAGGACGGGTCTCTAGTCACTGCAGGCAGGGCTCTGGGAAAGGAACAAGTGTTCTCTACATCAACAGGGTGCTTTCATAGCCTGGGTGGGAGCTCCTCCTGATACGCTCTAGAGCTAAAAGGAAACTTGACGTGAGTCCTTTCCTCAAGGTAAAGCCTTGAATAGCCCTGCCGAAGTGGAAGCTTGGAGCAGAGTCCTTGAGGCATTAGCTTTAGGTCTGCTTTCTTTAACGTTAGTAAGCATTTCAGGAAACGGAGGACCTCGCCTGGGCACCCTACTCCATGCACGAACACCGAGCACCGGCAGGCTCCACTAGGCTGCTAAGAAACTTCCAGGCCCGGAATCCTTTCCCAGTCACTCAGTGTATGCTGAGTGTAGGGCAACACACTGCACTCTTCCCTGGGAGAGCTAGATTTCCTCAGCACTCCAACAGCTCCAGGAACTGTGTTCTCTCACGTCCTACATGTCATGCCAATCTGCCTCATTGCCCTAGGCTGAGCGGCACTGAGAAACCAAAACTGCTTCGCATTCCTTCCACAAAGTCATACATTAAGACCCCATCCTTACAGGAGAAATTCGGCTTGCGTTCCTGCTGTAGACAAAGCACAGTTCTTCCTCTTACACTGCAGGGTTTTAGAAGAAGCTAAGCCCGAGAGCCTAGCAAGAGCGTTCCTTGGGGGAGGCGGTTGGCTACACGCAGAACTCCGTGCCAAATAAACTTTATTCAAGGAAGGGACCAGTGTGTAGCTAGAGTGTATACTTGGTAGAAATCACAAGGAGGTAGGCTGCGTGTTCGCTGGAAACAGGGCCTTATGGCACAAGCCTTGCTTTCCCATTTTGAATGCTCCATTCATGCTGCCTTGAAGCTACCTAAATAACAGTTTTAGGACGGGTCTCTAGTCACTGCAGGCAGGGCTCTGGGAAAGGAACGAGTCTTCTCTACATCAACAGCGTGCTTTCATAGCCTGGGTGGGAGCTCATCCTGATACGCTCTAGAGCTAAAAGGAAACTTGACGTGAGTCCTTTCCTCAAGGTAAAGCCTTGAATAGCCCTGCCGAAGTGGAAGCTTGGAGCAGAGTCCTTGAGGCATTAGCTTTAGGTGTGCTTTCTTTAACGTTAGTAAGCATTTCAGGAAACGGAGGACCTCTCCTGGGCACCCTATTCCCTGCACGAACACCGAGCACCGGCAGGCTCCACTAGGCTGCTAAGAAATTTCCAGGCCCGGAATCCTTTCCCAGTCACTCAGTGTATGCTGAGTGTAGGGCAACACACTGCACTCTTCCCTGGGAGAGCTAGATTTCCTCAGCACTCCAACAGCTCCAGGAACTGTGTTCTCTCACGTCCTACATGTCATGCCAATCTGCCTCATTGCCCTAGGCTGAGCGGCACTGAGAAACCAAAACTGCTTTGCATTCCTTCTACACAGTCATACCTTAGGACCCCATCCTTACAGGAGAAAGTCAGCTTGCCTTGCTGCTGTAACCAAAGCACAGTTCTTCCTCTTACACTGCAGGGTTTTAGAAGAAGCTAAGCCCGATAGCCTAGCAAGAGCGCTCCTTGGGGGAGGCGTTTGGCTACACGCAGAACTCCGTGCCAAATAAACTTTATTCAAGGAAGGGACCAGTGTGTAGCTAGAGTGTCTACTTACTTGGTAGAAATCACATGGAGGTAGGCTACGTGTTCGCTGGAAACGGGGGCCTTATGGCACAAGGCTTGCTTTCCAATTTTGAGTGCTCCATTCATGCTGCCTTGAAGCTACCTAAATCACAGTTTAGGACGGGTCTCTAGTCACTGCAGGCAGGGCTCTGGGAAAGGAACAAGTGTTCTCTACATCAACAGGGTGCTTTCATAGCCTGGGTGGGAGCTCCTCCTGATACGCTCTAGAGTTAAAAGGAAACTTGACGTGAGTCCTTTCCTCAAGGTAAAGCCTTGAATAGCCCTGCCGAAGTGGAAGCTTGGAGCAGAGTCCTTGAGGCATTAGCTTTAGGTCTGCTTTCTTTAACGTTAGTAAGCATTTCAGGAAACGGAGGACCTCGCCTGGGCACCCTATTCCCTGCACGAACACCGAGCACCGGCAGGCTCCACTAGGCTGCTAAGAAACTTCCAGGCCCGGAATCCTTTCCCAGTCACTCAGTGTATGCTGAGTGTAGGGCAACACACTGCACTCTTCCCTGGGAGAGCTAGATTTCCTCAGCAGTCCGACAGCTCCAGGAACTGTGTTCTCTCACGTCCTACATGTCATGCAAATCTGCCTCATTGCCCTAGGCTGAGCGGCACTGAGAAACCAAAACTGCTTTGCATTCCTTCTACAAAGTCATACCTTAGGACCCCATCCTTACAGGAGAAAGTCAGCTTGCCTTGCTGCTGTAACCAAAGCACAGTTCTTCCTCTTACACTGCAGGGTTTTAGAAGAAGCTAAGCCCGATAGCCTAGCAAGAGCGCTCCTTGGGGGAGGCGTTTGGCTACACGCAGAACTCCGTGCCAAATAAACTTTATTCAAGGAAGGGACCAGTGTGTAGCTAGAGTGTCTACTTACTTGGTAGAAATCACATGGAGGTAGGCTACGTGTTCGCTGGAAACGGGGGCCTTATGGCACAAGCCTTGCTTTCCCATTTTGAGTGCTCCATTCATGCTGCCTTGAAGCTACCTAAATCACAGTTTAGGACGGGTCTCTAGTCACTGCAGGCAGGGCTCTGGGAAAGGAACAAGTGTTCTCTACATCAACAGGGTGCTTTCATAGCCTGGGTGGGAGCTCCTCCTGATACGCTCTAGAGCTAAAAGGAAACTTGACGTGAGTCCTTTCCTCAAGGTAAAGCCTTGAATAGCCCTGCCGAAGTGGAAGCTTGGAGCAGAGTCCTTGAGGCATTAGCTTTAGGTCTGCTTTCTTTAACGTTAGTAAGCATTTCAGGAAACGGAGGACCTCGCCTGGGCACCCTACTCCATGCACGAACACCGAGCACCGGCAGGCTCCACTAGGCTGCTAAGAAACTTCCAGGCCCGGAATCCTTTCCCAGTCACTCAGTGTATGCTGAGTGTAGGGCAACACACTGCACTCTTCCCTGGGAGAGCTAGATTTCCTCAGCACTCCGACAGCTCCAGGAACTGTGTTCTCTCACGTCCTACATGTCATGCCAATCTGCCTCATTGCCCTAGGCTGAGCGGCACTGAGAAACCAAAACTGCTTTGCATTCCTTCTACACAGTCATACCTTAGGACCCCATCCTTACAGGAGAAAGTCAGCTTGCCTTGCTGCTGTAACCAAAGCACAGTTCTTCCTCTTACACTGCAGGGTTTTAGAAGAAGCTAAGCCCGATAGCCTAGCAAGAGCGTTCCTTGGGGGAGGCGGTTGGCTACACGCAGAACTCCGTGCCAAATAAACTTTATTCAAGGAAGGGACCAGTGTGTAGCTAGAGTGTATACTTGGTAGAAATCACAAGGAGGTAGGCTGCGTGTTCGCTGGAAACAGGGCCTTATGGCACAAGCCTTGCTTTCCCATTTTGAATGCTCCATTCATGCTGCCTTGAAGCTACCTAAATAACAGTTTTAGGACGGGTCTCTAGTCACTGCAGGCAGGGCTCTGGGAAAGGAACGAGTCTTCTCTACATCAACAGCGTGCTTTCATAGCCTGGGTAGGAGCTCATCCTGATACGCTCTAGAGCTAAAAGGAAACGTGACGTGAGTCCTTTCCTCAAGGTAAAGCCTTGAATAGCCCTGCCGAAGTGGAAGCTTGGAGCAGAGTCCTTGAGGCATTAGCTTTAGGTGTGCTTTCTTTAACGTTAGTAAGCATTTCAGGAAACGGAGGACCTCTCCTGGGCACCCTATTCCCTGCACGAACACCGAGCACCGGCAGGCTCCACTAGGCTGCTAAGAAACTTCCAGGCCCGGAATCCTTTCCCAGTCACTCAGTGTATGCTGAGTGTAGGGCAACACACTGCACTCTTCCCTGGGAGAGCTAGATTTCCTCAGCACTCCAACAGCTCCAGGAACTGTGTTCTCTCACGTCCTACATGTCATGCCAATCTGCCTCATTGCCCTAGGCTGAGCGGCACTGAGAAACCAAAACTGCTTTGCATTCCTTCTACACAGTCATACCTTAGGACCCCATCCTTACAGGAGAAAGTCAGCTTGCCTTGCTGCTGTAACCAAAGCACAGTTCTTCCTCTTACACTGCAGGGTTTTAGAAGAAGCTAAGCCCGATAGCCTAGCAAGAGCGCTCCTTGGGGGAGGCGTTTGGCTACACGCAGAACTCCGTGCCAAATAAACTTTATTCAAGGAAGGGACCAGTGTGTAGCTAGAGTGTCTACTTACTTGGTAGAAATCACATGGAGGTAGGCTACGTGTTCGCTGGAAACGGGGGCCTTATGGCACAAGCCTTGCTTTCCCATTTTGAGTGCTCCATTCATGCTGCCTTGAAGCTACCTAAATCACAGTTTAGGACGGGTCTCTAGTCACTGCAGGCAGGGCTCTGGGAAAGGAACAAGTGTTCTCTACATCAACAGGGTGCTTTCATAGCCTGGGTGGGAGCTCCTCCTGATACGCTCTAGAGTTAAAAGGAAACTTGACGTGAGTCCTTTCCTCAAGGTAAAGCCTTGAATAGCCCTGCCGAAGTGGAAGCTTGGAGCAGAGTCCTTGAGGCATTAGCTTTAGGTCTGCTTTCTTTAACGTTAGTAAGCATTTCAGGAAACGGAGGACCTCTCCTGGGCACCCTATTCCCTGCACGAACACCGAGCACCGGCAGGCTCCACTAGGCTGCTAAGAAACTTCCAGGCCCGGAATCCTTTCCCAGTCACTCAGTGTATGCTGAGTGTAGGGCAACACACTGCACTCTTCCCTGGGAGAGCTAGATTTCCTCAGCAGTCCGACAGCTCCAGGAACTGTGTTCTCTCACGTCCTACATGTCATGCAAATCTGCCTCATTGCCCTAGGCTGAGCGGCACTGAGAAACCAAAACTGCTTTGCATTCCTTCTACAAAGTCATACCTTAGGACCCCATCCTTACAGGAGAAAGTCAGCTTGCCTTGCTGCTGTAACCAAAGCACAGTTCTTCCTCTTACACTGCAGGGTTTTAGAAGAAGCTAAGCCCGATAGCCTAGCAAGAGCGCTCCTTGGGGGAGGCGTTTGGCTACACGCAGAACTCCGTGCCAAATAAACTTTATTCAAGGAAGGGACCAGTGTGTAGCTAGAGTGTCTACTTACTTGGTAGAAATCACATGGAGGTAGGCTACGTGTTCGCTGGAAACGGGGGCCTTATGGCACAAGCCTTGCTTTCCCATTTTGAGTGCTCCATTCATGCTGCCTTGAAGCTACCTAAATCACAGTTTAGGACGGGTCTCTAGTCACTGCAGGCAGGGCTCTGGGAAAGGAACAAGTGTTCTCTACATCAACAGGGTGCTTTCATAGCCTGGGTGGGAGCTCCTCCTGATACGCTCTAGAGCTAAAAGGAAACTTGACGTGAGTCCTTTCCTCAAGGTAAAGCCTTGAATAGCCCTGCCGAAGTGGAAGCTTGGAGCAGAGTCCTTGAGGCATTAGCTTTAGGTCTGCTTTCTTTAACGTTAGTAAGCATTTCAGGAAACGGAGGACCTCACCTGGGCCCCTACTCCCTGCACGAACACCGAGCACCGGCAGGCTCCACTAGGCTGTTAAGAAACTTCCAGGCCCGGAATCCTTTCCCAGTCACTCAGTGTATGCTGAGTGTAGGGCAACACACTGCACTCTTCCCTGGGAGAGCTAGATTTCCTCAGCACTCCGACAGCTCCAGGAACTGTGTTCTCTCACGTCCTACATGTCATGCAAATCTGCCTCATTGCCCTAGGCTGAGCGGCACTGAGAAACCAAAACTGCTTCGCATTCCTTCCACAAAGTCATACATTAAGACCCCATCCTTACAGGAGAAATTCGGCTTGCGTTCCTGCTGTAAACAAAGCACAGTTCTTCCTCTTACACTGCAGGGTTTTAGAAGAAGCTAAGCCCGAGAGCCTAGCAAGAGCGTTCCTTGGGGGAGGCGGTTGGCTACACGCAGAACTCCGTGCCAAATAAACTTTATTCAAGGAAGGGACCAGTGTGTAGCTAGAGTGTATACTTGGTAGAAATCACAAGGAGGTAGGCTGCGTGTTCGCTGGAAACAGGGCCTTATGGCACAAGCCTTGCTTTCCCATTTTGAATGCTCCATTCATGCTGCCTTGAAGCTACCTAAATAACAGTTTTAGGACGGGTCTCTAGTCACTGCAGGCAGGGCTCTGGGAAAGGAACGAGTCTTCTCTACATCAACAGCGTGCTTTCATAGCCTGGGTGGGAGCTACTCCTGATACGCTCTAGAGCTAAAAGGAAACTTGACGTGAGTCCTTTCCTCAAGGTAAAGCCTTGAACAGCCCTGCCGAAGTGGAAGCTTGGAGCAGAGTCCTTGAGGCATTAGCTTTAGGTCTGCTTTCTTTAACGTTAGTAAGCATTTCAGGAAACGGAGGACCTCGCCTGGGCACCCTATTCCCTGCACGAACACCGAGCACCGGCAGGCTCCACTAGGCTGCTAAGAAACTTCCAGGCCCGGAATCCTTTCCCAGTCACTCAGTGTATGCTGAGTGTAGGGCAACACACTGCACTCTTCCCTGGGAGAGCTAGATTTCCTCAGCACTCCAACAGCTCCAGGAACTGTGTTCTCTCACGTCCTACATGTCATGCCAATCTGCCTCATTGCCCTAGGCTGAGCGGCACTGAGAAACCAAAACTGCTTCGCATTCCTTCCACAAAGTCATACATTAAGACCCCATCCTTACAGGAGAAATTCGGCTTGCGTTCCTGCTGTAAACAAAGCACAGTTCTTCCTCTTACACTGCAGGGTTTTAGAAGAAGCTAAGCCCGAGAGCCTAGCAAGAGCGTTCCTTGGGGGAGGCGGTTGGCTACACGCAGAACTCCGTGCCAAATAAACTTTATTCAAGGAAGGGACCAGTGTGTAGCTAGAGTGTATACTTGGTAGAAATCACAAGGAGGTAGGCTGCGGGTTCGCTGGAAACAGGGCCTTATGGCACAAGCCTTGCTTTCCCATTTTGAATGCTCCATTCATGCTGCCTTGAAGCTACCTAAATAACAGTTTTAGGACGGGTCTCTAGTCACTGCAGGCAGGGCTCTGGGAAAGGAACAAGTGTTCTCTACATCAACAGGGTGCTTTCATAGCCTGGGTGGGAGCTCCTCCTGATACGCTCTAGAGCTAAAAGGAAACTTGACGTGAGTCCTTTCCTCAAGGTAAAGCCTTGAATAGCCCTGCCGAAGTGGAAGCTTGGAGCAGAGTCCTTGAGGCATTAGCTTTAGGTGTGCTTTCTTTAACGTTAGTAAGCATTTCAGGAAACGGAGGACCTCGCCTGGGCACCCTATTCCCTGCACGAACACCGAGCACCGGCAGGCTCCACTAGGCTGCTAAGAAACTTCCAGGCCCGGAATCCTTTCCCAGTCACTCAGTGTATGCTGAGTGTAGGGCAACACACTGCACTCTTCCCTGGGAGAGCTAGATTTCCTCAGCACTCCAACAGCTCCAGGAACTGTGTTCTCTCACGTCCTACATGTCATGCAAATCGGCCTCATTGCCCTAGGCTGAGCGGCACTGAGAAACCAAAACTGCTTTGCATTCCTTCTACAAAGTCATACCTTAGGGCCCCATCCTTACAGGAGAAAGTCAGCTTGCCTTGCTGCTGTAACCAAAGCACAGTTCTTCCTCTTACACTGCAGGGTTTTAGAAGAAGCTAAGCCCGATAGCCTAGCAAGAGCGCTCCTTGGGGGAGGCGTTTGGCTACACGCAGAACTCCGTGCCAAATAAACTTTATTCAAGGAAGGGACCAGTGTGTAGCTAGAGTGTCTACTTACTTGGTAGAAATCACATGGAGGTAGGCTACGTGTTCGCTGGAAACGGGGGCCTTATGGCACAAGCCTTGCTTTCCCATTTTGAGTGCTCCATTCATGCTGCCTTGAAGCTACCTAAATCACAGTTTTAGGACGGGTCTCTAGTCACTGCAGGCAGGGCTCTGGGAAAGGAACAAGTGTTCTCTACATCAACAGGGTGCTTTCATAGCCTGGGTGGGAGCTCCTCCTGATACGCTCTAGAGCTAAAAGGAAACTTGACGTGAGTCCTTTCCTCAAGGTAAAGCCTTGAATAGCCCTGCCGAAGTGGAAGCTTGGAGCAGAGTCCTTGAGGCATTAGCTTTAGGTCTGCTTTCTTTAACGTTAGTAAGCATTTCAGGAAACGGAGGACCTCGCCTGGGCACCCTACTCCCTGCACGAACACCGAGCACCGGCAGGCTCCACTAGGCTGCTAAGAAACTTCAGGCCCGGAATCCTTTCCCAGTCACTCAGTGTATGCTGAGTGTAGGGCAACACACTGCACTCTTCCCTGGGAGAGCTAGATTTCCTCAGCACTCCGACAGCTCCAGGAACTGTGTTCTCTCACGTCCTACATGTCATGCAAATCTGCCTCATTGCCCTAGGCTGAGCGGCACTGAGAAACCAAAACTGCTTCGCATTCCTTCCACAAAGTCATACATTAAGACCCCATCCTTACAGGAGAAATTCGGCTTGCGTTCCTGCTGTAAACAAAGCACAGTTCTTCCTCTTACACTGCAGGGTTTTAGAAGAAGCTAAGCCCGAGAGCCTAGCAAGAGCGTTCCTTGGGGGAGGCGGTTGGCTACACGCAGAACTCCGTGCCAAATAAACTTTATTCAAGGAAGGGACCAGTGTGTAGCTAGAGTGTATACTTGGTAGAAATCACAAGGAGGTAGGCTGCGTGTTCGCTGGAAACAGGGCCTTATGGCACAAGCCTTGCTTTCCCATTTTGAATGCTCCATTCATGCTGCCTTGAAGCTACCTAAATAACAGTTTTAGGACGGGTCTCTAGTCACTGCAGGCAGGGCTCTGGGAAAGGAACGAGTCTTCTCTACATCAACAGGGTGCTTTCATAGCCTGGGTGGGAGCTCCTCCTGATACGCTCTAGAGCTAAAAGGAAACTTGACGTGAGTCCTTTCCTCAAGGTAAAGCCTTGAATAGCCCTGCCGAAGTGGAAGCTTGGAGCAGAGTCCTTGAGGCATTAGCTTTAGGTCTGCTTTCTTTAACGTTAGTAAGCATTTCAGGAAACGGAGGACCTCGCCTGGGCACCCTATTCCCTGCACGAACACCGAGCACCGGCAGGCTCCACTAGGCTGCTAAGAAACTTCCAGGCCCGGAATCCTTTCCCAGTCACTCAGTGTATGCTGAGTGTAGGGCAACACACTGCACTCTTCCCTGGGAGAGCTAGATTTCCTCAGCACTCCAACAGCTCCAGGAACTGTGTTCTCTCACGTCCTACATGTCATGCCAATCTGCCTCATTGCCCTAGGCTGAGCGGCACTGAGAAACCAAAACTGCTTCGCATTCCTTCCACAAAGTCATACATTAAGACCCCATCCTTACAGGAGAAATTCGGCTTGCGTTCCTGCTGTAAACAAAGCACAGTTCTTCCTCTTACACTGCAGGGTTTTAGAAGAAGCTAAGCCCGAGAGCCTAGCAAGAGCGTTCCTTGGGGGAGGCGGTTGGCTACACGCAGAACTCCGTGCCAAATAAACTTTATTCAAGGAAGGGACCAGTGTGTAGCTAGAGTGTATACTTGGTAGAAATCACAAGGAGGTAGGCTGCGTGTTCGCTGGAAACAGGGCCTTATGGCACAAGCCTTGCTTTCCCATTTTGAATGCTCCATTCATGCTGCCTTGAAGCTACCTAAATAACAGTTTTAGGACGGGTCTCTAGTCACTGCAGGCAGGGCTCTGGGAAAGGAACAAGTGTTCTCTACATCAACAGGGTGCTTTCATAGCCTGGGTGGGAGCTCCTCCTGATACGCTCTAGAGCTAAAAGGAAACTTGACGTGAGTCCTTTCCTCAAGGTAAAGCCTTGAATAGCCCTGCCGAAGTGGAAGCTTGGAGCAGAGTCCTTGAGGCATTAGCTTTAGGTCTGCTTTCTTTAACGTTAGTAAGCATTTCAGGAAACGGAGGACCTCGCCTGGGCACCCTATTCCCTGCACGAACACCGAGCACCGGCAGGCTCCACTAGGCTGCTAAGAAACTTCCAGGCCCGGAATCCTTTCCCAGTCACTCAGTGTATGCTGAGTGTAGGGCAACACACTGCACTCTTCCCTGGGAGAGCTAGATTTCCTCAGCACTCCAACAGCTCCAGGAACTGTGTTCTCTCACGTCCTACATGTCATGCAAATCTGCCTCATTGCCCTAGGCTGAGCGGCACTGAGAAACCAAAACTGCTTTGCATTCCTTCTACAAAGTCATACCTTAGGACCCCATCCTTACAGGAGAAAGTCAGCTTGCCTTGCTGCTGTAACCAAAGCACAATTCTTCCTCTTACACTGCAGGGTTTTAGAAGAAGCTAAGCCCGATAGCCTAGCAAGAGCGCTCCTTGGGGGAGGCGTTTGGCTACACGCAGAACTCCGTGCCAAATAAACTTTATTCAAGGAAGGGACCAGTGTGTAGCTAGAGTGTCTACTTACTTGGTAGAAATCACATGGAGGTAGGCTACGTGTTCGCTGGAAACGGGGGCCTTATGGCACAAGCCTTGCTTTCCCATTTTGAGTGCTCCATTCATGCTGCCTTGAAGCTACCTAAATCACAGTTTAGGACGGGTCTCTAGTCACTGCAGGCAGGGCTCTGGGAAAGGAACAAGTGTTCTCTACATCAACAGGGTGCTTTCATAGCCTGGGTGGGAGCTCCTCCTGATACGCTCTAGAGCTAAAAGGAAACTTGACGTGAGTCCTTTCCTCAAGGTAAAGCCTTGAATAGCCCTGCCGAAGTGGAAGCTTGGAGCAGAGTCCTTGAGGCATTAGCTTTAGGTCTGCTTTCTTTAACGTTAGTAAGCATTTCAGGAAACGGAGGACCTCGCCTGGGCACCCTACTCCCTGCACGAACACCGAGCACCGGCAGGCTCCACTAGGCTGCTAAGAAACTTCCAGGCCCGGAATCCTTTCCCAGTCACTCAGTGTATGCTGAGTGTAGGGCAACACACTGCACTCTTCCCTGGGAGAGCTAGATTTCCTCAGCACTCCGACAGCTCCAGGAACTGTGTTCTCTCACGTCCTACATGTCATGCAAATCTGCCTCATTGCCCTAGGCTGAGCGGCACTGAGAAACCAAAACTGCTTCGCATTCCTTCCACAAAGTCATACATTAAGACCCCATCCTTACAGGAGAAATTCAGCTTGCGTTCCTGCTGTAACCAAAGCACAGTTCTTCCTCTTACACTGCAGGGTTTTAGAAGAAGCTAAGCCCGATAGCCTAGCAAGAGCGCTCCTTGGGGGAGGCGTTTGGCTACACGCAGAACTCCGTGCCAAATAAACTTTATTCAAGGAAGGGACCAGTGTGTAGCTAGAGTGTCTACTTACTTGGTAGAAATCACATGGAGGTAGGCTACGTGTTCGCTGGAAACGGGGGCCTTATGGCACAAGCCTTGCTTTCCCATTTTGAGTGCTCCATTCATGCTGCCTTGAAGCTACCTAAATCACAGTTTAGGACGGGTCTCTAGTCACTGCAGGCAGGGCTCTGGGAAAGGAACAAGTGTTCTCTACATCAACAGGGTGCTTTCATAGCCTGGGTGGGAGCTCCTCCTGATACGCTCTAGAGCTAAAAGGAAACTTGACGTGAGTCCTTTCCTCAAGGTAAAGCCTTGAATAGCCCTGCCGAAGTGGAAGCTTGGAGCAGAGTCCTTGAGGCATTAGCTTTAGGTCTGCTTTCTTTAACGTTAGTAAGCATTTCAGGAAACGGAGGACCTCACCTGGGCCCCTACTCCCTGCACGAACACCGAGCACCGGCAGGCTCCACTAGGCTGTTAAGAAACTTCCAGGCCCGGAATCCTTTCCCAGTCACTCAGTGTATGCTGAGTGTAGGGCAACACACTGCACTCTTCCCTGGGAGAGCTAGATTTCCTCAGCACTCCGACAGCTCCAGGAACTGTGTTCTCTCACGTCCTACATGTCATGCAAATCTGCCTCATTGCCCTAGGCTGAGCGGCACTGAGAAACCAAAACTGCTTCGCATTCCTTCCACAAAGTCATACATTAAGACCCCATCCTTACAGGAGAAATTCGGCTTGCGTTCCTGCTGTAAACAAAGCACAGTTCTTCCTCTTACACTGCAGGGTTTTAGAAGAAGCTAAGCCCGAGAGCCTAGCAAGAGCGTTCCTTGGGGGAGGCGGTTGGCTACACGCAGAACTCCATGCCAAATAAACTTTATTCAAGGAAGGGACCACTGTGTAGCTAGAGTGTATACTTGGTAGAAATCACAAGGAGGTAGGCTGCGTGTTCGCTGGAAACAGGGCCTTATGGCACAAGCCTTGCTTTCCCATTTTGAATGCTCCATTCATGCTGCCTTGAAGCTACCTAAATAACAGTTTTAGGACGGGTCTCTAGTCACTGCAGGCAGGGCTCTGGGAAAGGAACGAGTCTTCTCTACATCAACAGCGTGCTTTCATAGCCTGGGTGGGAGCTACTCCTGATACGCTCTAGAGCTAAAAGGAAACTTGACGTGAGTCCTTTCCTCAAGGTAAAGCCTTGAACAGCCCTGCCGAAGTGGAAGCTTGGAGCAGAGTCCTTGAGGCATTAGCTTTAGGTGTGCTTTCTTTAACGTTAGTAAGCATTTCAGGAAACGGAGGACCTCGCCTGGGCACCCTATTCCCTGCACGAACACCGAGCACCGGCAGGCTCCACTAGGCTGCTAAGAAACTTCCAGGCCCGGAATCCTTTCCCAGTCACTCAGTGTATGCTGAGTGTAGGGCAACACACTGCACTCTTCCCTGGGAGAGCTAGATTTCCTCAGCACTCCAACAGCTCCAGGAACTGTGTTCTCTCACGTCCTACATGTCATGCCAATCTGCCTCATTGCCCTAGGCTGAGCGGCACTGAGAAACCAAAACTGCTTCGCATTCCTTCCACAAAGTCATACATTAAGACCCCATCCTTACAGGAGAAATTCGGCTTGCGTTCCTGCTGTAAACAAAGCACAGTTCTTCCTCTTACACTGCAGGGTTTTAGAAGAAGCTAAGCCCGAGAGCCTAGCAAGAGCGTTCCTTGGGGGAGGCGGTTGGCTACACGCAGAACTCCGTGCCAAATAAACTTTATTCAAGGAAGGGACCAGTGTGTAGCTAGAGTGTATACTTGGTAGAAATCACAAGGAGGTAGGCTGCGTGTTCGCTGGAAACAGGGCCTTATGGCACAAGCCTTGGTTTCCCATTTTGAATGCTCCATTCATGCTGCCTTGAAGCTACCTAAATAACAGTTTTAGGACGGGTCTCTAGTCACTGCAGGCAGGGCTCTGGGAAAGGAACAAGTGTTCTCTACATCAACAGGGTGCTTTCATAGCCTGGGTGGGAGCTCCTCCTGATACGCTCTAGAGCTAAAAGGAAACTTGACGTGAGTCCTTTCCTCAAGGTAAAGCCTTGAATAGCCCTGCCGAAGTGGAAGCTTGGAGCAGAGTCCTTGAGGCATTAGCTTTAGGTCTGCTTTCTTTAACGTTAGTAAGCATTTCAGGAAACGGAGGACCTCGCCTGGGCACCCTATTCCCTGCACGAACACCGAGCACCGGCAGGCTCCACTAGGCTGCTAAGAAACTTCCAGGCCCGGAAACCTTTCCCAGTCACTCAGTGTATGCTGAGTGTAGGGCAACACACTGCACTCTTCCCTGGGAGAGCTAGATTTCCTCAGCACTCCAACAGCTCCAGGAACTGTGTTCTCTCACGTCCTACATGTCATGCAAATCTGCCTCATTGCCCTAGGCTGAGCGGCACTGAGAAACCAAAACTGCTTTGCATTCCTTCTACAAAGTCATACCTTAGGACCCCATCCTTACAGGAGAAAGTCAGCTTGCCTTGCTGCTGTAACCAAAGCACAATTCTTCCTCTTACACTGCAGGGTTTTAGAAGAAGCTAAGCCCGAGAGCCTAGCAAGAGCGCTCCTTGGGGGAGGCGTTTGGCTACACGCAGAACTCCGTGCCAAATAAACTTTATTCAAGGAAGGGACCAGTGTGTAGCTAGAGTGTCTACTTACTTGGTAGAAATCACATGGAGGTAGGCTACGTGTTCGCTGGAAACGGGGGCCTTATGGCACAAGCCTTGCTTTCCCATTTTGAGTGCTCCATTCATGCTGCCTTGAAGCTACCTAAATCACAGTTTAGGACGGGTCTCTAGTCACTGCAGGCAGGGCTCTGGGAAAGGAACAAGTGTTCTCTACATCAACAGGGTGCTTTCATAGCCTGGGTGGGAGCTCCTCCTGATACGCTCTAGAGCTAAAAGGAAACTTGACGTGAGTCCTTTCCTCAAGGTAAAGCCTTGAATAGCCCTGCCGAAGTGGAAGCTTGGAGCAGAGTCCTTGAGGCATTAGCTTTAGGTCTGCTTTCTTTAACGTTAGTAAGCATTTCAGGAAACGGAGGACCTCGCCTGGGCACCCTACTCCATGCACGAACACCGAGCACCGGCAGGCTCCACTAGGCTGCTAAGAAACTTCCAGGCCCGGAAACCTTTCCCAGTCACTCAGTGTATGCTGAGTGTAGGGCAACACACTGCACTCTTCCCTGGGAGAGCTAGATTTCCTCAGCACTCCAACAGCTCCAGGAACTGTGTTCTCTCACGTCCTACATGTCATGCAAATCTGCCTCATTGCCCTAGGCTGAGCGGCACTGAGAAACCAAAACTGCTTCGCATTCCTTCCACAAAGTCATACATTAAGACCCCATCCTTACAGGAGAAATTCGGCTTGCGTTCCTGCTGTAACCAAAGCACAGTTCTTCCTCTTACACTGCAGGGTTTTAGAAGAAGCTAAGCCCGATAGCCTAGCAAGAGCGCTCCTTGGGGGAGGCGTTTGGCTACACGCAGAACTCCGTGCCAAATAAACTTTATTCAAGGAAGGGACCAGTGTGTAGCTAGAGTGTCTACTTACTTGGTAGAAATCACATGGAGGTAGGCTACGTGTTCGCTGGAAACGGGGGCCTTATAGCACAAGCCTTGCTTTCCCATTTTGAGTGCTCCATTCATGCTGCCTTGAAGCTACCTAAATCACAGTTTAGGACGGGTCTCTAGTCACTGCAGGCAGGGCTCTGGGAAAGGAACAAGTGTTCTCTACATCAACAGGGTGCTTTCATAGCCTGGGTGGGAGCTCCTCCTGATACGCTCTAGAGCTAAAAGGAAACTTGACGTGAGTCCTTTCCTCAAGGTAAAGCCTTGAATAGCCCTGCCGAAGTGGAAGCTTGGAGCAGAGTCCTTGAGGCATTAGGTTTAGGTCTGCTTTCTTTAACGTTAGTAAGCATTTCAGGAAACGGAGGACCTCACCTGGGCCCCTACTCCCTGCACGAACACCGAGCACCGGCAGGCTCCACTAGGCTGTTAAGAAACTTCCAGGCCCGGAATCCTTTCCCAGTCACTCAGTGTATGCTGAGTGTAGGGCAACACACTGCACTCTTCCCTGGGAGAGCTAGATTTCCTCAGCACTCCGACAGCTCCAGGAACTGTGTTCTCTCACGTCCTACATGTCATGCAAATCTGCCTCATTGCCCTAGGCTGAGCGGCACTGAGAAACCAAAACTGCTTCGCATTCCTTCCACAAAGTCATACATTAAGACCCCATCCTTACAGGAGAAATTCGGCTTGCGTTCCTGCTGTAAACAAAGCACAGTTCTTCCTCTTACACTGCAGGGTTTTAGAAGAAGCTAAGCCCGAGAGCCTAGCAAGAGCGTTCCTTGGGGGAGGCGGTTGGCTACACGCAGAACTCCGTGCCAAATAAACTTTATTCAAGGAAGGGACCAGTGTGTAGCTAGAGTGTATACTTGGTAAAAATCACAAGGAGGTAGGCTGCGTGTTCGCTGGAAACAGGGCCTTATGGCACAAGCCTTGCTTTCCCATTTTGAATGCTCCATTCATGCTGCCTTGAAGCTACCTAAATAACAGTTTTAGGACGGGTCTCTAGTCACTGCAGGCAGGGCTCTGTGAAAGGAACGAGTCTTCTCTACATCAACAGCGTGCTTTCATAGCCTGGGTGGGAGCTCCTCCTGATACGCTCTAGAGCTAAAAGGAAACTTGACGTGAGTCCTTTCCTCAAGGTAAAGCCTTGAATAGCCCTGCCGAAGTGGAAGCTTGGAGCAGAGTCCTTGAGGCATTAGCTTTAGGTCTGCTTTCTTTAACGTTAGTAAGCATTTCAGGAAACGGAGGACCTCGCCTGGGCACCCTACTCCCTGCACGAACACCGAGCACCGGCAGGCTCCACTAGGCTGCTAAGAAACTTCCAGGCCCGGAATCCTTTCCCAGTCACTCAGTGTATGCTGAGTGTAGGGCAACACACTGCACTCTTCCCTGGGAGAGCTAGATTTCCTCAGCACTCCAACAGCTCCAGGAACTGTGTTCTCTCACGTCCTACATGTCATGCCAATCTGCCTCATTGCCCTAGGCTGAGCGGCACTGAGAAACCAAAACTGCTTCGCATTCCTTCCACAAAGTCATACATTAAGACCCCATCCTTACAGGAGAAATTCGGCTTGCGTTCCTGCTGTAAACAAAGCACAGTTCTTCCTCTTACACTGCAGGGTTTTAGAAGAAGCTAAGCCCGAGAGCCTAGCAAGAGCGTTCCTTGGGGGAGGCGGTTGGCTACACGCAGAACTCCGTGCCAAATAAACTTTATTCAAGGAAGGGACCAGTGTGTAGCTAGAGTGTATACTTGGTAGAAATCACAAGGAGGTAGGCTGCGTTTTCGCTGGAAACAGGGCCTTATGGCACAAGCCTTGCTTTCCCATTTTGAATGCTCCATTCATGCTGCCTTGAAGCTACCTAAATAACAGTTTTAGGACGGGTCTCTAGTCACTGCAGGCAGGGCTCTGGGAAAGGAACAAGTGTTCTCTACATCAACAGGGTGCTTTCATAGCCTGGGTGGGAGCTCCTCCTGATACGCTCTAGAGCTAAAAGGAAACTTGACGTGAGTCCTTTCCTCAAGGTAAAGCCTTGAATAGCCCTGCCGAAGTGGAAGCTTGGAGCAGAGTCCTTGAGGCATTAGCTTTAGGTCTGCTTTCTTTAACGTTAGTAAGCATTTCAGGAAACGGAGGACCTCGCCTGGGCACCCTATTCCCTGCACGAACACCGAGCACCGGCAGGCTCCACTAGGCTGCTAAGAAACTTCCAGGCCCGGAATCCTTTCCCAGTCACTCAGTGTATGCTGAGTGTAGGGCAACACACTGCACTCTTCCCTGGGAGAGCTAGATTTCCTCAGCACTCCAACAGCTCCAGGAACTGTGTTCTCTCACGTCCTACATGTCATGCAAATCTGCCTCATTGCCCTAGGCTGAGCGGCACTGAGAAACCAAAACTGCTTTGCATTCCTTCTACAAAGTCATACCTTAGGACCCCATCCTTACAGGAGAAAGTCAGCTTGCCTTGCTGCTGTAACCAAAGCACAGTTCTTCCTCTTACACTGCAGGGTTTTAGAAGAAGCTAAGCCCGATAGCCTAGCAAGAGCGCTCCTTGGGGGAGGCGTTTGGCTACACGCAGAACTCCGTGCCAAATAAACTTTATTCAAGGAAGGGACCAGTGTGTAGCTAGAGTGTCTACTTACTTGGTAGAAATCACATGGAGGTAGGCTACGTGTTCGCTGGAAACGGGGGCCTTATGGCACAAGCCTTGCTTTCCCATTTTGAGTGCTCCATTCATGCTGCCTTGAAGCTACCTAAATCACAGTTTAGGACGGGTCTCTAGTCACTGCAGGCAGGGCTCTGGGAAAGGAACAAGTGTTCTCTACATCAACAGGGTGCTTTCATAGCCTGGGTGGGAGCTCCTCCTGATACGCTCTAGAGCTAAAAGGAAACTTGACGTGAGTTCTTTCCTCAAGGTAAAGCCTTGAATAGCCCTGCCGAAGTGGAAGCTTGGAGCAGAGTCCTTGAGGCATTAGCTTTAGGTCTGCTTTCTTTAACGTTAGTAAGCATTTCAGGAAACGGAGGACCTCGCCTGGGCACCCTATTCCCTGCACGAACACCGAGCACCGGCAGGCTCCACTAGGCTGCTAAGAAACTTCAGGCCCGGAATCCTTTCCCAGTCACTCAGTGTATGCTGAGTGTAGGGCAACACACTGCACTCTTCCCTGGGAGAGCTAGATTTCCTCAGCACTCCGACAGCTCCAGGAACTGTGTTCTCTCACGTCCTACATGTCATGCAAATCTGCCTCATTGCCCTAGGCTGAGCGGCACTGAGAAACCAAAACTGCTTCGCATTCCTTCCACAAAGTCATACATTAAGACCCCATCCTTACAGGAGAAATTCGGCTTGCGTTCCTGCTGTAAACAAAGCACAGTTCTTCCTCTTACACTGCAGGGTTTTAGAAGAAGCTAAGCCCGAGAGCCTAGCAAGAGCGTTCCTTGGGGGAGGCGGTTGGCTACACGCAGAACTCCGTGCCAAATAAACTTTATTCAAGGAAGGGACCAGTGTGTAGCTAGAGTGTATACTTGGTAGAAATCACAAGGAGGTAGGCTGCGTGTTCGCTGGAAACAGGGCCTTATGGCACAAGCCTTGCTTTCCCATTTTGAATGCTCCATTCATGCTGCCTTGAAGCTACCTAAATAACAGTTTTAGGACGGGTCTCTAGTCACTGCAGGCAGGGCTCTGGGAAAGGAACGAGTCTTCTCTACATCAACAGGGTGCTTTCATAGCCTGGGTGGGAGCTCCTCCTGATACGCTCTAGAGCTAAAAGGAAACTTGACGTGAGTCCTTTCCTCAAGGTAAAGCCTTGAATAGCCCTGCCGAAGTGGAAGCTTGGAGCAGAGTCCTTGAGGCATTAGCTTTAGGTCTGCTTTCTTTAACGTTAGTAAGCATTTCAGGAAACGGAGGACCTCGCCTGGGCACCCTATTCCCTGCACGAACACCGAGCACCGGCAGGCTCCACTAGGCTGCTAAGAAACTTCCAGGCCCGGAATCCTTTCCCAGTCACTCAGTGTATGCTGAGTGTAGGGCAACACACTGCACTCTTCCCTGGGAGAGCTAGATTTCCTCAGCACTCCAACAGCTCCAGGAACTGTGTTCTCTCACGTCCTACATGTCATGCCAATCTGCCTCATTGCCCTAGGCTGAGCGGCACTGAGAAACCAAAACTGCTTCGCATTCCTTCCACAAAGTCATACATTAAGACCCCATCCTTACAGGAGAAATTCGGCTTGCGTTCCTGCTGTAAACAAAGCACACTTCTTCCTCTTACACTGCAGGGTTTTAGAAGAAGCTAAGCCCGAGAGCCTAGCAAGAGCGTTCCTTGGGGGAGGCGGTTGGCTACACGCAGAACTCCGTGCCAAATAAACTTTATTCAAGGAAGGGACCAGTGTGTAGCTAGAGTGTATACTTGGTAGAAATCACAAGGAGGTAGGCTGCGTGTTCGCTGGAAACAGGGCCTTATGGCACAAGCCTTGCTTTCCCATTTTGAATGCTCCATTCATGCTGCCTTGAAGCTACCTAAATAACAGTTTTAGGACGGGTCTCTAGTCACTGCAGGCAGGGCTCTGGGAAAGGAACGAGTCTTCTCTACATCAACAGGGTGCTTTCATAGCCTGGGTGGGAGCTCCTCCTGATACGCTCTAGAGCTAAAAGGAAACTTGACGTGAGTCCTTTCCTCAAGGTAAAGCCTTGAATAGCCCTGCCGAAGTGGAAGCTTGGAGCAGAGTCCTTGAGGCATTAGCTTTAGGTCTGCTTTCTTTAACGTTAGTAAGCATTTCAGGAAACGGAGGACCTCGCCTGGGCACCCTATTCCCTGCACGAACACCGAGCACCGGCAGGCTCCACTAGGCTGCTAAGAAACTTCCAGGCCCGGAATCCTTTCCCAGTCACTCAGTGTATGCTGAGTGTAGGGCAACACACTGCACTCTTCCCTGGGAGAGCTAGATTTCCTCAGCACTCCAACAGCTCCAGGAACTGTGTTCTCTCACGTCCTACATGTCATGCAAATCTGCCTCATTGCCCTAGGCTGAGCGGCACTGAGAAACCAAAACTGCTTTGCATTCCTTCTACAAAGTCATACCTTAGGACCCCATCCTTACAGGAGAAAGTCAGCTTGCCTTGCTGCTGTAACCAAAGCACAATTCTTCCTCTTACACTGCAGGGTTTTAGAAGAAGCTAAGCCCGATAGCCTAGCAAGAGCGCTCCTTGGGGGAGGCGTTTGGCTACACGCAGAACTCCGTGCCAAATAAACTTTATTCAAGGAAGGGACCAGTGTGTAGCTAGAGTGTCTACTTACTTGGTAGAAATCACATGGATGTAGGCTACGTGTTCGCTGGAAACGGGGGCCTTATGGCACAAGCCTTGCTTTCCCATTTTGAGTGCTCCATTCATGCTGCCTTGAAGCTACCTAAATCACAGTTTAGGACGGGTCTCTAGTCACTGCAGGCAGGGCTCTGGGAAAGGAACAAGTGTTCTCTACATCAACAGGGTGCTTTCATAGCCTGGGTGGGAGCTCCTCCTGATATTCTCTAGAGCTAAAAGGAAACTTGACGTGAGTCCTTTCCTCAAGGTAAAGCCTTGAATAGCCCTGCCGAAGTGGAAGCTTGGAGCAGAGTCCTTGAGGCATTAGCTTTAGGTCTGCTTTCTTTAACGTTAGTAAGCATTTCAGGAAACGGAGGACCTCGCCTGGGCACCCTACTCCCTGCACGAACACCGAGCACCGGCAGGCTCCACTAGGCTGCTAAGAAACTTCCAGGCCCGGAATCCTTTCCCAGTCACTCAGTGTATGCTGAGTGTAGGGCAACACACTGCACTCTTCCCTGGGAGAGCTAGATTTCCTCAGCACTCCGACAGCTCCAGGAACTGTGTTCTCTCACGTCCTACATGTCATGCAAATCTGCCTCATTGCCCTAGCCTGAGCGGCACTGAGAAACCAAAACTGCTTCGCATTCCTTCCACAAAGTCATACATTAAGACCCCATCCTTACAGGAGAAATTCGGCTTGTGTTCCTGCTGTAAACAAAGCACAGTTCTTCCTCTTACACTGCAGGGTTTTAGAAGAAGCTAAGCCCGAGAGCCTAGCAAGAGCGTTCCTTGGGGGAGGCGGTTGGCTACACGCAGAACTCCGTGCCAAATAAACTTTATTCAAGGAAGGGACCAGTGTGTAGCTAGAGTGTATACTTGGTAGAAATCACAAGGAGGTAGGCTGCGTGTTCGCTGGAAACAGGGCCTTATGGCACAAGCCTTGCTTTCCCATTTTGAATGCTCCATTCATGCTGCCTTGAAGCTACCTAAATAACAGTTTTAGGACGGGTCTCTAGTCACTGCAGGCAGGGCTCTGGGAAAGGAACGAGTCTTCTCTACATCAACAGGGTGCTTTCATAGCCTGGGTGGGAGCTCCTCCTGATACGCTCTAGAGCTAAAAGGAAACTTGACGTGAGTCCTTTCCTCAAGGTAAAGCCTTGAATAGCCCTGCCGAAGTGGAAGCTTGGAGCAGAGTCCTTGAGGCATTAGCTTTAGGTCTGCTTTCTTTAACGTTAGTAAGCATTTCAGGAAACGGAGGACCTCGCCTGGGCACCCTATTCCCTGCACGAACACCGAGCACCGGCAGGCTCCACTAGGCTGCTAAGAAACTTCCAGGCCCGGAATCCTTTCCCAGTCACTCAGTGTATGCTGAGTGTAGGGCAACACACTGCACTCTTCCCTGGGAGAGCTAGATTTCCTCAGCACTCCAACAGCTCCAGGAACTGTGTTCTCTCACGTCCTACATGTCATGCAAATCTGCCTCATTGCCCTAGGCTGAGCGGCACTGAGAAACCAAAACTGCTTTGCATTCCTTCTACAAAGTCATACCTTAGGACCCCATCCTTACAGGAGAAAGTCAGCTTGCCTTGCTGCTGTAACCAAAGCACAATTCTTCCTCTTACACTGCAGGGTTTTAGAAGAAGCTAAGCCCGATAGCCTAGCAAGAGCGCTCCTTGGGGGAGGCGTTTGGCTACACGCAGAACTCCGTGCCAAATAAACTTTATTCAAGGAAGGGACCAGTGTGTAGCTAGAGTGTCTACTTACTTGGTAGAAATCACATGGAGGTAGGCTACGTGTTCGCTGGAAACGGGGGCCTTATGGCACAAGCCTTGCTTTCCCATTTTGAGTGCTCCATTCATGCTGCCTTGAAGCTACCTAAGTCACAGTTTAGGACGGGTCTCTAGTCACTGCAGGCAGGGCTCTGGGAAAGGAACAAGTGTTCTCTACATCAACAGGGTGCTTTCATAGCCTGGGTGGGAGCTCCTCCTGATACGCTCTAGAGCTAAAAGGAAACTTGACGTGAGTCCTTTCCTCAAGGTAAAGCCTTGAATAGCCCTGCCGAAGTGGAAGCTTGGAGCAGAGTCCTTGAGGCATTAGCTTTAGGTCTGCTTTCTTTAACGTTAGTAAGCATTTCAGGAAACGGAGGACCTCGCCTGGGCACCCTACTCCCTGCACGAACACCGAGCACCGGCAGGCTCCACTAGGCTGCTAAGAAACTTCCAGGCCCGGAATCCTTTCCCAGTCACTCAGTGTATGCTGAGTGTAGGGCAACACACTGCACTCTTCCCTGGGAGAGCTAGATTTCCTCAGCACTCCGACAGCTGCAGGAACTGTGTTCTCTCACGTCCTACATGTCATGCCAATCTGCCTCATTGCCCTAGGCTGAGCGGCACTGAGAAACCAAAACTGCTTCGCATTCCTTCCACAAAGTCATACATTAAGACCCCATCCTTACAGGAGAAATTCGGCTTGCGTTCCTGCTGTAAACAAAGCACAGTTCTTCCTCTTACACTGCAGGGTTTTAGAAGAAGCTAAGCCCGAGAGCCTAGCAAGAGCGTTCCTTGGGGGAGGCGGTTGGCTACACGCAGAACTCCGTGCCAAATAAACTTTATTCAAGGAAGGGACCAGTGTGTAGCTAGAGTGTATACTTGGTAGAAATCACAAGGAGGTAGGCTGCGTGTTCGCTGGAAACAGGGCCTTATGGCACAAGCCTTGCTTTCCCATTTTGAATGCTCCATTCATGCTGCCTTGAAGCTACCTAAATAACAGTTTTAGGACGGGTCTCTAGTCACTGCAGGCAGGGCTCTGGGAAAGGAACGAGTCTTCTCTACATCAACAGGGTGCTTTCATAGCCTGGGTGGGAGCTCCTCCTGATACGCTCTAGAGCTAAAAGGAAACTTGACGTGAGTCCTTTCCTCAAGGTAAAGCCTTGAATAGCCCTGCCGAAGTGGAAGCTTGGAGCAGAGTCCTTGAGGCATTAGCTTTAGGTCTGCTTTCTTTAACGTTAGTAAGCATTTCAGGAAACGGAGGACCTCGCCTGGGCACCCTATTCCCTGCACGAACACCGAGCACCGGCAGGCTCCACTAGGCTGCTAAGAAACTTCCAGGCCCGGAATCCTTTCCCAGTCACTCAGTGTATGCTGAGTGTAGGGCAACACACTGCACTCTTCCCTGGGAGAGCTAGATTTCCTCAGCACTCCAACAGCTCCAGGAACTGTGTTCTCTCACGTCCTACATGTCATGCCAATCTGCCTCATTGCCCTAGGCTGAGCGGCACTGAGAAACCAAAACTGCTTCGCATTCCTTCCACAAAGTCATACATTAAGACCCCATCCTTACAGGAGAAATTCGGCTTGCGTTCCTGCTGTAAACAAAGCACACTTCTTCCTCTTACACTGCAGGGTTTTAGAAGAAGCTAAGCCCGAGAGCCTAGCAAGAGCGTTCCTTGGGGGAGGCGGTTGGCTACACGCAGAACTCCGTGCCAAATAAACTTTATTCAAGGAAGGGACCAGTGTGTAGCTAGAGTGTATACTTGGTAGAAATCACAAGGAGGTAGGCTGCGTGTTCGCTGGAAACAGGGCCTTATGGCACAAGCCTTGCTTTCCCATTTTGAATGCTCCATTCATGCTGCCTTGAAGCTACCTAAATAACAGTTTTAGGACGGGTCTCTAGTCACTGCAGGCAGGGCTCTGGGAAAGGAACGAGTCTTCTCTACATCAACAGGGTGCTTTCATAGCCTGGGTGGGAGCTCCTCCTGATACGCTCTAGAGCTAAAAGGAAACTTGACGTGAGTCCTTTCCTCAAGGTAAAGCCTTGAATAGCCCTGCCGAAGTGGAAGCTTGGAGCAGAGTCCTTGAGGCATTAGCTTTAGGTCTGCTTTCTTTAACGTTAGTAAGCATTTCAGGAAACGGAGGACCTCGCCTGGGCACCCTATTCCCTGCACGAACACCGAGCACCGGCAGGCTCCACTAGGCTGCTAAGAAACTTCCAGGCCCGGAATCCTTTCCCAGTCACTCAGTGTATGCTGAGTGTAGGGCAACACACTGCACTCTTCCCTGGGAGAGCTAGATTTCCTCAGCACTCCAACAGCTCCAGGAACTGTGTTCTCTCACGTCCTACATGTCATGCAAATCTGCCTCATTGCCCTAGGCTGAGCGGCACTGAGAAACCAAAACTGCTTTGCATTCCTTCTACAAAGTCATACCTTAGGACCCCATCCTTACAGGAGAAAGTCAGCTTGCCTTGCTGCTGTAACCAAAGCACAATTCTTCCTCTTACACTGCAGGGTTTTAGAAGAAGCTAAGCCCGATAGCCTAGCAAGAGCGCTCCTTGGGGGAGGCGTTTGGCTACACGCAGAACTCCGTGCCAAATAAACTTTATTCAAGGAAGGGACCAGTGTGTAGCTAGAGTGTCTACTTACTTGGTAGAAATCACATGGATGTAGGCTACGTGTTCGCTGGAAACGGGGGCCTTATGGCACAAGCCTTGCTTTCCCATTTTGAGTGCTCCATTCATGCTGCCTTGAAGCTACCTAAATCACAGTTTAGGACGGGTCTCTAGTCACTGCAGGCAGGGCTCTGGGAAAGGAACAAGTGTTCTCTACATCAACAGGGTGCTTTCATAGCCTGGGTGGGAGCTCCTCCTGATACGCTCTAGAGCTAAAAGGAAACTTGACGTGAGTCCTTTCCTCAAGGTAAAGCCTTGAATAGCCCTGCCGAAGTGGAAGCTTGGAGCAGAGTCCTTGAGGCATTAGCTTTAGGTCTGCTTTCTTTAACGTTAGTAAGCATTTCAGGAAACGGAGGACCTCGCCTGGGCACCCTACTCCCTGCACGAACACCGAGCACCGGCAGGCTCCACTAGGCTGCTAAGAAACTTCCAGGCCCGGAATCCTTTCCCAGTCACTCAGTGTATGCTGAGTGTAGGGCAACACACTGCACTCTTCCCTGGGAGAGCTAGATTTCCTCAGCACTCCGACAGCTCCAGGAACTGTGTTCTCTCACGTCCTACATGTCATGCAAATCTGCCTCATTGCCCTAGCCTGAGCGGCACTGAGAAACCAAAACTGCTTCGCATTCCTTCCACAAAGTCATACATTAAGACCCCATCCTTACAGGAGAAATTCGGCTTGTGTTCCTGCTGTAAACAAAGCACAGTTCTTCCTCTTACACTGCAGGGTTTTAGAAGAAGCTAAGCCCGAGAGCCTAGCAAGAGCGTTCCTTGGGGGAGGCGGTTGGCTACACGCAGAACTCCGTGCCAAATAAACTTTATTCAAGGAAGGGACCAGTGTGTAGCTAGAGTGTATACTTGGTAGAAATCACAAGGAGGTAGGCTGCGTGTTCGCTGGAAACAGGGCCTTATGGCACAAGCCTTGCTTTCCCATTTTGAATGCTCCATTCATGCTGCCTTGAAGCTACCTAAATAACAGTTTTAGGACGGGTCTCTAGTCACTGCAGGCAGGGCTCTGGGAAAGGAACGAGTCTTCTCTACATCAACAGGGTGCTTTCATAGCCTGGGTGGGAGCTCCTCCTGATACGCTCTAGAGCTAAAAGGAAACTTGACGTGAGTCCTTTCCTCAAGGTAAAGCCTTGAATAGCCCTGCCGAAGTGGAAGCTTGGAGCAGAGTCCTTGAGGCATTAGCTTTAGGTCTGCTTTCTTTAACGTTAGTAAGCATTTCAGGAAACGGAGGACCTCGCCTGGGCACCCTATTCCCTGCACGAACACCGAGCACCGGCAGGCTCCACTAGGCTGCTAAGAAACTTCCAGGCCCGGAATCCTTTCCCAGTCACTCAGTGTATGCTGAGTGTAGGGCAACACACTGCACTCTTCCCTGGGAGAGCTAGATTTCCTCAGCACTCCAACAGCTCCAGGAACTGTGTTCTCTCACGTCCTACATGTCATGCAAATCTGCCTCATTGCCCTAGGCTGAGCGGCACTGAGAAACCAAAACTGCTTTGCATTCCTTCTACAAAGTCATACCTTAGGACCCCATCCTTACAGGAGAAAGTCAGCTTGCCTTGCTGCTGTAACCAAAGCACAGTTCTTCCTCTTACACTGCAGGGTTTTAGAAGAAGCTAAGCCCGATAGCCTAGCAAGAGCGCTCCTTGGGGGAGGCGTTTGGCTACACGCAGAACTCCGTGCCAAATAAACTTTATTCAAGGAAGGGACCAGTGTGTAGCTAGAGTGTCTACTTACTTGGTAGAAATCACATGGAGGTAGGCTACGTGTTCGCTGGAAACGGGGGCCTTATGGCACAAGCCTTGCTTTCCCATTTTGAGTGCTCCATTCATGCTGCCTTGAAGCTACCTAAGTCACAGTTTAGGACGGGTCTCTAGTCACTGCAGGCAGGGCTCTGGGAAAGGAACAAGTGTTCTCTACATCAACAGGGTGCTTTCATAGCCTGGGTGGGAGCTCCTCCTGATACGCTCTAGAGCTAAAAGGAAACTTGACGTGAGTCCTTTCCTCAAGGTAAAGCCTTGAATAGCCCTGCCGAAGTGGAAGCTTGGAGCAGAGTCCTTGAGGCATTAGCTTTAGGTCTGCTTTCTTTAACGTTAGTAAGCATTTCAGGAAACGGAGGACCTCGCCTGGGCACCCTACTCCCTGCACGAACACCGAGCACCGGCAGGCTCCACTAGGCTGCTAAGAAACTTCCAGGCCCGGAATCCTTTCCCAGTCACTCAGTGTATGCTGAGTGTAGGGCAACACACTGCACTCTTCCCTGGGAGAGCTAGATTTCCTCAGCACTCCGACAGCTGCAGGAACTGTGTTCTCTCACGTCCTACATGTCATGCCAATCTGCCTCATTGCCCTAGGCTGAGCGGCACTGAGAAACCAAAACTGCTTCGCATTCCTTCCACAAAGTCATACATTAAGACCCCATCCTTACAGGAGAAATTCGGCTTGCGTTCCTGCTGTAAACAAAGCACAGTTCTTCCTCTTACACTGCAGGGTTTTAGAAGAAGCTAAGCCCGAGAGCCTAGCAAGAGCGTTCCTTGGGGGAGGCGGTTGGCTACACGCAGAACTCCGTGCCAAATAAACTTTATTCAAGGAAGGGACCAGTGTGTAGCTAGAGTGTATACTTGGTAGAAATCACAAGGAGGTAGGCTGCGTGTTCGCTGGAAACAGGGCCTTATGGCACAAGCCTTGCTTTCCCATTTTGAATGCTCCATTCATGCTACCTTGAAGCTACCTAAATAACAGTTTTAGGACGGGTCTCTAGTCACTGCAGGCAGGGCTCTGGGAAAGGAACGAGTCTTCTCTACATCAACAGGGTGCTTTCATAGCCTGGGTGGGAGCTCCTCCTGATACGCTCTAGAGCTAAAAGGAAACTTGACGTGAGTCCTTTCCTCAAGGTAAAGCCTTGAATAGCCCTGCCGAAGTGGAAGCTTGGAGCAGAGTCCTTGAGGCATTAGCTTTAGGTCTGCTTTCTTTAACGTTAGTAAGCATTTCAGGAAACGGAGGACCTCTCCTGGGCACCCTATTCCCTGCACGAACACCGAGCACCGGCAGGCTCCACTAGGCTGCTAAGAAACTTCCAGGCCCGGAAACCTTTCCCAGTCACTCAGTGTATGCTGAGTGTAGGGCAACACACTGCACTCTTCCCTGGGAGAGCTAGATTTCCTCAGCACTCCAACAGCTCCAGGAACTGTGTTCTCTCACGTCCTACATGTCATGCAAATCTGCCTCATTGCCCTAGGCTGAGCGGCACTGAGAAACCAAAACTGCTTCGCATTCCTTCCACAAAGTCATACATTAAGACCCCATCCTTACAGGAGAAATTCGGCTTGCGTTCCTGCTGTAAACAAAGCACAGTTCTTCCTCTTACACTGCAGGGTTTTAGAAGAAGCTAAGCCCGATAGCCTAGCAAGAGCGCTCCTTGGGGGAGGCGGTTGGCTACACGCAGAACTCCGTGCCAAATAAACTTTATTCAAGGAAGGGACCAGTGTGTAGCTAGAGTGTATACTTGGTAGAAATGACAAGGAGGTAGGCTGCGTGTTCGCTGGAAACAGGGCCTTATGGCACAAGCCTTGCTTTCCCATTTTGAATGCTCCATTCATGCTGCCTTGAAGCTACCTAAATCACAGTTTTAGGACGGGTCTCTAGTCACTGCAGGCAGGGCTCTGGGAAAGGAAAGAGTCTTCTCTACATCAACAGGGTGCTTTCATAGCCTGGGTGGGAGCTCCTCCTGATACGCTCTAGAGCTAAAAGGAAACTTGACGAGAGTCCTTTGCTCAAGGTAAAGCCTTGAATAGCCCTGCCGAAGTGGAAGCTTGGAGCAGAGTCCTTGAGGCATTAGCTTTAGGTCTGCTTTCTTTAACGTTAGTAAGCATTTCAGGAAACGGAGGACCTCGCCTGGGCACCCTATTCCCTGCACGAACACCGAGCACCGGCAGGCTCCACTAGGCTGCTAAGAAACTTCCAGGCCCGGAAACCTTTCCCAGTCAACTCAGTGTATGCTGAGTGTAGGGCAACACACTGCACTCTTCCCTGGGAGAGCTAGATTTCCTCAGCACTCCAACAGCTCCAGGAACTGTGTTCTCTCACGTCCTACATGTCATGCAAATCGGCCTCATTGCCCTAGGCTGAGCGGCACTGAGAAACCAAAACTGCTTTGCATTCCTTCTACAAAGTCATACCTTAGGACCCCATCCTTACAGGAGAAAGTCAGCTTGCCTTGCTGCTGTAACCAAAGCACAGTTCTTCCTCTTACACTGCAGGGTTTTAGAAGAAGCTAAGCCCCATAGCCTAGCAAGAGCGCTCCTTGGGGGAGGCGTTTGGCTACACGCAGAACTCCGTGCCAAATAAATTTTATTCAAGGAAGGGATCAGTGTGTAGCTAGAGTGTCTACTTACTTGGTAGAAATCACATGGAGGTAGGCTACGTGTTCGCTGGAAACGGGGGCCTTATGGCACAAGCCTTGCTTTCCCATTTTGAGTGCTCCATTCATGCTGCCTTGAAGCTACCTAAATCACAGTTTAGGACGGGTCTCTAGTCACTGCAGGCAGGGCTCTGGGAAAGGAACAAGTGTTCTCTACATCAACAGGGTGCTTTCATAGCCTGGGTGGGAGCTCCTCCTGATACGCTCTAGAGCTAAAAGGAAACTTGACGTGAGTCCTTTCCTCAAGGTAAAGCCTTGAATAGCCCTGCCGAAGTGGAAGCTTGGAGCAGAGTCCTTGAGGCATTAGCTTTAGGTCTGCTTTCTTTAACGTTAGTAAGCATTTCAGGAAACGGAGGACCTCGCCTGGGCACCCTACTCCCTGCACGAACACCGAGCACCGGCAGGCTCCACTAGGCTGCTAAGAAACTTCCAGGCCCGGAATCCTTTCCCAGTCACTCAGTGTATGCTGAGTGTAGGGCAACACACTGCACTCTTCCCTGGGAGAGCTAGATTTCCTCAGCACTCCAACAGCTCCAGGAACTGTGTTCTCTCACGTACTACATGTCATGCAAATCTGCCTCATTGCCCTAGGCTGAGCGGCACTGAGAAACCAAAACTGCTTCGCATTCCTTCCACAAAGTCATACATTAAGACCCCATCCTTACAGGAGAAATTCGGCTTGCGTTCCTGCTGTAAACAAAGCACAGTTCTTCCTCTTACACTGCAGGGTTTTAGAAGAAGCTAAGCCCGAGAGCCTAGCAAGAGCGTTCCTTGGGGGAGGCGGTTGGCTACACGCAGAACTCCGTGCCAAATAAACTTTATTCAAGGAAGGGACCAGTGTGTAGCTAGAGTGTATACTTGGTAGAAATCACAAGGAGGTAGGCTGCGTGTTCGCTGGAAACAGGGCCTTATGGCACAAGCCTTGCTTTCCCATTTTGAATGCTCCATTCATGCTGCCTTGAAGCTACCTAAATCACAGTTTTAGGACGGGTCTCTAGTCACTGCAGGCAGGGCTCTGGGAAAGGAACGAGTCTTCTCTACATCAACAGGGTGCTTTCATAGCCTGGGTGGGAGCTCCTCCTGATACGCTCTAGAGCTAAAAGGAAACTTGACGTGAGTCCTTTCCTCAAGGTAAAGCCTTGAATAGCCCTGCCGAAGTGGAAGCTTGGAGCAGAGTCCTTGAGGCATTAGCTTTAGGTCTGCTTTCTTTAACGTTAGTAAGCATTTCAGGAAACGGAGGACCTCGCCTGGGCACCCTATTCCCTGCACGAACACCGAGCACCGGCAGGCTCCACTAGGCTGCTAAGAAACTTCCAGGCCCGGAAACCTTTCCCAGTCACTCAGTGTATGCTGAGTGTAGGGCAACACACTGCACTCTTCCCTGGGAGAGCTAGATTTCCTCAGCACTCCAACAGCTCCAGGAACTGTGTTCTCTCACGTCCTACATGTCATGCAAATCTGCCTCATTGCCCTAGGCTGAGCGGCACTGAGAAACCAAAACTGCTTCGCATTCCTTCCACAAAGTCATACATTAAGACCCCATCCTTACAGGAGAAATTCGGCTTGCGTTCCTGCTGTAAACAAAGCACAGTTCTTCCTCTTACACTGCAGGGTTTTAGAAGAAGCTAAGCCCGAGAGCCTAGCAAGAGCGTTCCTTGGGGGAGGCGGTTGGCTACACGCAGAACTCCGTGCCAAATAAACTTTATTCAAGGAAGGGACCAGTGTGTAGCTAGAGTGTATACTTGGTAGAAATCACAAGGAGGTAGGCTGCGTGTTCGCTGGAAACAGGGCCTTATGGCACAAGCCTTGCTTTCCCATTTTGAATGCTCCATTCATGCTGCCTTGAAGCTACCTAAATAACAGTTTTAGGACGGGTCTCTAGTCACTGCAGGCAGGGCTCTGGGAAAGGAACGAGTCTTCTCTACATCAACAGGGTGCTTTCATAGCCTGGGTGGGAGCTCCTCCTGATACGCTCTAGAGCTAAAAGGAAACTTGACGTGAGTCCTTTCCTCAAGGTAAAGCCTTGAATAGCCCTGCCGAAGTGGAAGCTTGGAGCAGAGTCCTTGAGGCATTAGCTTTAGGTCTGCTTTCTTTAACGTTAGTAAGCATTTCAGGAAACGGAGGACCTCGCCTGGGCACCCTATTCCCTGCACGAACACCGAGCACCGGCAGGCTCCACTAGGCTGCTAAGAAACTTCCAGGCCCGGAATCCTTTCCCAGTCACTCAGTGTATGCTGAGTGTAGGGCAACACACTGCACTCTTCCCTGGGAGAGCTAGATTTCCTCAGCACTCCAACAGCTCCAGGAACTGTGTTCTCTCACGTCCTACATGTCATGCAAATCTGCCTCATTGCCCTAGGCTGAGCGGCACTGAGAAACCAAAACTGCTTTGCATTCCTTCTACAAAGTCATACCTTAGGACCCCATCCTTACAGGAGAAAGTCAGCTTGCCTTGCTGCTGTAACCAAAGCACAATTCTTCCTCTTACACTGCAGGGTTTTAGAAGAAGCTAAGCCCGATAGCCTAGCAAGAGCGCTCCTTGGGGGAGGCGTTTGGCTACACGCAGAACTCCGTGCCAAATAAACTTTATTCAAGGAAGGGACCAGTGTGTAGCTAGAGTGTCTACTTACTTGGTAGAAATCACATGGATGTAGGCTACGTGTTCGCTGGAAACGGGGGCCTTATGGCACAAGCCTTGCTTTCCCATTTTGAGTGCTCCATTCATGCTGCCTTGAAGCTACCTAAATCACAGTTTAGGACGGGTCTCTAGTCACTGCAGGCAGGGCTCTGGGAAAGGAACAAGTGTTCTCTACATCAACAGGGTGCTTTCATAGCCTGGGTGGGAGCTCCTCCTGATACGCTCTAGAGCTAAAAGGAAACTTGACGTGAGTCATTTCCTCAAGGTAAAGCCTTGAATAGCCCTGCCGAAGTGGAAGCTTGGAGCAGAGTCCTTGAGGCATTAGCTTTAGGTCTGCTTTCTTTAACGTTAGTAAGCATTTCAGGAAACGGAGGACCTCGCCTGGGCACCCTACTCCCTGCACGAACACCGAGCACCGGCAGGCTCCACTAGGCTGCTAAGAAACTTCCAGGCCCGGAATCCTTTCCCAGTCACTCAGTGTATGCTGAGTGTAGGGCAACACACTGCACTCTTCCCTGGGAGAGCTAGATTTCCTCAGCACTCCGACAGCTCCAGGAACTGTGTTCTCTCACGTCCTACATGTCATGCAAATCTGCCTCATTGCCCTAGCCTGAGCGGCACTGAGAAACCAAAACTGCTTCGCATTCCTTCCACAAAGTCATACATTAAGACCCCATCCTTACAGGAGAAATTCGGCTTGTGTTCCTGCTGTAAACAAAGCACAGTTCTTCCTCTTACACTGCAGGGTTTTAGAAGAAGCTAAGCCCGAGAGCCTAGCAAGAGCGTTCCTTGGGGGAGGCGGTTGGCTACACGCAGAACTCCGTGCCAAATAAACTTTATTCAAGGAAGGGACCAGTGTGTAGCTAGAGTGTATACTTGGTAGAAATCACAAGGAGGTAGGCTGCGTGTTCGCTGGAAACAGGGCCTTATGGCACAAGCCTTGCTTTCCCATTTTGAATGCTCCATTCATGCTGCCTTGAAGCTACCTAAATAACAGTTTTAGGACGGGTCTCTAGTCACTGCAGGCAGGGCTCTGGGAAAGGAACGAGTCTTCTCTACATCAACAGGGTGCTTTCATAGCCTGGGTGGGAGCTCCTCCTGATACGCTCTAGAGCTAAAAGGAAACTTGACGTGAGTCCTTTCCTCAAGGTAAAGCCTTGAATAGCCCTGCCGAAGTGGAAGCTTGGAGCAGAGTCCTTGAGGCATTAGCTTTAGGTCTGCTTTCTTTAACGTTAGTAAGCATTTCAGGAAACGGAGGACCTCGCCTGGGCACCCTATTCCCTGCACGAACACCGAGCACCGGCAGGCTCCACTAGGCTGCTAAGAAACTTCCAGGCCCGGAATCCTTTCCCAGTCACTCAGTGTATGCTGAGTGTAGGGCAACACACTGCACTCTTCCCTGGGAGAGCTAGATTTCCTCAGCACTCCAACAGCTCCAGGAACTGTGTTCTCTCACGTCCTACATGTCATGCAAATCTGCCTCATTGCCCTAGGCTGAGCGGCACTGAGAAACCAAAACTGCTTTGCATTCCTTCTACAAAGTCATACCTTAGGACCCCATCCTTACAGGAGAAAGTCAGCTTGCCTTGCTGCTGTAACCAAAGCACAATTCTTCCTCTTACACTGCAGGGTTTTAGAAGAAGCTAAGCCCGATAGCCTAGCAAGAGCGCTCCTTGGGGGAGGCGTTTGGCTACACGCAGAACTCCGTGCCAAATAAACTTTATTCAAGGAAGGGACCAGTGTGTAGCTAGAGTGTCTACTTACTTGGTAGAAATCACATGGAGGTAGGCTACGTGTTCGCTGGAAACGGGGGCCTTATGGCACAAGCCTTGCTTTCCCATTTTGAGTGCTCCATTCATGCTGCCTTGAAGCTACCTAAGTCACAGTTTAGGACGGGTCTCTAGTCACTGCAGGCAGGGCTCTGGGAAAGGAACAAGTGTTCTCTACATCAACAGGGTGCTTTCATAGCCTGGGTGGGAGCTCCTCCTGATACGCTCTAGAGCTAAAAGGAAACTTGACGTGAGTCCTTTCCTCAAGGTAAAGCCTTGAATAGCCCTGCCGAAGTGGAAGCTTGGAGCAGAGTCCTTGAGGCATTAGCTTTAGGTCTGCTTTCTTTAACGTTAGTAAGCATTTCAGGAAACGGAGGACCTCGCCTGGGCACCCTACTCCCTGCACGAACACCGAGCACCGGCAGGCTCCACTAGGCTGCTAAGAAACTTCCAGGCCCGGAATCCTTTCCCAGTCACTCAGTGTATGCTGAGTGTAGGGCAACACACTGCACTCTTCCCTGGGAGAGCTAGATTTCCTCAGCACTCCGACAGCTGCAGGAACTGTGTTCTCTCACGTCCTACATGTCATGCCAATCTGCCTCATTGCCCTAGGCTGAGCGGCACTGAGAAACCAAAACTGCTTCGCATTCCTTCCACAAAGTCATACATTAAGACCCCATCCTTACAGGAGAAATTCGGCTTGCGTTCCTGCTGTAAACAAAGCACAGTTCTTCCTCTTACACTGCAGGGTTTTAGAAGAAGCTAAGCCCGAGAGCCTAGCAAGAGCGTTCCTTGGGGGAGGCGGTTGGCTACACGCAGAACTCCGTGCCAAATAAACTTTATTCAAGGAAGGGACCAGTGTGTAGCTAGAGTGTATACTTGGTAGAAATCACAAGGAGGTAGGCTGCGTGTTCGCTGGAAACAGGGCCTTATGGCACAAGCCTTGCTTTCCCATTTTGAATGCTCCATTCATGCTGCCTTGAAGCTACCTAAATAACAGTTTTAGGACGGGTCTCTAGTCACTGCAGGCAGGGCTCTGGGAAAGGAACGAGTCTTCTCTACATCAACAGGGTGCTTTCATAGCCTGGGTGGGAGCTCCTCCTGATACGCTCTAGAGCTAAAAGGAAACTTGACGTGAGTCCTTTCCTCAAGGTAAAGCCTTGAATAGCCCTGCCGAAGTGGAAGCTTGGAGCAGAGTCCTTGAGGCATTAGCTTTAGGTCTGCTTTCTTTAACGTTAGTAAGCATTTCAGGAAACGGAGGACCTCGCCTGGGCACCCTACTCCCTGCACGAACACCGAGCACCGGCAGGCTCCACTAGGCTGCTAAGAAACTTCCAGGCCCGGAATCCTTTCCCAGTCACTCAGTGTATGCTGAGTGTAGGGCAACACACTGCACTCTTCCCTGGGAGAGCTAGATTTCCTCAGCACTCCAACAGCTCCAGGAACTGTGTTCTCTCACGTCCTACATGTCATGCCAATCTGCCTCATTGCCCTAGGCTGAGCGGCACTGAGAAACCAAAACTGCTTCGCATTCCTTCCACAAAGTCATACATTAAGACCCCATCCTTACAGGAGAAATTCGGCTTGCGTTCCTGCTGTAAACAAAGCACACTTCTTCCTCTTACACTGCAGGGTTTTAGAAGAAGCTAAGCCCGAGAGCCTAGCAAGAGCGTTCCTTGGGGGAGGCGGTTGGCTACACGCAGAACTCCGTGCCAAATAAACTTTATTCAAGGAAGGGACCAGTGTGTAGCTAGAGTGTATACTTGGTAGAAATCACAAGGAGGTAGGCTGCGTGTTCGCTGGAAACAGGGCCTTATGGCACAAGCCTTGCTTTCCCATTTTGAATGCTCCATTCATGCTGCCTTGAAGCTACCTAAATAACAGTTTTAGGACGGGTCTCTAGTCACTGCAGGCAGGGCTCTGGGAAAGGAACGAGTCTTCTCTACATCAACAGGGTGCTTTCATAGCCTGGGTGGGAGCTCCTCCTGATACGCTCTAGAGCTAAAAGGAAACTTGACGTGAGTCCTTTCCTCAAGGTAAAGCCTTGAATAGCCCTGCCGAAGTGGAAGCTTGGAGCAGAGTCCTTGAGGCATTAGCTTTAGGTCTGCTTTCTTTAACGTTAGTAAGCATTTCAGGAAACGGAGGACCTCGCCTGGGCACCCTATTCCCTGCACGAACACCGAGCACCGGCAGGCTCCACTAGGCTGCTAAGAAACTTCCAGGCCCGGAATCCTTTCCCAGTCACTCAGTGTATGCTGAGTGTAGGGCAACACACTGCACTCTTCCCTGGGAGAGCTAGATTTCCTCAGCACTCCAACAGCTCCAGGAACTGTGTTCTCTCACGTCCTACATGTCATGCAAATCTGCCTCATTGCCCTAGGCTGAGCGGCACTGAGAAACCAAAACTGCTTTGCATTCCTTCTACAAAGTCATACCTTAGGACCCCATCCTTACAGGAGAAAGTCAGCTTGCCTTGCTGCTGTAACCAAAGCACAATTCTTCCTCTTACACTGCAGGGTTTTAGAAGAAGCTAAGCCCGATAGCCTAGCAAGAGCGCTCCTTGGGGGAGGCGTTTGGCTACACGCAGAACTCCGTGCCAAATAAACTTTATTCAAGGAAGGGACCAGTGTGTAGCTAGAGTGTCTACTTACTTGGTAGAAATCACATGGATGTAGGCTACGTGTTCGCTGGAAACGGGGGCCTTATGGCACAAGCCTTGCTTTCCCATTTTGAGTGCTCCATTCATGCTGCCTTGAAGCTACCTAAATCACAGTTTAGGACGGGTCTCTAGTCACTGCAGGCAGGGCTCTGGGAAAGGAACAAGTGTTCTCTACATCAACAGGGTGCTTTCATAGCCTGGGTGGGAGCTCCTCCTGATACGCTCTAGAGCTAAAAGGAAACTTGACGTGAGTCCTTTCCTCAAGGTAAAGCCTTGAATAGCCCTGCCGAAGTGGAAGCTTGGAGCAGAGTCCTTGAGGCATTAGCTTTAGGTCTGCTTTCTTTAACGTTAGTAAGCATTTCAGGAAACGGAGGACCTCGCCTGGGCACCCTACTCCCTGCACGAACACCGAGCACCGGCAGGCTCCACTAGGCTGCTAAGAAACTTCCAGGCCCGGAATCCTTTCCCAGTCACTCAGTGTATGCTGAGTGTAGGGCAACACACTGCACTCTTCCCTGGGAGAGCTAGATTTCCTCAGCACTCCGACAGCTCCAGGAACTGTGTTCTCTCACGTCCTACATGTCATGCAAATCTGCCTCATTGCCCTAGCCTGAGCGGCACTGAGAAACCAAAACTGCTTCGCATTCCTTCCACAAAGTCATACATTAAGACCCCATCCTTACAGGAGAAATTCGGCTTGTGTTCCTGCTGTAAACAAAGCACAGTTCTTCCTCTTACACTGCAGGGTTTTAGAAGAAGCTAAGCCCGAGAGCCTAGCAAGAGCGTTCCTTGGGGGAGGCGGTTGGCTACACGCAGAACTCCGTGCCAAATAAACTTTATTCAAGGAAGGGACCAGTGTGTAGCTAGAGTGTATACTTGGTAGAAATCACAAGGAGGTAGGCTGCGTGTTCGCTGGAAACAGGGCCTTATGGCACAAGCCTTGCTTTCCCATTTTGAATGCTCCATTCATGCTGCCTTGAAGCTACCTAAATAACAGTTTTAGGACGGGTCTCTAGTCACTGCAGGCAGGGCTCTGGGAAAGGAACGAGTCTTCTCTACATCAACAGGGTGCTTTCATAGCCTGGGTGGGAGCTCCTCCTGATACGCTCTAGAGCTAAAAGGAAACTTGACGTGAGTCCTTTCCTCAAGGTAAAGCCTTGAATAGCCCTGCCGAAGTGGAAGCTTGGAGCAGAGTCCTTGAGGCATTAGCTTTAGGTCTGCTTTCTTTAACGTTAGTAAGCATTTCAGGAAACGGAGGACCTCGCCTGGGCACCCTATTCCCTGCACGAACACCGAGCACCGGCAGGCTCCACTAGGCTGCTAAGAAACTTCCAGGCCCGGAATCCTTTCCCAGTCACTCAGTGTATGCTGAGTGTAGGGCAACACACTGCACTCTTCCCTGGGAGAGCTAGATTTCCTCAGCACTCCAACAGCTCCAGGAACTGTGTTCTCTCACGTCCTACATGTCATGCAAATCTGCCTCATTGCCCTAGGCTGAGCGGCACTGAGAAACCAAAACTGCTTTGCATTCCTTCTACAAAGTCATACCTTAGGACCCCATCCTTACAGGAGAAAGTCAGCTTGCCTTGCTGCTGTAACCAAAGCACAGTTCTTCCTCTTACACTGCAGGGTTTTAGAAGAAGCTAAGCCCGATAGCCTAGCAAGAGCGCTCCTTGGGGGAGGCGTTTGGCTACACGCAGAACTCCGTGCCAAATAAACTTTATTCAAGGAAGGGACCAGTGTGTAGCTAGAGTGTCTACTTACTTGGTAGAAATCACATGGAGGTAGGCTACGTGTTCGCTGGAAACGGGGGCCTTATGGCACAAGCCTTGCTTTCCCATTTTGAGTGCTCCATTCATGCTGCCTTGAAGCTACCTAAGTCACAGTTTAGGACGGGTCTCTAGTCACTGCAGGCAGGGCTCTGGGAAAGGAACAAGTGTTCTCTACATCAACAGGGTGCTTTCATAGCCTGGGTGGGAGCTCCTCCTGATACGCTCTAGAGCTAAAAGGAAACTTGACGTGAGTCCTTTCCTCAAGGTAAAGCCTTGAATAGCCCTGCCGAAGTGGAAGCTTGGAGCAGAGTCCTTGAGGCATTAGCTTTAGGTCTGCTTTCTTTAACGTTAGTAAGCATTTCAGGAAACGGAGGACCTCGCCTGGGCACCCTACTCCCTGCACGAACACCGAGCACCGGCAGGCTCCACTAGGCTGCTAAGAAACTTCCAGGCCCGGAATCCTTTCCCAGTCACTCAGTGTATGCTGAGTGTAGGGCAACACACTGCACTCTTCCCTGGGAGAGCTAGATTTCCTCAGCACTCCGACAGCTGCAGGAACTGTGTTCTCTCACGTCCTACATGTCATGCCAATCTGCCTCATTGCCCTAGGCTGAGCGGCACTGAGAAACCAAAACTGCTTCGCATTCCTTCCACAAAGTCATACATTAAGACCCCATCCTTACAGGAGAAATTCGGCTTGCGTTCCTGCTGTAAACAAAGCACAGTTCTTCCTCTTACACTGCAGGGTTTTAGAAGAAGCTAAGCCCGAGAGCCTAGCAAGAGCGTTCCTTGGGGGAGGCGGTTGGCTACACGCAGAACTCCGTGCCAAATAAACTTTATTCAAGGAAGGGACCAGTGTGTAGCTAGAGTGTATACTTGGTAGAAATCACAAGGAGGTAGGCTGCGTGTTCGCTGGAAACAGGGCCTTATGGCACAAGCCTTGCTTTCCCATTTTGAATGCTCCATTCATGCTACCTTGAAGCTACCTAAATAACAGTTTTAGGACGGGTCTCTAGTCACTGCAGGCAGGGCTCTGGGAAAGGAACGAGTCTTCTCTACATCAACAGGGTGCTTTCATAGCCTGGGTGGGAGCTCCTCCTGATACGCTCTAGAGCTAAAAGGAAACTTGACGTGAGTCCTTTCCTCAAGGTAAAGCCTTGAATAGCCCTGCCGAAGTGGAAGCTTGGAGCAGAGTCCTTGAGGCATTAGCTTTAGGTCTGCTTTCTTTAACGTTAGTAAGCATTTCAGGAAACGGAGGACCTCTCCTGGGCACCCTATTCCCTGCACGAACACCGAGCACCGGCAGGCTCCACTAGGCTGCTAAGAAACTTCCAGGCCCGGAAACCTTTCCCAGTCACTCAGTGTATGCTGAGTGTAGGGCAACACACTGCACTCTTCCCTGGGAGAGCTAGATTTCCTCAGCACTCCAACAGCTCCAGGAACTGTGTTCTCTCACGTCCTACATGTCATGCAAATCTGCCTCATTGCCCTAGGCTGAGCGGCACTGAGAAACCAAAACTGCTTCGCATTCCTTCCACAAAGTCATACATTAAGACCCCATCCTTACAGGAGAAATTCGGCTTGCGTTCCTGCTGTAAACAAAGCACAGTTCTTCCTCTTACACTGCAGGGTTTTAGAAGAAGCTAAGCCCGATAGCCTAGCAAGAGCGCTCCTTGGGGGAGGCGGTTGGCTACACGCAGAACTCCGTGCCAAATAAACTTTATTCAAGGAAGGGACCAGTGTGTAGCTAGAGTGTATACTTGGTAGAAATGACAAGGAGGTAGGCTGCGTGTTCGCTGGAAACAGGGCCTTATGGCACAAGCCTTGCTTTCCCATTTTGAATGCTCCATTCATGCTGCCTTGAAGCTACCTAAATCACAGTTTTAGGACGGGTCTCTAGTCACTGCAGGCAGGGCTCTGGGAAAGGAAAGAGTCTTCTCTACATCAACAGGGTGCTTTCATAGCCTGGGTGGGAGCTCCTCCTGATACGCTCTAGAGCTAAAAGGAAACTTGACGAGAGTCCTTTGCTCAAGGTAAAGCCTTGAATAGCCCTGCCGAAGTGGAAGCTTGGAGCAGAGTCCTTGAGGCATTAGCTTTAGGTCTGCTTTCTTTAACGTTAGTAAGCATTTCAGGAAACGGAGGACCTCGCCTGGGCACCCTATTCCCTGCACGAACACCGAGCACCGGCAGGCTCCACTAGGCTGCTAAGAAACTTCCAGGCCCGGAAACCTTTCCCAGTCAACTCAGTGTATGCTGAGTGTAGGGCAACACACTGCACTCTTCCCTGGGAGAGCTAGATTTCCTCAGCACTCCAACAGCTCCAGGAACTGTGTTCTCTCACGTCCTACATGTCATGCAAATCGGCCTCATTGCCCTAGGCTGAGCGGCACTGAGAAACCAAAACTGCTTTGCATTCCTTCTACAAAGTCATACCTTAGGACCCCATCCTTACAGGAGAAAGTCAGCTTGCCTTGCTGCTGTAACCAAAGCACAGTTCTTCCTCTTACACTGCAGGGTTTTAGAAGAAGCTAAGCCCCATAGCCTAGCAAGAGCGCTCCTTGGGGGAGGCGTTTGGCTACACGCAGAACTCCGTGCCAAATAAATTTTATTCAAGGAAGGGATCAGTGTGTAGCTAGAGTGTCTACTTACTTGGTAGAAATCACATGGAGGTAGGCTACGTGTTCGCTGGAAACGGGGGCCTTATGGCACAAGCCTTGCTTTCCCATTTTGAGTGCTCCATTCATGCTGCCTTGAAGCTACCTAAATCACAGTTTAGGACGGGTCTCTAGTCACTGCAGGCAGGGCTCTGGGAAAGGAACAAGTGTTCTCTACATCAACAGGGTGCTTTCATAGCCTGGGTGGGAGCTCCTCCTGATACGCTCTAGAGCTAAAAGGAAACTTGACGTGAGTCCTTTCCTCAAGGTAAAGCCTTGAATAGCCCTGCCGAAGTGGAAGCTTGGAGCAGAGTCCTTGAGGCATTAGCTTTAGGTCTGCTTTCTTTAACGTTAGTAAGCATTTCAGGAAACGGAGGACCTCGCCTGGGCACCCTACTCCCTGCACGAACACCGAGCACCGGCAGGCTCCACTAGGCTGCTAAGAAACTTCCAGGCCCGGAATCCTTTCCCAGTCACTCAGTGTATGCTGAGTGTAGGGCAACACACTGCACTCTTCCCTGGGAGAGCTAGATTTCCTCAGCACTCCAACAGCTCCAGGAACTGTGTTCTCTCACGTACTACATGTCATGCAAATCTGCCTCATTGCCCTAGGCTGAGCGGCACTGAGAAACCAAAACTGCTTCGCATTCCTTCCACAAAGTCATACATTAAGACCCCATCCTTACAGGAGAAATTCGGCTTGCGTTCCTGCTGTAAACAAAGCACAGTTCTTCCTCTTACACTGCAGGGTTTTAGAAGAAGCTAAGCCCGAGAGCCTAGCAAGAGCGTTCCTTGGGGGAGGCGGTTGGCTACACGCAGAACTCCGTGCCAAATAAACTTTATTCAAGGAAGGGACCAGTGTGTAGCTAGAGTGTATACTTGGTAGAAATCACAAGGAGGTAGGCTGCGTGTTCGCTGGAAACAGGGCCTTATGGCACAAGCCTTGCTTTCCCATTTTGAATGCTCCATTCATGCTGCCTTGAAGCTACCTAAATCACAGTTTTAGGACGGGTCTCTAGTCACTGCAGGCAGGGCTCTGGGAAAGGAACGAGTCTTCTCTACATCAACAGGGTGCTTTCATAGCCTGGGTGGGAGCTCCTCCTGATACGCTCTAGAGCTAAAAGGAAACTTGACGTGAGTCCTTTCCTCAAGGTAAAGCCTTGAATAGCCCTGCCGAAGTGGAAGCTTGGAGCAGAGTCCTTGAGGCATTAGCTTTAGGTCTGCTTTCTTTAACGTTAGTAAGCATTTCAGGAAACGGAGGACCTCGCCTGGGCACCCTATTCCCTGCACGAACACCGAGCACCGGCAGGCTCCACTAGGCTGCTAAGAAACTTCCAGGCCCGGAAACCTTTCCCAGTCACTCAGTGTATGCTGAGTGTAGGGCAACACACTGCACTCTTCCCTGGGAGAGCTAGATTTCCTCAGCACTCCAACAGCTCCAGGAACTGTGTTCTCTCACGTCCTACATGTCATGCAAATCTGCCTCATTGCCCTAGGCTGAGCGGCACTGAGAAACCAAAACTGCTTCGCATTCCTTCCACAAAGTCATACATTAAGACCCCATCCTTACAGGAGAAATTCGGCTTGCGTTCCTGCTGTAAACAAAGCACAGTTCTTCCTCTTACACTGCAGGGTTTTAGAAGAAGCTAAGCCCGAGAGCCTAGCAAGAGCGTTCCTTGGGGGAGGCGGTTGGCTACACGCAGAACTCCGTGCCAAATAAACTTTATTCAAGGAAGGGACCAGTGTGTAGCTAGAGTGTATACTTGGTAGAAATCACAAGGAGGTAGGCTGCGTGTTCGCTGGAAACAGGGCCTTATGGCACAAGCCTTGCTTTCCCATTTTGAATGCTCCATTCATGCTGCCTTGAAGCTACCTAAATCACAGTTTTAGGACGGGTCTCTAGTCACTGCAGGCAGGGCTCTGGGAAAGGAACGAGTCTTCTCTACATCAACAGGGTGCTTTCATAGCCTGGGTGGGAGCTCCTCCTGATACGCTCTAGAGCTAAAAGGAAACTTGACGTGAGTCCTTTCCTCAAGGTAAAGCCTTGAATAGCCCTGCCGAAGTGGAAGCTTGGAGCAGAGTCCTTGAGGCATTAGCTTTAGGTCTGCTTTCTTTAACGTTAGTAAGCATTTCAGGAAACGGAGGACCTCGCCTGGGCACCCTATTCCCTGCACGAACACCGAGCACCGGCAGGCTCCACTAGGCTGCTAAGAAACTTCCAGGCCCGGAATCCTTTCCCAGTCACTCAGTGTATGCTGAGTGTAGGGCAACACACTGCACTCTTCCCTGGGAGAGCTAGATTTCCTCAGCACTCCAACAGCTCCAGGAACTGTGTTCTCTCACGTCCTACATGTCATGCAAATCTGCCTCATTGCCCTAGGCTGAGCGGCACTGAGAAACCAAAACTGCTTTGCATTCCTTCTACAAAGTCATACCTTAGGACCCCATCCTTACAGGAGAAAGTCAGCTTGCCTTGCTGCTGTAACCAAAGCACAATTCTTCCTCTTACACTGCAGGGTTTTAGAAGAAGCTAAGCCCGATAGCCTAGCAAGAGCGCTCCTTGGGGGAGGCGTTTGGCTACACGCAGAACTCCGTGCCAAATAAACTTTATTCAAGGAAGGGACCAGTGTGTAGCTAGAGTGTCTACTTACTTGGTAGAAATCACATGGATGTAGGCTACGTGTTCGCTGGAAACGGGGGCCTTATGGCACAAGCCTTGCTTTCCCATTTTGAGTGCTCCATTCATGCTGCCTTGAAGCTACCTAAATCACAGTTTAGGACGGGTCTCTAGTCACTGCAGGCAGGGCTCTGGGAAAGGAACAAGTGTTCTCTACATCAACAGGGTGCTTTCATAGCCTGGGTGGGAGCTCCTCCTGATACGCTCTAGAGCTAAAAGGAAACTTGACGTGAGTCATTTCCTCAAGGTAAAGCCTTGAATAGCCCTGCCGAAGTGGAAGCTTGGAGCAGAGTCCTTGAGGCATTAGCTTTAGGTCTGCTTTCTTTAACGTTAGTAAGCATTTCAGGAAACGGAGGACCTCGCCTGGGCACCCTACTCCCTGCACGAACACCGAGCACCGGCAGGCTCCACTAGGCTGCTAAGAAACTTCCAGGCCCGGAATCCTTTCCCAGTCACTCAGTGTATGCTGAGTGTAGGGCAACACACTGCACTCTTCCCTGGGAGAGCTAGATTTCCTCAGCACTCCGACAGCTCCAGGAACTGTGTTCTCTCACGTCCTACATGTCATGCAAATCTGCCTCATTGCCCTAGCCTGAGCGGCACTGAGAAACCAAAACTGCTTCGCATTCCTTCCACAAAGTCATACATTAAGACCCCATCCTTACAGGAGAAATTCGGCTTGTGTTCCTGCTGTAAACAAAGCACAGTTCTTCCTCTTACACTGCAGGGTTTTAGAAGAAGCTAAGCCCGAGAGCCTAGCAAGAGCGTTCCTTGGGGGAGGCGGTTGGCTACACGCAGAACTCCGTGCCAAATAAACTTTATTCAAGGAAGGGACCAGTGTGTAGCTAGAGTGTATACTTGGTAGAAATCACAAGGAGGTAGGCTGCGTGTTCGCTGGAAACAGGGCCTTATGGCACAAGCCTTGCTTTCCCATTTTGAATGCTCCATTCATGCTGCCTTGAAGCTACCTAAATAACAGTTTTAGGACGGGTCTCTAGTCACTGCAGGCAGGGCTCTGGGAAAGGAACGAGTCTTCTCTACATCAACAGGGTGCTTTCATAGCCTGGGTGGGAGCTCCTCCTGATACGCTCTAGAGCTAAAAGGAAACTTGACGTGAGTCCTTTCCTCAAGGTAAAGCCTTGAATAGCCCTGCCGAAGTGGAAGCTTGGAGCAGAGTCCTTGAGGCATTAGCTTTAGGTCTGCTTTCTTTAACGTTAGTAAGCATTTCAGGAAACGGAGGACCTCGCCTGGGCACCCTACTCCCTGCACGAACACCGAGCACCGGCAGGCTCCACTAGGCTGCTAAGAAACTTCCAGGCCCGGAATCCTTTCCCAGTCACTCAGTGTATGCTGAGTGTAGGGCAACACACTGCACTCTTCCCTGGGAGAGCTAGATTTCCTCAGCACTCCAACAGCTCCAGGAACTGTGTTCTCTCACGTCCTACATGTCATGCAAATCTGCCTCATTGCCCTAGGCTGAGCGGCACTGAGAAACCAAAACTGCTTCGCATTCCTTCCACAAAGTCATACATTAAGACCCCATCCTTACAGGAGAAATTCGGCTTGCGTTCCTGCTGTAAACAAAGCACAGTTCTTCCTCTTACACTGCAGGGTTTTAGAAGAAGCTAAGCCCGAGAGCCTAGCAAGAGCGTTCCTTGGGGGAGGCGGTTGGCTACACGCAGAACTCCGTGCCAAATAAACTTTATTCAAGGAAGGGACCAGTGTGTAGCTAGAGTGTATACTTGGTAGAAATCACAAGGAGGTAGGCTGCGTGTTCGCTGGAAACAGGGCCTTATGGCACAAGCCTTGCTTTCCCATTTTGAATGCTCCATTCATGCTGCCTTGAAGCTACCTAAATCACAGTTTTAGGACGGGTCTCTAGTCACTGCAGGCAGGGCTCTGGGAAAGGAACGAGTCTTCTCTACATCAACAGGGTGCTTTCATAGCCTGGGTGGGAGCTCCTCCTGATACGCTCTAGAGCTAAAAGGAAACTTGACGTGAGTCCTTTCCTCAAGGTAAAGCCTTGAATAGCCCTGCCGAAGTGGAAGCTTGGAGCAGAGTCCTTGAGGCATTAGCTTTAGGTCTGCTTTCTTTAACGTTAGTAAGCATTTCAGGAAACGGAGGACCTCGCCTGGGCACCCTATTCCCTGCACGAACACCGAGCACCGGCAGGCTCCACTAGGCTGCTAAGAAACTTCCAGGCCCGGAAACCTTTCCCAGTCACTCAGTGTATGCTGAGTGTAGGGCAACACACTGCACTCTTCCCTGGGAGAGCTAGATTTCCTCAGCACTCCAACAGCTCCAGGAACTGTGTTCTCTCACGTCCTACATGTCATGCAAATCTGCCTCATTGCCCTAGGCTGAGCGGCACTGAGAAACCAAAACTGCTTCGCATTCCTTCCACAAAGTCATACATTAAGACCCCATCCTTACAGGAGAAATTCGGCTTGCGTTCCTGCTGTAAACAAAGCACAGTTCTTCCTCTTACACTGCAGGGTTTTAGAAGAAGCTAAGCCCGAGAGCCTAGCAAGAGCGTTCCTTGGGGGAGGCGGTTGGCTACACGCAGAACTCCGTGCCAAATAAACTTTATTCAAGGAAGGGACCAGTGTGTAGCTAGAGTGTATACTTGGTAGAAATCACAAGGAGGTAGGCTGCGTGTTCGCTGGAAACAGGGCCTTATGGCACAAGCCTTGCTTTCCCATTTTGAATGCTCCATTCATGCTGCCTTGAAGCTACCTAAATAACAGTTTTAGGACGGGTCTCTAGTCACTGCAGGCAGGGCTCTGGGAAAGGAACGAGTCTTCTCTACATCAACAGGGTGCTTTCATAGCCTGGGTGGGAGCTCCTCCTGATACGCTCTAGAGCTAAAAGGAAACTTGACGTGAGTCCTTTCCTCAAGGTAAAGCCTTGAATAGCCCTGCCGAAGTGGAAGCTTGGAGCAGAGTCCTTGAGGCATTAGCTTTAGGTCTGCTTTCTTTAACGTTAGTAAGCATTTCAGGAAACGGAGGACCTCGCCTGGGCACCCTATTCCCTGCACGAACACCGAGCACCGGCAGGCTCCACTAGGCTGCTAAGAAACTTCCAGGCCCGGAATCCTTTCCCAGTCACTCAGTGTATGCTGAGTGTAGGGCAACACACTGCACTCTTCCCTGGGAGAGCTAGATTTCCTCAGCACTCCAACAGCTCCAGGAACTGTGTTCTCTCACGTCCTACATGTCATGCAAATCTGCCTCATTGCCCTAGGCTGAGCGGCACTGAGAAACCAAAACTGCTTTTCATTCCTTCTACAAAGTCATACCTTAGGACCCCATCCTTACAGGAGAAAGTCAGCTTGCCTTGCTGCTGTAACCAAAGCACAATTCTTCCTCTTACACTGCAGGGTTTTAGAAGAAGCTAAGCCCGATAGCCTAGCAAGAGCGCTCCTTGGGGGAGGCGTTTGGCTACACGCAGAACTCCGTGCCAAATAAACTTTATTCAAGGAAGGGACCAGTGTGTAGCTAGAGTGTCTACTTACTTGGTAGAAATCACATGGATGTAGGCTACGTGTTCGCTGGAAACGGGGGCCTTATGGCACAAGCCTTGCTTTCCCATTTTGAGTGCTCCATTCATGCTGCCTTGAAGCTACCTAAATCACAGTTTAGGACGGGTCTCTAGTCACTGCAGGCAGGGCTCTGGGAAAGGAACAAGTGTTCTCTACATCAACAGGGTGCTTTCATAGCCTGGGTGGGAGCTCCTCCTGATACGCTCTAGAGCTAAAAGGAAACTTGACGTGAGTCCTTTCCTCAAGGTAAAGCCTTGAATAGCCCTGCCGAAGTGGAAGCTTGGAGCAGAGTCCTTGAGGCATTAGCTTTAGGTCTGCTTTCTTTAACGTTAGTAAGCATTTCAGGAAACGGAGGACCTCGCCTGGGCACCCTACTCCCTGCACGAACACCGAGCACCGGCAGGCTCCACTAGGCTGCTAAGAAACTTCCAGGCCCGGAATCCTTTCCCAGTCACTCAGTGTATGCTGAGTGTAGGGCAACACACTGCACTCTTCCCTGGGAGAGCTAGATTTCCTCAGCACTCCGACAGCTCCAGGAACTGTGTTCTCTCACGTCCTACATGTCATGCAAATCTGCCTCATTGCCCTAGCCTGAGCGGCACTGAGAAACCAAAACTGCTTCGCATTCCTTCCACAAAGTCATACATTAAGACCCCATCCTTACAGGAGAAATTCGGCTTGTGTTCCTGCTGTAAACAAAGCACAGTTCTTCCTCTTACACTGCAGGGTTTTAGAAGAAGCTAAGCCCGAGAGCCTAGCAAGAGCGTTCCTTGGGGGAGGCGGTTGGCTACACGCAGAACTCCGTGCCAAATAAACTTTATTCAAGGAAGGGACCAGTGTGTAGCTAGAGTGTATACTTGGTAGAAATCACAAGGAGGTAGGCTGCGTGTTCGCTGGAAACAGGGCCTTATGGCACAAGCCTTGCTTTCCCATTTTGAATGCTCCATTCATGCTGCCTTGAAGCTACCTAAATAACAGTTTTAGGACGGGTCTCTAGTCACTGCAGGCAGGGCTCTGGGAAAGGAACGAGTCTTCTCTACATCAACAGGGTGCTTTCATAGCCTGGGTGGGAGCTCCTCCTGATACGCTCTAGAGCTAAAAGGAAACTTGACGTGAGTCCTTTCCTCAAGGTAAAGCCTTGAATAGCCCTGCCGAAGTGGAAGCTTGGAGCAGAGTCCTTGAGGCATTAGCTTTAGGTCTGCTTTCTTTAACGTTAGTAAGCATTTCAGGAAACGGAGGACCTCGCCTGGGCACCCTATTCCCTGCACGAACACCGAGCACCGGCAGGCTCCACTAGGCTGCTAAGAAACTTCCAGGCCCGGAATCCTTTCCCAGTCACTCAGTGTATGCTGAGTGTAGGGCAACACACTGCACTCTTCCCTGGGAGAGCTAGATTTCCTCAGCACTCCAACAGCTCCAGGAACTGTGTTCTCTCACGTCCTACATGTCATGCAAATCTGCCTCATTGCCCTAGGCTGAGCGGCACTGAGAAACCAAAACTGCTTTGCATTCCTTCTACAAAGTCATACCTTAGGACCCCATCCTTACAGGAGAAAGTCAGCTTGCCTTGCTGCTGTAACCAAAGCACAGTTCTTCCTCTTACACTGCAGGGTTTTAGAAGAAGCTAAGCCCGATAGCCTAGCAAGAGCGCTCCTTGGGGGAGGCGTTTGGCTACACGCAGAACTCCGTGCCAAATAAACTTTATTCAAGGAAGGGACCAGTGTGTAGCTAGAGTGTCTACTTACTTGGTAGAAATCACATGGAGGTAGGCTACGTGTTCGCTGGAAACGGGGGCCTTATGGCACAAGCCTTGCTTTCCCATTTTGAGTGCTCCATTCATGCTGCCTTGAAGCTACCTAAGTCACAGTTTAGGACGGGTCTCTAGTCACTGCAGGCAGGGCTCTGGGAAAGGAACAAGTGTTCTCTACATCAACAGGGTGCTTTCATAGCCTGGGTGGGAGCTCCTCCTGATACGCTCTAGAGCTAAAAGGAAACTTGACGTGAGTCCTTTCCTCAAGGTAAAGCCTTGAATAGCCCTGCCGAAGTGGAAGCTTGGAGCAGAGTCCTTGAGGCATTAGCTTTAGGTCTGCTTTCTTTAACGTTAGTAAGCATTTCAGGAAACGGAGGACCTCGCCTGGGCACCCTACTCCCTGCACGAACACCGAGCACCGGCAGGCTCCACTAGGCTGCTAAGAAACTTCCAGGCCCGGAATCCTTTCCCAGTCACTCAGTGTATGCTGAGTGTAGGGCAACACACTGCACTCTTCCCTGGGAGAGCTAGATTTCCTCAGCACTCCGACAGCTGCAGGAACTGTGTTCTCTCACGTCCTACATGTCATGCCAATCTGCCTCATTGCCCTAGGCTGAGCGGCACTGAGAAACCAAAACTGCTTCGCATTCCTTCCACAAAGTCATACATTAAGACCCCATCCTTACAGGAGAAATTCGGCTTGCGTTCCTGCTGTAAACAAAGCACAGTTCTTCCTCTTACACTGCAGGGTTTTAGAAGAAGCTAAGCCCGAGAGCCTAGCAAGAGCGTTCCTTGGGGGAGGCGGTTGGCTACACGCAGAACTCCGTGCCAAATAAACTTTATTCAAGGAAGGGACCAGTGTGTAGCTAGAGTGTATACTTGGTAGAAATCACAAGGAGGTAGGCTGCGTGTTCGCTGGAAACAGGGCCTTATGGCACAAGCCTTGCTTTCCCATTTTGAATGCTCCATTCATGCTACCTTGAAGCTACTAAATAACAGTTTTAGGACGGGTCTCTAGTCACTGCAGGCAGGGCTCTGGGAAAGGAACGAGTCTTCTCTACATCAACAGGGTGCTTTCATAGCCTGGGTGGGAGCTCCTCCTGATACGCTCTAGAGCTAAAAGGAAACTTGACGTGAGTCCTTTCCTCAAGGTAAAGCCTTGAATAGCCCTGCCGAAGTGGAAGCTTGGAGCAGAGTCCTTGAGGCATTAGCTTTAGGTCTGCTTTCTTTAACGTTAGTAAGCATTTCAGGAAACGGAGGACCTCTCCTGGGCACCCTATTCCCTGCACGAACACCGAGCACCGGCAGGCTCCACTAGGCTGCTAAGAAACTTCCAGGCCCGGAAACCTTTCCCAGTCACTCAGTGTATGCTGAGTGTAGGGCAACACACTGCACTCTTCCCTGGGAGAGCTAGATTTCCTCAGCACTCCAACAGCTCCAGGAACTGTGTTCTCTCACGTCCTACATGTCATGCAAATCTGCCTCATTGCCCTAGGCTGAGCGGCACTGAGAAACCAAAACTGCTTCGCATTCCTTCCACAAAGTCATACATTAAGACCCCATCCTTACAGGAGAAATTCGGCTTGCGTTCCTGCTGTAAACAAAGCACAGTTCTTCCTCTTACACTGCAGGGTTTTAGAAGAAGCTAAGCCCGATAGCCTAGCAAGAGCGCTCCTTGGGGGAGGCGGTTGGCTACACGCAGAACTCCGTGCCAAATAAACTTTATTCAAGGAAGGGACCAGTGTGTAGCTAGAGTGTATACTTGGTAGAAATCACAAGGAGGTAGGCTGCGTGTTCGCTGGAAACAGGGCCTTATGGCACAAGCCTTGCTTTCCCATTTTGAATGCTCCATTCATGCTGCCTTGAAGCTACCTAAATCACAGTTTTAGGACGGGTCTCTAGTCACTGCAGGCAGGGCTCTGGGAAAGGAAAGAGTCTTCTCTACATCAACAGGGTGCTTTCATAGCCTGGGTGGGAGCTCCTCCTGATACGCTCTAGAGCTAAAAGGAAACTTGACGTGAGTCCTTTCCTCAAGGTAAAGCCTTGAATAGCCCTGCCGAAGTGGAAGCTTGGAGCAGAGTCCTTGAGGCATTAGCTTTAGGTCTGCTTTCTTTAACGTTAGTAAGCATTTCAGGAAACGGAGGACCTCGCCTGGGCACCCTATTCCCTGCACGAACACCGAGCACCGGCAGGCTCCACTAGGCTGCTAAGAAACTTCCAGGCCCGGAAACCTTTCCCAGTCAACTCAGTGTATGCTGAGTGTAGGGCAACACACTGCACTCTTCCCTGGGAGAGCTAGATTTCCTCAGCACTCCAACAGCTCCAGGAACTGTGTTCTCTCACGTCCTACATGTCATGCAAATCGGCCTCATTGCCCTAGGCTGAGCGGCACTGAGAAACCAAAACTGCTTTGCATTCCTTCTACAAAGTCATACCTTAGGACCCCATCCTTACAGGAGAAAGTCAGCTTGCCTTGCTGCTGTAACCAAAGCACAGTTCTTCCTCTTACACTGCAGGGTTTTAGAAGAAGCTAAGCCCCATAGCCTAGCAAGAGCGCTCCTTGGGGGAGGCGTTTGGCTACACGCAGAACTCCGTGCCAAATAAATTTTATTCAAGGAAGGGATCAGTGTGTAGCTAGAGTGTCTACTTACTTGGTAGAAATCACATGGAGGTAGGCTACGTGTTCGCTGGAAACGGGGGCCTTATGGCACAAGCCTTGCTTTCCCATTTTGAGTGCTCCATTCATGCTGCCTTGAAGCTACCTAAATCACAGTTTAGGACGGGTCTCTAGTCACTGCAGGCAGGGCTCTGGGAAAGGAACAAGTGTTCTCTACATCAACAGGGTGCTTTCATAGCCTGGGTGGGAGCTCCTCCTGATACGCTCTAGAGCTAAAAGGAAACTTGACGTGAGTCCTTTCCTCAAGGTAAAGCCTTGAATAGCCCTGCCGAAGTGGAAGCTTGGAGCAGAGTCCTTGAGGCATTAGCTTTAGGTCTGCTTTCTTTAACGTTAGTAAGCATTTCAGGAAACGGAGGACCTCGCCTGGGCACCCTACTCCCTGCACGAACACCGAGCACCGGCAGGCTCCACTAGGCTGCTAAGAAACTTCCAGGCCCGGAATCCTTTCCCAGTCACTCAGTGTATGCTGAGTGTAGGGCAACACACTGCACTCTTCCCTGGGAGAGCTAGATTTCCTCAGCACTCCAACAGCTCCAGGAACTGTGTTCTCTCACGTCCTACATGTCATGCAAATCTGCCTCATTGCCCTAGGCTGAGCGGCACTGAGAAACCAAAACTGCTTCGCATTCCTTCCACAAAGTCATACATTAAGACCCCATCCTTACAGGAGAAATTCGGCTTGCGTTCCTGCTGTAAACAAAGCACAGTTCTTCCTCTTACACTGCAGGGTTTTAGAAGAAGCTAAGCCCGAGAGCCTAGCAAGAGCGTTCCTTGGGGGAGGCGGTTGGCTACACGCAGAACTCCGTGCCAAATAAACTTTATTCAAGGAAGGGACCAGTGTGTAGCTAGAGTGTATACTTGGTAGAAATCACAAGGAGGTAGGCTGCGTGTTCGCTGGAAACAGGGCCTTATGGCACAAGCCTTGCTTTCCCATTTTGAATGCTCCATTCATGCTGCCTTGAAGCTACCTAAATAACAGTTTTAGGACGGGTCTCTAGTCACTGCAGGCAGGGCTCTGGGAAAGGAACGAGTCTTCTCTACATCAACAGGGTGCTTTCATAGCCTGGGTGGGAGCTCCTCCTGATACGCTCTAGAGCTAAAAGGAAACTTGACGTGAGTCCTTTCCTCAAGGTAAAGCCTTGAATAGCCCTGCCGAAGTGGAAGCTTGGAGCAGAGTCCTTGAGGCATTAGCTTTAGGTCTGCTTTCTTTAACGTTAGTAAGCATTTCAGGAAACGGAGGACCTCGCCTGGGCACCCTATTCCCTGCACGAACACCGAGCACCGGCAGGCTCCACTAGGCTGCTAAGAAACTTCCAGGCCCGGAAACCTTTCCCAGTCACTCAGTGTATGCTGAGTGTAGGGCAACACACTGCACTCTTCCCTGGGAGAGCTAGATTTCCTCAGCACTCCAACAGCTCCAGGAACTGTGTTCTCTCACGTCCTACATGTCATGCAAATCTGCCTCATTGCCCTAGGCTGAGCGGCACTGAGAAACCAAAACTGCTTCGCATTCCTTCCACAAAGTCATACATTAAGACCCCATCCTTACAGGAGAAATTCGGCTTGCGTTCCTGCTGTAAACAAAGCACAGTTCTTCCTCTTACACTGCAGGGTTTTAGAAGAAGCTAAGCCCGAGAGCCTAGCAAGAGCGTTCCTTGGGGGAGGCGGTTGGCTACACGCAGAACTCCGTGCCAAATAAACTTTATTCAAGGAAGGGACCAGTGTGTAGCTAGAGTGTATACTTGGTAGAAATCACAAGGAGGTAGGCTGCGTGTTCGCTGGAAACAGGGCCTTATGGCACAAGCCTTGCTTTCCCATTTTGAATACTCCATTCATGCTGCCTTGAAGCTACCTAAATCACAGTTTTAGGACGGGTCTCTAGTCACTGCAGGCAGGGCTCTGGGAAAGGAACGAGTGTTCTCTACATCAACAGGGTGCTTTCATAGCCTGGGTGGGAGCTCCTCCTGATACGCTCTAGAGCTAAAAGGAAACTTGACGTGAGTCCTTTCCTCAAGGTAAAGCCTTGAATAGCCCTGCCGAAGTGGAAGCTTGGAGCAGAGTCCTTGAGGCATTAGCTTTAGGTCTGCTTTCTTTAACGTTAGTAAGCATTTCAGGAAACGGAGGACCTCGCCTGGGCACCCTATTCCCTGCACGAACACCGAGCACCGGCAGGCTCCACTAGGCTGCTAAGAAACTTCCAGGCCCGGAAACCTTTCCCAGTCAACTCAGTGTATGCTGAGTGTAGGGCAACACACTGCACTCTTCCCTGGGAGAGCTAGATTTCCTCAGCACTCCAACAGCTCCAGGAACTGTGTTCTCTCACTTCCTACATGTCATGCAAATCGGCCTCATTGCCCTAGGCTGAGCGGCACTGAGAAACCAAAACTGCTTTGCATTCCTTCTACAAAGTCATACCTTAGGACCCCATCCTTACAGGAGAAAGTCAGCTTGCCTTGCTGCTGTAACCAAAGCACAGTTCTTCCTCTTACACTGCAGGGTTTTAGAAGAAGCTAAGCCCGATAGCCTAGCAAGAGCGCTCCTTGGGGGAGGCGTTTGGCTACACGCAGAACTCCGTGCCAAATAAACTTTATTCAAGGAAGGGATCAGTGTGTAGCTAGAGTGTCTACTTACTTGGTAGAAATCACATGGAGGTAGGCTACGTGTTCGCTGGAAACGGGGGCCTTATGGCACAAGCCTTGCTTTCCCATTTTGAGTGCTCCATTCATGCTGCCTTGAAGCTACCTAAATCACAGTTTAGGACGGGTCTCTAGTCACTGCAGGCAGTGCTCTGGGAAAGGAACAAGTGTTCTCTACATCAACAGGGTGCTTTCATAGCCTGGGTGGGAGCTCCTCCTGATACGCTCTAGAGCTAAAAGGAAACTTGACGTGAGTCCTTTCCTCAAGGTAAAGCCTTGAATAGCCCTGCCGAAGTGGAAGCTTGGAGCAGAGTCCTTGAGGCATTAGCTTTAGGTCTGCTTTCTTTAACGTTAGTAAGCATTTCAGGAAACGGAGGACCTCTCCTGGGCACCCTATTCCCTGCACGAACACCGAGCACCGGCAGGCTCCACTAGGCTGCTAAGAAACTTCCAGGCCCGGAATCCTTTCCCAGTCACTCAGTGTATGCTGAGTGTAGGGCAACACACTGCACTCTTCCCTGGGAGAGCTAGATTTCCTCAGCACTCCGACAGCTCCAGGAACTGTGTTCTCTCACGTCCTACATGTCATGCCAATCTGCCTCATTGCCCTAGGCTGAGCGGCACTGAGAAACCAAAACTGCTTCGCATTCCTTCCACAAAGTCATACATTAAGACCCCATCCTTACAGGAGAAATTCGGCTTGCGTTCCTGCTGTAACCAAAGCACAGTTCTTCCTCTTACACTGCAGGGTTTTAGAAGAAGCTAAGCCCGAGAGCCTAGCAAGAGCGTTCCTTGGGGGAGGCGGTTGGCTACACGCAGAACTCCGTGCCAAATAAACTTTATTCAAGGAAGGGACCAGTGTGTAGCTAGAGTGTATACTTGGTAGAAATCACAAGGAGGTAGGCTGCGTGTTCGCTGGAAACAGGGCCTTATGGCACAAGCCTTGCTTTCCCATTTTGAATGCTCCATTCATGCTGCCTTGAAGCTACCTAAATCACAGTTTTAGGACGGGTCTCTAGTCACTGCAGGCAGGGCTCTGGGAAAGGAACGAGTCTTCTCTACATCAACAGGGTGCTTTCATAGCCTGGGTGGGAGCTCCTCCTGATACGCTCTAGAGCTAAAAGGAAACTTGACGTGAGTCCTTTCCTCAAGGTAAAGCCTTGAATAGCCCTGCCGAAGTGGAAGCTTGGAGCAGAGTCCTTGAGGCATTAGCTTTAGGTCTGCTTTCTTTAACGTTAGTAAGCATTTCAGGAAACGGAGGACCTCGCCTGGGCACCCTATTCCCTGCACGAACACCGAGCACCGGCAGGCTCCACTAGGCTGCTAAGAAACTTCCAGGCCCGGAAACCTTTCCCAGTCACTCAGTGTATGCTGAGTGTAGGGCAACACACTGCACTCTTCCCTGGGAGAGCTAGATTTCCTCAGCACTCCAACAGCTCCAGGAACTGTGTTCTCTCACGTCCTACATGTCATGCAAATCTGCCTCATTGCCCTAGGCTGAGCGGCACTGAGAAACCAAAACTGCTTCGCATTCCTTCCACAAAGTCATACATTAAGACCCCATCCTTACAGGAGAAATTCGGCTTGCGTTCCTGCTGTAAACAAAGCACAGTTCTTCCTCTTACACTGCAGGGTTTTAGAAGAAGCTAAGCCCGAGAGCCTAGCAAGAGCGTTCCTTGGGGGAGGCGGTTGGCTACACGCAGAACTCCGTGCCAAATAAACTTTATTCAAGGAAGGGACCAGTGTGTAGCTAGAGTGTATACTTGGTAGAAATCACAAGGAGGTAGGCTGCGTGTTCGCTGGAAACAGGGCCTTATGGCACAAGCCTTGCTTTCCCATTTTGAATACTCCATTCATGCTGCCTTGAAGCTACCTAAATCACAGTTTTAGGACGGGTCTCTAGTCACTGCAGGCAGGGCTCTGGGAAAGGAACGAGTGTTCTCTACATCAACAGGGTGCTTTCATAGCCTGGGTGGGAGCTCCTCCTGATACGCTCTAGAGCTAAAAGGAAACTTGACGTGAGTCCTTTCCTCAAGGTAAAGCCTTGAATAGCCCTGCCGAAGTGGAAGCTTGGAGCAGAGTCCTTGAGGCATTAGCTTTAGGTCTGCTTTCTTTAACGTTAGTAAGCATTTCAGGAAACGGAGGACCTCGCCTGGGCACCCTATTCCCTGCACGAACACCGAGCACCGGCAGGCTCCACTAGGCTGCTAAGAAACTTCCAGGCCCGGAAACCTTTCCCAGTCAACTCAGTGTATGCTGAGTGTAGGGCAACACACTGCACTCTTCCCTGGGAGAGCTAGATTTCCTCAGCACTCCAACAGCTCCAGGAACTGTGTTCTCTCACGTCCTACATGTCATGCAAATCGGCCTCATTGCCCTAGGCTGAGCGGCACTGAGAAACCAAAACTGCTTTGCATTCCTTCTACAAAGTCATACCTTAGGACCCCATCCTTACAGGAGAAAGTCAGCTTGCCTTGCTGCTGTAACCAAAGCACAGTTCTTCCTCTTACACTGCAGGGTTTTAGAAGAAGCTAAGCCCGATAGCCTAGCAAGAGCGCTCCTTGGGGGAGGCGTTTGGCTACACGCAGAACTCCGTGCCAAATAAACTTTATTCAAGGAAGGGATCAGTGTGTAGCTAGAGTGTCTACTTACTTGGTAGAAATCACATGGAGGTAGGCTACGTGTTCGCTGGAAACGGGGGCCTTATGGCACAAGCCTTGCTTTCCCATTTTGAGTGCTCCATTCATGCTGCCTTGAAGCTACCTAAATCACAGTTTAGGACGGGTCTCTAGTCACTGCAGGCAGTGCTCTGGGAAAGGAACAAGTGTTCTCTACATCAACAGGGTGCTTTCATAGCCTGGGTGGGAGCTCCTCCTGATACGCTCTAGAGCTAAAAGGAAACTTGACGTGAGTCCTTTCCTCAAGGTAAAGCCTTGAATAGCCCTGCCGAAGTGGAAGCTTGGAGCAGAGTCCTTGAGGCATTAGCTTTAGGTCTGCTTTCTTTAACGTTAGTAAGCATTTCAGGAAACGGAGGACCTCTCCTGGGCACCCTATTCCCTGCACGAACACCGAGCACCGGCAGGCTCCACTAGGCTGCTAAGAAACTTCCAGGCCCGGAATCCTTTCCCAGTCACTCAGTGTATGCTGAGTGTAGGGCAACACACTGCACTCTTCCCTGGGAGAGCTAGATTTCCTCAGCACTCCGACAGCTCCAGGAACTGTGTTCTCTCACGTCCTACATGTCATGCCAATCTGCCTCATTGCCCTAGGCTGAGCGGCACTGAGAAACCAAAACTGCTTCGCATTCCTTCCACAAAGTCATACATTAAGACCCCATCCTTACAGGAGAAATTCGGCTTGCGTTCCTGCTGTAACCAAAGCACAGTTCTTCCTCTTACACTGCAGGGTTTTAGAAGAAGCTAAGCCCGAGAGCCTAGCAAGAGCGTTCCTTGGGGGAGGCGGTTGGCTACACGCAGAACTCCGTGCCAAATAAACTTTATTCAAGGAAGGGACCAGTGTGTAGCTAGAGTGTATACTTGGTAGAAATCACAAGGAGGTAGGCTGCGTGTTCGCTGGAAACAGGGCCTTATGGCACAAGCCTTGCTTTCCCATTTTGAATGCTCCATTCATGCTGCCTTGAAGCTACCTAAATAACAGTTTTAGGACGGGTCTCTAGTCACTGCAGGCAGGGCTCTGGGAAAGGAACGAGTCTTCTCTACATCAACAGGGTGCTTTCATAGCCTGGGTGGGAGCTCCTCCTGATACGCTCTAGAGCTAAAAGGAAACTTGACGTGAGTCCTTTCCTCAAGGTAAAGCCTTGAATAGCCCTGCCGAAGTGGAAGCTTGGAGCAGAGTCCTTGAGGCATTAGCTTTAGGTCTGCTTTCTTTAACGTTAGTAAGCATTTCAGGAAACGGAGGACCTCTCCTGGGCACCCTATTCCCTGCACGAACACCGAGCACCGGCAGGCTCCACTAGGCTGCTAAGAAACTTCCAGGCCCGGAAACCTTTCCCAGTCACTCAGTGTATGCTGAGTGTAGGGCAACACACTGCACTCTTCCCTGGGAGAGCTAGATTTCCTCAGCACTCCAACAGCTCCAGGAACTGTGTTCTCTCACGTCCTACATGTCATGCAAATCGGCCTCATTGCCCTAGGCTGAGCGGCACTGAGAAACCAAAACTGCTTCGCATTCCTTCCACAAAGTCATACATTAAGACCCCATCCTTACAGGAGAAATTCGGCTTGCGTTCCTGCTGTAAACAAAGCACACTTCTTCCTCTTACACTGCAGGGTTTTAGAAGAAGCTAAGCCCGATAGCCTAGCAAGAGCGCTCCTTGGGGGAGGCGGTTGGCTACACGCAGAACTCCGTGCCAAATAAACTTTATTCAAGGAAGGGACCAGTGTGTAGCTAGAGTGTATACTTGGTAGAAATCACAAGGAGGTAGGCTGCGTGTTCGCTGGAAACAGGGCCTTATGGCACAAGCCTTGCTTTCCCATTTTGAATGCTCCATTCATGCTGCCTTGAAGCTACCTAAATCACAGTTTTAGGACGGGTCTCTAGTCACTGCAGGCAGGGCTCTGGGAAAGGAAAGAGTCTTCTCTACATCAACAGGGTGCTTTCATAGCCTGGGTGGGAGCTCCTCCTGATACGCTCTAGAGCTAAAAGGAAACTTGACGTGAGTCCTTTCCTCAAGGTAAAGCCTTGAATAGCCCTGCCGAAGTGGAAGCTTGGAGCAGAGTCCTTGAGGCATTAGCTTTAGGTCTGCTTTCTTTAACGTTAGTAAGCATTTCAGGAAACGGAGGACCTCGCCTGGGCACCCTATTCCCTGCACGAACACCGAGCACCGGCAGGCTCCACTAGGCTGCTAAGAAACTTCCAGGCCCGGAAACCTTTCCCAGTCAACTCAGTGTATGCTGAGTGTAGGGCAACACACTGCACTCTTCCCTGGGAGAGCTAGATTTCCTCAGCACTCCAACAGCTCCAGGAACTGTGTTCTCTCACGTCCTACATGTCATGCAAATCGGCCTCATTGCCCTAGGCTGAGCGGCACTGAGAAACCAAAACTGCTTTGCATTCCTTCTACAAAGTCATACCTTAGGACCCCATCCTTACAGGAGAAAGTCAGCTTGCCTTGCTGCTGTAACCAAAGCACAGTTCTTCCTCTTACACTGCAGGGTTTTAGAAGAAGCTAAGCCCGATAGCCTAGCAAGAGCGCTCCTTGGGGGAGGCGTTTGGCTACACGCAGAACACCGTGCCAAATAAACTTTATTCAAGGAAGGGATCAGTGTGTAGCTAGAGTGTCTACTTACTTGGTAGAAATCACATGGAGGTAGGCTACGTGTTCGCTGGAAACGGGGGCCTTATGGCACAAGTCTTGCTTTCCCATTTTGAGTGCTCCATTCATGCTGCCTTGAAGCTACCTAAATCACAGTTTAGGACGGGTCTCTAGTCACTGCAGGCAGTGCTCTGGGAAAGGAACAAGTGTTCTCTACATCAACAGGGTGCTTTCATAGCCTGGGTGGGAGCTCCTCCTGATACGCTCTAGAGCTAAAAGGAAACTTGACGTGAGTCCTTTCCTCAAGGTAAAGCCTTGAATAGCCCTGCCGAAGTGGAAGCTTGGAGCAGAGTCCTTGAGGCATTAGCTTTAGGTCTGCTTTCTTTAACGTTAGTAAGCATTTCAGGAAACGGAGGACCTCTCCTGGGCACCCTATTCCCTGCACGAACACCGAGCACCGGCAGGCTCCACTAGGCTGCTAAGAAACTTCCAGGCCCGGAAACCTTTCCCAGTCACTCAGTGTATGCTGAGTGTAGGGCAACACACTGCACTCTTCCCTGGGAGAGCTAGATTTCCTCAGCACTCCAACAGCTCCAGGAACTGTGTTCTCTCACGTCCTACATGTCATGCCAATCTGCCTCATTGCCCTAGGCTGAGCGGCACTGAGAAACCAAAACTGCTTCGCATTCCTTCCACAAAGTCATACATTAAGACCCCATCCTTACAGGAGAAATTCGGCTTGCGTTCCTGCTGTAAACAAAGCACAGTTCTTCCTCTTACACTGCAGGGTTTTAGAAGAAGCTAAGCCCGAGAGCCTAGCAAGAGCGTTCCTTGGGGGAGGCGGTTGGCTACACGCAGAACTCCGTGCCAAATAAACTTTATTCAAGGAAGGGACCAGTGTGTAGCTAGAGTGTATACTTGGTAGAAATCACAAGGAGGTAGGCTGCGTGTTCGCTGGAAACAGGGCCTTATGGCACAAGCCTTGCTTTCCCATTTTGAATACTCCATTCATGCTGCCTTGAAGCTACCTAAATCACAGTTTTAGGACGGGTCTCTAGTCACTGCAGGCAGGGCTCTGGGAAAGGAAAGAGTCTTCTCTACATCAACAGGGTGCTTTCATAGCCTGGGTGGGAGCTCCTCCTGATACGCTCTAGAGCTAAAAGGAAACTTGACGTGAGTCCTTTCCTCAAGGTAAAGCCTTGAATAGCCCTGCCGAAGTGGAAGCTTGGAGCAGAGTCCTTGAGGCATTAGCTTTAGGTCTGCTTTCTTTAACGTTAGTAAGCATTTCAGGAAACGGAGGACCTCGCCTGGGCACCCTATTCCCTGCACGAACACCGAGCACCGGCAGGCTCCACTAGGCTGCTAAGAAACTTCCAGGCCCGGAAACCTTTCCCAGTCAACTCAGTGTATGCTGAGTGTAGGGCAACACACTGCACTCTTCCCTGGGAGAGCTAGATTTCCTCAGCACTCCAACAGCTCCAGGAACTGTGTTCTCTCACGTCCTACATGTCATGCAAATCGGCCTCATTGCCCTAGGCTGAGCGGCACTGAGAAACCAAAACTGCTTTGCATTCCTTCTACAAAGTCATACCTTAGGACCCCATCCTTACAGGAGAAAGTCAGCTTGCCTTGCTGCTGTAACCAAAGCACAGTTCTTCCTCTTACACTGCAGGGTTTTAGAAGAAGCTAAGCCCGATAGCCTAGCAAGAGCGCTCCTTGGGGGAGGCGTTTGGCTACACGCAGAACTCCGTGCCAAATAAACTTTATTCAAGGAAGGGATCAGTGTGTAGCTAGAGTGTCTACTTACTTGGTAGAAATCACATGGAGGTAGGCTACGTGTTCGCTGGAAACGGGGGCCTTATGGCACAAGCCTTGCTTTCCCATTTTGAGTGCTCCATTCATGCTGCCTTGAAGCTACCTAAATCACAGTTTAGGACGGGTCTCTAGTCACTGCAGGCAGTGCTCTGGGAAAGGAACAAGTGTTCTCTACATCAACAGGGTGCTTTCATAGCCTGGGTGGGAGCTCCTCCTGATACGCTCTAGAGCTAAAAGGAAACTTGACGTGAGTCCTTTCCTCAAGGTAAAGCCTTGAATAGCCCTGCCGAAGTGGAAGCTTGGAGCAGAGTCCTTGAGGCATTAGCTTTAGGTCTGCTTTCTTTAACGTTAGTAAGCATTTCAGGAAACGGAGGACCTCTCCTGGGCACCCTATTCCCTGCACGAACACCGAGCACCGGCAGGCTCCACTAGGCTGCTAAGAAACTTCCAGGCCCGGAATCCTTTCCCAGTCACTCAGTGTATGCTGAGTGTAGGGCAACACACTGCACTCTTCCCTGGGAGAGCTAGATTTCCTCAGCACTCCGACAGCTCCAGGAACTGTGTTCTCTCACGTCCTACATGTCATGCCAATCTGCCTCATTGCCCTAGGCTGAGCGGCACTGAGAAACCAAAACTGCTTCGCATTCCTTCCACAAAGTCATACATTAAGACCCCATCCTTACAGGAGAAATTCGGCTTGCGTTCCTGCTGTAACCAAAGCACAGTTCTTCCTCTTACACTGCAGGGTTTTAGAAGAAGCTAAGCCCGAGAGCCTAGCAAGAGCGTTCCTTGGGGGAGGCGGTTGGCTACACGCAGAACTCCGTGCCAAATAAACTTTATTCAAGGAAGGGACCAGTGTGTAGCTAGAGTGTATACTTGGTAGAAATCACAAGGAGGTAGGCTGCGTGTTCGCTGGAAACAGGGCCTTATGGCACAAGCCTTGCTTTCCCATTTTGAATGCTCCATTCATGCTGCCTTGAAGCTACCTAAATAACAGTTTTAGGACGGGTCTCTAGTCACTGCAGGCAGGGCTCTGGGAAAGGAACGAGTCTTCTCTACATCAACAGGGTGCTTTCATAGCCTGGGTGGGAGCTCCTCCTGATACGCTCTAGAGCTAAAAGGAAACTTGACGTGAGTCCTTTCCTCAAGGTAAAGCCTTGAATAGCCCTGCCGAAGTGGAAGCTTGGAGCAGAGTCCTTGAGGCATTAGCTTTAGGTCTGCTTTCTTTAACGTTAGTAAGCATTTCAGGAAACGGAGGACCTCTCCTGGGCACCCTATTCCCTGCACGAACACCGAGCACCGGCAGGCTCCACTAGGCTGCTAAGAAACTTCCAGGCCCGGAAACCTTTCCCAGTCACTCAGTGTATGCTGAGTGTAGGGCAACACACTGCACTCTTCCCTGGGAGAGCTAGATTTCCTCAGCACTCCAACAGCTCCAGGAACTGTGTTCTCTCACGTCCTACATGTCATGCAAATCTGCCTCATTGCCCTAGGCTGAGCGGCACTGAGAAACCAAAACTGCTTCGCATTCCTTCCACAAAGTCATACATTAAGACCCCATCCTTACAGGAGAAATTCGGCTTGCGTTCCTGCTGTAAACAAAGCACACTTCTTCCTCTTACACTGCAGGGTTTTAGAAGAAGCTAAGCCCGATAGCCTAGCAAGAGCGCTCCTTGGGGGAGGCGGTTGGCTACACGCAGAACTCCGTGCCAAATAAACTTTATTCAAGGAAGGGACCAGTGTGTAGCTAGAGTGTATACTTGGTAGAAATCACAAGGAGGTAGGCTGCGTGTTCGCTGGAAACAGGGCCTTATGGCACAAGCCTTGCTTTCCCATTTTGAATGCTCCATTCATGCTGCCTTGAAGCTACCTAAATCACAGTTTTAGGACGGGTCTCTAGTCACTGCAGGCAGGGCTCTGGGAAAGGAAAGAGTCTTCTCTACATCAACAGGGTGCTTTCATAGCCTGGGTGGGAGCTCCTCCTGATACGCTCTAGAGCTAAAAGGAAACTTGACGTGAGTCCTTTCCTCAAGGTAAAGCCTTGAATAGCCCTGCCGAAGTGGAAGCTTGGAGCAGAGTCCTTGAGGCATTAGCTTTAGGTCTGCTTTCTTTAACGTTAGTAAGCATTTCAGGAAACGGAGGACCTCGCCTGGGCACCCTATTCCCTGCACGAACACCGAGCACCGGCAGGCTCCACTAGGCTGCTAAGAAACTTCCAGGCCCGGAAACCTTTCCCAGTCAACTCAGTGTATGCTGAGTGTAGGGCAACACACTGCACTCTTCCCTGGGAGAGCTAGATTTCCTCAGCACTCCAACAGCTCCAGGAACTGTGTTCTCTCACGTCCTACATGTCATGCAAATCGGCCTCATTGCCCTAGGCTGAGCGGCACTGAGAAACCAAAACTGCTTTGCATTCCTTCTACAAAGTCATACCTTAGGACCCCATCCTTACAGGAGAAAGTCAGCTTGCCTTGCTGCTGTAACCAAAGCACAGTTCTTCCTCTTACACTGCAGGGTTTTAGAAGAAGCTAAGCCCGATAGCCTAGCAAGAGCGCTCCTTGGGGGAGGCGTTTGGCTACACGCAGAACACCGTGCCAAATAAACTTTATTCAAGGAAGGGATCAGTGTGTAGCTAGAGTGTCTACTTACTTGGTAGAAATCACATGGAGGTAGGCTACGTGTTCGCTGGAAACGGGGGCCTTATGGCACAAGTCTTGCTTTCCCATTTTGAGTGCTCCATTCATGCTGCCTTGAAGCTACCTAAATCACAGTTTAGGACGGGTCTCTAGTCACTGCAGGCAGTGCTCTGGGAAAGGAACAAGTGTTCTCTACATCAACAGGGTGCTTTCATAGCCTGGGTGGGAGCTCCTCCTGATACGCTCTAGAGCTAAAAGGAAACTTGACGTGAGTCCTTTCCTCAAGGTAAAGCCTTGAATAGCCCTGCCGAAGTGGAAGCTTGGAGCAGAGTCCTTGAGGCATTAGCTTTAGGTCTGCTTTCTTTAACGTTAGTAAGCATTTCAGGAAACGGAGGACCTCTCCTGGGCACCCTATTCCCTGCACGAACACCGAGCACCGGCAGGCTCCACTAGGCTGCTAAGAAACTTCCAGGCCCGGAATCCTTTCCCAGTCACTCAGTGTATGCTGAGTGTAGGGCAACACACTGCACTCTTCCCTGGGAGAGCTAGATTTCCTCAGCACTCCAACAGCTCCAGGAACTGTGTTCTCTCACGTCCTACATGTCATGCCAATCTGCCTCATTGCCCTAGGCTGAGCGGCACTGAGAAACCAAAACTGCTTCGCATTCCTTCCACAAAGTCATACATTAAGACCCCATCCTTACAGGAGAAATTCGGCTTGCGTTCCTGCTGTAAACAAAGCACAGTTCTTCCTCTTACACTGCAGGGTTTTAGAAGAAGCTAAGCCCGAGAGCCTAGCAAGAGCGTTCCTTGGGGGAGGCGGTTGGCTACACGCAGAACTCCGTGCCAAATAAACTTTATTCAAGGAAGGGACCAGTGTGTAGCTAGAGTGTATACTTGGTAGAAATCACAAGGAGGTAGGCTGCGTGTTCGCTGGAAACAGGGCCTTATGGCACAAGCCTTGCTTTCCCATTTTGAATGCTCCATTCATGCTGCCTTGAAGCTACCTAAATAACAGTTTTAGGACGGGTCTCTAGTCACTGCAGGCAGGGCTCTGGGAAAGGAACGAGTCTTCTCTACATCAACAGGGTGCTTTCATAGCCTGGGTGGGAGCTCCTCCTGATACGCTCTAGAGCTAAAAGGAAACTTGACGTGAGTCCTTTCCTCAAGGTAAAGCCTTGAATAGCCCTGCCGAAGTGGAAGCTTGGAGCAGAGTCCTTGAGGCATTAGCTTTAGGTCTGCTTTCTTTAACGTTAGTAAGCATTTCAGGAAACGGAGGACCTCGCCTGGGCACCCTATTCCCTGCACGAACACCGAGCACCGGCAGGCTCCACTAGGCTGCTAAGAAACTTCCAGGCCCGGAATCCTTTCCCAGTCACTCAGTGTATGCTGAGTGTAGGGCAACACACTGCACTCTTCCCTGGGAGAGCTAGATTTCCTCAGCACTCCAACAGCTCCAGGAACTGTGTTCTCTCACGTCCTACATGTCATGCAAATCTGCCTCATTGCCCTAGGCTGAGCGGCACTGAGAAACCAAAACTGCTTTGCATTCCTTCTACAAAGTCATACCTTAGGACCCCATCCTTACAGGAGAAAGTCAGCTTGCCTTGCTGCTGTAACCAAAGCAAAGTTCTTCCTCTTACACTGCAGGGTTTTAGAAGAAGCTAAGCCCGATAGCCTAGCAAGAGCGCTCCTTGGGGGAGGCGTTTGGCTACACGCAGAACTCCGTGCCAAATAAACTTTATTCAAGGAAGGGACCAGTGTGTAGCTAGAGTGTCTACTTACTTGGTAGAAATCACATGGAGGTAGGCTACGTGTTCGCTGGAAACGGGGGCCTTATGGCACAAGCCTTGCTTTCCCATTTTGAGTGCTCCATTCATGCTGCCTTGAAGCTACCTAAATCACAGTTTAGGACGGGTCTCTAGTCACTGCAGGCAGGGCTCTGGGAAAGGAACAAGTGTTCTCTACATCAACAGGGTGCTTTCATAGCCTGGGTGGGAGCTCCTCCTGATACGCTCTAGAGCTAAAAGGAAACTTGACGTGAGTCCTTTCCTCAAGGTAAAGCCTTGAATAGCCCTGCCGAAGTGGAAGCTTGGAGCAGAGTCCTTGAGGCATTAGCTTTAGGTCTGCTTTCTTTAACGTTAGTAAGCATTTCAGGAAACGGAGGACCTCGCCTGGGCACCCTACTCCCTGCACGAACACCGAGCACCGGCAGGCTCCACTAGGCTGCTAAGAAACTTCCAGGCCCGGAATCCTTTCCCAGTCACTCAGTGTATGCTGAGTGTAGGGCAACACACTGCACTCTTCCCTGGGAGAGCTAGATTTCCTCAGCACTCCGACAGCTCCAGGAACTGTGTTCTCTCACGTCCTACATGTCATGCCAATCTGCCTCATTGCCCTAGGCTGAGCGGCACTGAGAAACCAAAACTGCTTCGCATTCCTTCCACAAAGTCATACATTAAGACCCCATCCTTACAGGAGAAATTCGGCTTGCGTTCCTGCTGTAAACAAAGCACAGTTCTTCCTCTTACACTGCAGGGTTTTAGAAGAAGCTAAGCCCGAGAGCCTAGCAAGAGCGTTCCTTGGGGGAGGCGGTTGGCTACACGCAGAACTCCGTGCCAAATAAACTTTATTCAAGGAAGGGACCAGTGTGTAGCTAGAGTGTATACTTGGTAGAAATCACAAGGAGGTAGGCTGCGTGTTCGCTGGAAACAGGGCCTTATGGCACAAGCCTTGCTTTCCCATTTTGAATGCTCCATTCATGCTGCCTTGAAGCTACCTAAATAACAGTTTTAGGACGGGTCTCTAGTCACTGCAGGCAGGGCTCTGGGAAAGGAACGAGTCTTCTCTACATCAACAGCGTGCTTTCATAGCCTGGGTGGGAGCTCCTCCTGATACGCTCTAGAGCTAAAAGGAAACTTGACGTGAGTCCTTTCCTCAAGGTAAAGCCTTGAATAGCCCTGCCGAAGTGGAAGCTTGGAGCAGAGTCCTTGAGGCATTAGCTTTAGGTCTGCTTTCTTTAACGTTAGTAAGCATTTCAGGAAACGGAGGACCTCGCCTGGGCACCCTATTCCCTGCACGAACACCGAGCACCGGCAGGCTCCACTAGGCTGCTAAGAAACTTCCAGGCCCGGAATCCTTTCCCAGTCACTCAGTGTATGCTGAGTGTAGGGCAACACACTGCACTCTTCCCTGGGAGAGCTAGATTTCCTCAGCACTCCAACAGCTCCAGGAACTGTGTTCTCTCACGTCCTACATGTCATGCCAATCTGCCTCATTGCCCTAGGCTGAGCGGCACTGAGAAACCAAAACTGCTTCGCATTCCTTCCACAAAGTCATACATTAAGACCCCATCCTTACAGGAGAAATTCGGCTTGCGTTCCTGCTGTAAACAAAGCACAGTTCTTCCTCTTACACTGCAGGGTTTTAGAAGAAGCTAAGCCCGAGAGCCTAGCAAGAGCGTTCCTTGGGGGAGGCGGTTGGCTACACGCAGAACTCCGTGCCAAATAAACTTTATTCAAGGAAGGGACCAGTGTGTAGCTAGAGTGTATACTTGGTAGAAATCACAAAGAGGTAGGCTGCGTGTTCGCTGGAAACAGGGCCTTATGGCACAAGCCTTGCTTTCCCATTTTGAATGCTCCATTCATGCTGCCTTGAAGCTACCTAAATAACAGTTTTAGGACGGGTCTCTAGTCACTGCAGGCAGGGCTCTGGGAAAGGAACGAGTCTTCTCTACATCAACAGGGTGCTTTCATAGCCTGGGTGGGAGCTCCTCCTGATACGCTCTAGAGCTAAAAGGAAACTTGACGTGAGTCCTTTCCTCAAGGTAAAGCCTTGAATAGCCCTGCCGAAGTGGAAGCTTGGAGCAGAGTCCTTGAGGCATTAGCTTTAGGTCTGCTTTCTTTAACGTTAGTAAGCATTTCAGGAAACGGAGGACCTCGCCTGGGCACCCTATTCCCTGCACGAACACCGAGCACCGGCAGGCTCCACTAGGCTGCTAAGAAACTTCCAGGCCCGGAATCCTTTCCCAGTCACTCAGTGTATGCTGAGTGTAGGGCAACACACTGCACTCTTCCCTGGGAGAGCTAGATTTCCTCAGCACTCCGACAGCTCCAGGAACTGTGTTCTCTCACGTCCTACATGTCATGCCAATCTGCCTCATTGCCCTAGGCTGAGCGGCACTGAGAAACCAAAACTGCTTCGCATTCCTTCCACAAAGTCATACATTAAGACCCCATCCTTACAGGAGAAATTCGGCTTGCGTTCCTGCTGTAACCAAAGCACAGTTCTTCCTCTTACACTGCAGGGTTTTAGAAGAAGCTAAGCCCGAGAGCCTAGCAAGAGCGTTCCTTGGGGGAGGCGGTTGGCTACACGCAGAACTCCGTGCCAAATAAACTTTATTCAAGGAAGGGACCAGTGTGTAGCTAGAGTGTATACTTGGTAGAAATCACAAGGAGGTAGGCTGCGTGTTCGCTGGAAACAGGGCCTTATGGCACAAGCCTTGCTTTCCCATTTTGAGTGCTCCATTCATGCTGCATTGAAGCTACCTAAATCACAGTTTAGGACGGGTCCCTAGTCACTGCAGGCAGGGCTCTGGGAAAGGAACAAGTGTTCTCTACATCAACAGGGTGCTTTCATAGCCTGGGTGGGAGCTCCTCCTGATACGCTCTAGAGCTAAAAGGAAACTTGACGTGAGTCCTTTCCTCAAGGTAAAGCCTTGAATAGCCCTGCCGAAGTGGAAGCTTGGAGCAGAGTCCTTGAGGCATTAGCTTTAGGTCTGCTTTCTTTAACGTTAGTAAGCATTTCAGGAAACGGAGGACCTCTCCTGGGCACCCTATTCCCTGCACGAACACCGAGCACCGGCAGGCTCCACTAGGCTGCTAAGAAACTTCCAGGCCCGGAATCCTTTCCCAGTCACTCAGTGTATGCTGAGTGTAGGGCAACACACTGCACTCTTCCCTGGGAGAGCTAGATTTCCTCAGCACTCCAACAGCTCCAGGAACTGTGTTCTCTCACGTCCTACATGTCATGCCAATCTGCCTCATTGCCCTAGGCTGAGCGGCACTGAGAAACCAAAACTGCTTCGCATTCCTTCCACAAAGTCATACATTAAGACCCCATCCTTACAGGAGAAACTCGGCTTGCGTTCCTGCTGTAAACAAAGCACAGTTCTTCCTCTTACACTGCAGGGTTTTAGAAGAAGCTAAGCCCGAGAGCCTAGCAAGAGCGTTCCTTGGGGTAGGCGGTTGGCTACACGCAGAACTCCGTGCCAAATAAACTTTATTCAAGGAAGGGACCAGTGTGTAGCTAGAGTGTATACTTGGTAGAAATCACAAGGAGGTAGGCTGCGTGTTCGCTGGAAACAGGGCCTTATGGCACAAGCCTTGCTTTCCCATTTTGAATGCTCCATTCATGCTGCCTTGAAGCTACCTAAATAACAGTTTTAGGACGGGTCTCTAGTCACTGCAGGCAGGGCTCTGGGAAAGGAACGAGTCTTCTCTACATCAACAGGGTGCTTTCATAGCCTGGGTGGGAGCTCCTCCTGATACGCTCTAGAGCTAAAAGGAAACTTGACATGAGTCCTTTCCTCAAGGTAAAGCCTTGAATAGCCCTGCCGAAGTGGAAGCTTGGAGCAGAGTCCTTGAGGCATTAGCTTTAGGTCTGCTTTCTTTAACGTTAGTAAGCATTTCAGGAAACGGAGGACCTCGCCTGGGCACCCTATTCCCTGCACGAACACCGAGCACCGGCAGGCTCCACTAGGCTGCTAAGAAACTTCCAGGCCCGGAATCCTTTCCCAGTCACTCAGTGTATGCTGAGTGTAGGGCAACACACTGCACTCTTCCCTGGGAGAGCTAGATTTCCTCAGCACTCCAACAGCTCCAGGAACTGTGTTCTCTCACGTCCTACATGTCATGCCAATCTGCCTCATTGCCCTAGGCTGAGCGGCACTGAGAAACCAAAACTGCTTCGCATTCCTTCCACAAAGTCATACATTAAGACCCCATCCTTACAGGAGAAATTCAGCTTGCGTTCCTGCTGTAACCAAAGCACAGTTCTTCCTCTTACACTGCAGGGTTTTAGAAGAAGCTAAGCCCGATAGCCTAGCAAGAGCGCTCCTTGGGGGAGGCGTTTGGCTACACGCAGAACTCCGTGCCAAATAAACTTTATTCAAGGAAGGGACCAGTGTGTAGCTAGAGTGTCTACTTACTTGGTAGAAATCACATGGAGGTAGGCTACGTGTTCGCTGGAAACGGGGGCCTTATGGCACAAGCCTTGCTTTCCCATTTTGAGTGCTCCATTCATGCTGCCTTGAAGCTACCTAAATCACAGTTTAGGACGGGTCTCTAGTCACTGCAGGCAGGGCTCTGGGAAAGGAACAAGTGTTCTCTACATCAACAGGGTGCTTTCATAGCCTGGGTGGGAGCTCCTCCTGATACGCTCTAGAGCTAAAAGGAAACTTGACGTGAGTCCTTTCCTCAAGGTAAAGCCTTGAATAGCCCTGCCGAAGTGGAAGCTTGGAGCAGAGTCCTTGAGGCATTAGCTTTAGGTCTGCTTTCTTTAACGTTAGTAAGCATTTCAGGAAACGGAGGACCTCGCCTGGGCACCCTACTCCCTGCACGAACACCGAGCACCGGCAGGCTCCACTAGGCTGCTAAGAAACTTCCAGGCCCGGAATCCTTTCCCAGTCACTCAGTGTATGCTGAGTGTAGGGCAACACACTGCACTCTTCCCTGGGAGAGCTAGATTTCCTCAGCACTCCGACAGCTCCAGGAACTGTGTTCTCTCACGTCCTACATGTCATGCCAATCTGCCTCATTGCCCTAGGCTGAGCGGCACTGAGAAACCAAAACTGCTTCGCATTCCTTCCACAAAGTCATACATTAAGACCCCATCCTTACAGGAGAAATTTGGCTTGCGTTCCTGCTGTAAACAAAGCACAGTTCTTCCTCTTACACTGCAGGGTTTTAGAAGAAGCTAAGCCCGAGAGCCTAGCAAGAGCGTTCCTTGGGGGAGGCGGTTGGCTACACGCAGAACTCCGTGCCAAATAAACTTTATTCAAGGAAGGGACCAGTGTGTAGCTAGAGTGTATACTTGGTAGAAATCACAAGGAGGTAGGCTGCGTGTTCGCTGGAAACAGGGCCTTATGGCACAAGCCTTGCTTTCCCATTTTGAATGCTCCATTCATGCTACCTTGAAGCTACCTAAATCACAGTTTTAGGACGGGTCTCTAGTCACTGCAGGCAGGGCTCTGGGAAAGGAACGAGTCTTCTCTACATCAACAGGGTGCTTTCATAGCCTGGGTGGGAGCTCCTCCTGATACGCTCTAGAGCTAAAAGGAAACTTGACGTGAGTCCTTTCCTCAAGGTAAAGCCTTGAATAGCCCTGCCGAAGTGGAAGCTTGGAGCAGAGTCCTTGAGGCATTAGCTTTAGGTCTGCTTTCTTTAACGTTAGTAAGCATTTCAGGAAACGGAGGACCTCTCCTGGGCACCCTATTCCCTGCACGAACACCGAGCACCGGCAGGCTCCACTAGGCTGCTAAGAAACTTCCAGGCCCGGAAACCTTTCCCAGTCACTCAGTGTATGCTGAGTGTAGGGCAACACACTGCACTCTTCCCTGGGAGAGCTAGATTTCCTCAGCACTCCAACAGCTCCAGGAACTGTGTTCTCTCACGTCCTACATGTCATGCAAATCTGCCTCATTGCCCTAGGCTGAGCGGCACTGAGAAACCAAAACTGCTTCGCATTCCTTCCACAAAGTCATACATTAAGACCCCATCCTTACAGGAGAAATTCGGCTTGCGTTCCTGCTGTAAACAAAGCACAGTTCTTCCTCTTACACTGCAGGGTTTTAGAAGAAGCTAAGCCCGATAGCCTAGCAAGAGCGCTCCTTGGGGGAGGCGGTTGGCTACACGCAGAACTCCGTGCCAAATAAACTTTATTCAAGGAAGGGACCAGTGTGTAGCTAGAGTGTATACTTGGTAGAAATCACAAGGAGGTAGGCTGCGTGTTCGCTGGAAACAGGGCCTTATGGCACAAGCCTTGCTTTCCCATTTTGAATGCTCCATTCATGCTGCCTTGAAGCTACCTAAATCACAGTTTTAGGACGGGTCTCTAGTCACTGCAGGCAGGGCTCTGGGAAAGGAAAGAGTCTTCTCTACATCAACAGGGTGCTTTCATAGCCTGGGTGGGAGCTCCTCCTGATACGCTCTAGAGCTAAAAGGAAACTTGACGTGAGTCCTTTCCTCAAGGTAAAGCCTTGAATAGCCCTGCTGAAGTGGAAGCTTGGAGCAGAGTCCTTGAGGCATTAGCTTTAGGTCTGCTTTCTTTAACGTTAGTAAGCATTTCAGGAAACGGAGGACCTCGCCTGGGCACCCTATTCCCTGCACGAACACCGAGCACCGGCAGGCTCCACTAGGCTGCTAAGAAACTTCCAGGCCCGGAAACCTTTCCCAGTCAACTCAGTGTATGCTGAGTGTAGGGCAACACACTGCACTCTTCCCTGGGAGAGCTAGATTTCCTCAGCACTCCAACAGCTCCAGGAACTGTGTTCTCTCACGTCCTACATGTCATGCAAATCGGCCTCATTGCCCTAGGCTGAGCGGGACTGAGAAACCAATACTGCTTTGCATTCCTTCTACAAAGTCATACCTTAGGACCCCATCCTTACAGGAGAAAGTCAGCTTGCCTTGCTGCTGTAACCAAAGCACAGTTCTTCCTCTTACACTGCAGGGTTTTAGAAGAAGCTAAGCCCGAGAGCCTAGCAAGAGCGCTCCTTGGGGGAGGCGTTTGGCTACACGCAGAACTCCGTGCCAAATAAATTTTATTCAAGGAAGGGATCAGTGTGTAGCTAGACTGTCTACTTACTTGGTAGAAATCACATGGAGGTAGGCTACGTGTTCGCTGGAAACGGGGGCCTTATGGCACAAGCCTTGCTTTCCCATTTTGAGTGCTCCATTCATGCTGCCTTGAAGCTACCTAAATCACAGTTTAGGACGGGTCTCTAGTCACTGCAGGCAGGGCTCTGGGAAAGGAACAAGTGTTCTCTACATCAACAGGGTGCTTTCATAGCCTGGGTGGGAGCTCCTCCTGATACGCTCTAGAGCTAAAAGGAAACTTGACGTGAGTCCTTTCCTCAAGGTAAAGCCTTGAATAGCCCTGCCGAAGTGGAAGCTTGGAGCAGAGTCCTTGAGGCATTAGCTTTAGGTCTGCTTTCTTTAACGTTAGTAAGCATTTCAGGAAACGGAGGACCTCGCCTGGGCACCCTACTCCCTGCACGAACACCGAGCACCGGCAGGATCCACTAGGCTGCTAAGAAACTTCCAGGCCCGGAATCCTTTCCCAGTCACTCAGTGTATGCTGAGTGTAGGGCAACACACTGCACTCTTCCCTGGGAGAGCTAGATTTCCTCAGCACTCCAACAGCTCCAGGAACTGTGTTCTCTCACGTCCTACATGTCATGCAAATCTGCCTCATTGCCCTAGGCTGAGCGGCACTGAGAAACCAAAACTGCTTCGCATTCCTTCCACAAAGTCATACATTAAGACCCCATCCTTACAGGAGAAATTCGGCTTGCGTTCCTGCTGTAAACAAAGCACAGTTCTTCCTCTTACACTGCAGGGTTTTAGAAGAAGCTAAGCCCGAGAGCCTAGCAAGAGCGTTCCTTGTGGGAGGCGGTTGGCTACACGCAGAACTCCGTGCCAAATAAACTTTATTCAAGGAAGGGACCAGTGTGTAGCTAGAGTGTATACTTGGTAGAAATCACAAGGAGGTAGGCTGCGTGTTCGCTGGAAACAGGGCCTTATGGCACAAGCCTTGCTTTCCCATTTTGAATGCTCCATTCATGCTGCCTTGAAGCTACCTAAATCACAGTTTTAGGACGGGTCTCTAGTCACTGCAGGCAGGGCTCTGGGAAAGGAACGAGTCTTCTCTACATCAACAGGGTGCTTTCATAGCCTGGGTGGGAGCTCCTCCTGATACGCTCTAGAGCTAAAAGGAAACTTGACGTGAGTCCTTTCCTCAAGGTAAAGCCTTGAATAGCCCTGCCGAAGTGGAAGCTTGGAGCAGAGTCCTTGAGGCATTAGCTTTAGGTCTGCTTTCTTTAACGTTAGTAAGCATTTCAGGAAACGGAGGACCTCTCCTGGGCACCCTATTCCCTGCACGAACACCGAGCACCGGCAGGCTCCACTAGGCTGCTAAGAAACTTCCAGGCCCGGAAACCTTTCCCAGTCACTCAGTGTATGCTGAGTGTAGGGCAACACACTGCACTCTTCCCTGGGAGAGCTAGATTTCCTCAGCACTCCAACAGCTCCAGGAACTGTGTTCTCTCACGTCCTACATGTCATGCCAATCTGCCTCATTGCCCTAGGCTGAGCGGCACTGAGAAACCAAAACTGCTTCGCATTCCTTCCACAAAGTCATACATTAAGACCCCATCCTTACAGGAGAAATTCGGCTTGCGTTCCTGCTGTAAACAAAGCACAGTTCTTCCTCTTACACTGCAGGGTTTTAGAAGAAGCTAAGCCCGAGAGCCTAGCAAGAGCGTTCCTTGGGGGAGGCGGTTGGCTACACGCAGAACTCCGTGCCAAATAAACTTTATTCAAGGAAGGGACCAGTGTGTAGCTAGAGTGTATACTTGGTAGAAATCACAAGGAGGTAGGCTGCGTGTTCGCTGGAAACAGGGCCTTATGGCACAAGCCTTGCTTTCCCATTTTGAATACTCCATTCATGCTGCCTTGAAGCTACCTAAATCACAGTTTTAGGACGGGTCTCTAGTCACTGCAGGCAGGGCTCTGGGAAAGGAAAGAGTCTTCTCTACATCAACAGGGTGCTTTCATAGCCTGGGTGGGAGCTCCTCCTGATACGCTCTAGAGCTAAAAGGAAACTTGACGTGAGTCCTTTCCTCAAGGTAAAGCCTTGAATAGCCCTGCCGAAGTGGAAGCTTGGAGCAGAGTCCTTGAGGCATTAGCTTTAGGTCTGCTTTCTTTAACGTTAGTAAGCATTTCAGGAAACGGAGGACCTCGCCTGGGCACCCTATTCCCTGCACGAACACCGAGCACCGGCAGGCTCCACTAGGCTGCTAAGAAACTTCCAGGCCCGGAAACCTTTCCCAGTCAACTCAGTGTATGCTGAGTGTAGGGCAACACACTGCACTCTTCCCTGGGAGAGCTAGATTTCCTCAGCACTCCAACAGCTCCAGGAACTGTGTTCTCTCACGTCCTACATGTCATGCAAATCGGCCTCATTGCCCTAGGCTGAGCGGCACTGAGAAACCAAAACTGCTTTGCATTCCTTCTACAAAGTCATACCTTAGGACCCCATCCTTACAGGAGAAAGTCAGCTTGCCTTGCTGCTGTAACCAAAGCACAGTTCTTCCTCTTACACTGCAGGGTTTTAGAAGAAGCTAAGCCCGATAGCCTAGCAAGAGCGCTCCTTGGGGGAGGCGTTTGGCTACACGCAGAACTCCGTGCCAAATAAACTTTATTCAAGGAAGGGATCAGTGTGTAGCTAGAGTGTCTACTTACTTGGTAGAAATCACATGGAGGTAGGCTACGTGTTCGCTGGAAACGGGGGCCTTATGGCACAAGCCTTGCTTTCCCATTTTGAGTGCTCCATTCATGCTGCCTTGAAGCTACCTAAATCACAGTTTAGGACGGGTCTCTAGTCACTGCAGGCAGTGCTCTGGGAAAGGAACAAGTGTTCTCTACATCAACAGGGTGCTTTCATAGCCTGGGTGGGAGCTCCTCCTGATACGCTCTAGAGCTAAAAGGAAACTTGACGTGAGTCCTTTCCTCAAGGTAAAGCCTTGAATAGCCCTGCCGAAGTGGAAGCTTGGAGCAGAGTCCTTGAGGCATTAGCTTTAGGTCTGCTTTCTTTAACGTTAGTAAGCATTTCAGGAAACGGAGGACCTCTCCTGGGCACCCTATTCCCTGCACGAACACCGAGCACCGGCAGGCTCCACTAGGCTGCTAAGAAACTTCCAGGCCCGGAATCCTTTCCCAGTCACTCAGTGTATGCTGAGTGTAGGGCAACACACTGCACTCTTCCCTGGGAGAGCTAGATTTCCTCAGCACTCCAACAGCTCCAGGAACTGTGTTCTCTCACGTCCTACATGTCATGCAAATCTGCCTCATTGCCCTAGGCTGAGCGGCACTGAGAAACCAAAACTGCTTCGCATTCCTTCCACAAAGTCATACATTAAGACCCCATCCTTACAGGAGAAATTCGGCTTGCGTTCCTGCTGTAAACAAAGCACAGTTCTTCCTCTTACACTGCAGGGTTTTAGAAGAAGCTAAGCCCGAGAGCCTAGCAAGAGCGTTCCTTGTGGGAGGCGGTTGGCTACACGCAGAACTCCGTGCCAAATAAACTTTATTCAAGGAAGGGACCAGTGTGTAGCTAGAGTGTATACTTGGTAGAAATCACAAGGAGGTAGGCTGCGTGTTCGCTGGAAACAGGGCCTTATGGCACAAGCCTTGCTTTCCCATTTTGAATGCTCCATTCATGCTGCCTTGAAGCTACCTAAATCACAGTTTTAGGACGGGTCTCTAGTCACTGCAGGCAGGGCTCTGGGAAAGGAACGAGTCTTCTCTACATCAACAGGGTGCTTTCATAGCCTGGGTGGGAGCTCCTCCTGATACGCTCTAGAGCTAAAAGGAAACTTGACGTGAGTCCTTTCCTCAAGGTAAAGCCTTGAATAGCCCTGCCGAAGTGGAAGCTTGGAGCAGAGTCCTTGAGGCATTAGCTTTAGGTCTGCTTTCTTTAACGTTAGTAAGCATTTCAGGAAACGGAGGACCTCTCCTGGGCACCCTATTCCCTGCACGAACACCGAGCACCGGCAGGCTCCACTAGGCTGCTAAGAAACTTCCAGGCCCGGAAACCTTTCCCAGTCACTCAGTGTATGCTGAGTGTAGGGCAACACACTGCACTCTTCCCTGGGAGAGCTAGATTTCCTCAGCACTCCAACAGCTCCAGGAACTGTGTTCTCTCACGTCCTACATGTCATGCCAATCTGCCTCATTGCCCTAGGCTGAGCGGCACTGAGAAACCAAAACTGCTTCGCATTCCTTCCACAAAGTCATACATTAAGACCCCATCCTTACAGGAGAAATTCGGCTTGCGTTCCTGCTGTAAACAAAGCACAGTTCTTCCTCTTACACTGCAGGGTTTTAGAAGAAGCTAAGCCCGAGAGCCTAGCAAGAGCGTTCCTTGGGGGAGGCGGTTGGCTACACGCAGAACTCCGTGCCAAATAAACTTTATTCAAGGAAGGGACCAGTGTGTAGCTAGAGTGTATACTTGGTAGAAATCACAAGGAGGTAGGCTGCGTGTTCGCTGGAAACAGGGCCTTATGGCACAAGCCTTGCTTTCCCATTTTGAATACTCCATTCATGCTGCCTTGAAGCTACCTAAATCACAGTTTTAGGACGGGTCTCTAGTCACTGCAGGCAGGGCTCTGGGAAAGGAAAGAGTCTTCTCTACATCAACAGGGTGCTTTCATAGCCTGGGTGGGAGCTCCTCCTGATACGCTCTAGAGCTAAAAGGAAACTTGACGTGAGTCCTTTCCTCAAGGTAAAGCCTTGAATAGCCCTGCCGAAGTGGAAGCTTGGAGCAGAGTCCTTGAGGCATTAGCTTTAGGTCTGCTTTCTTTAACGTTAGTAAGCATTTCAGGAAACGGAGGACCTCGCCTGGGCACCCTATTCCCTGCACGAACACCGAGCACCGGCAGGCTCCACTAGGCTGCTAAGAAACTTCCAGGCCCGGAAACCTTTCCCAGTCAACTCAGTGTATGCTGAGTGTAGGGCAACACACTGCACTCTTCCCTGGGAGAGCTAGATTTCCTCAGCACTCCAACAGCTCCAGGAACTGTGTTCTCTCACGTCCTACATGTCATGCAAATCGGCCTCATTGCCCTAGGCTGAGCGGCACTGAGAAACCAAAACTGCTTTGCATTCCTTCTACAAAGTCATACCTTAGGACCCCATCCTTACAGGAGAAAGTCAGCTTGCCTTGCTGCTGTAACCAAAGCACAGTTCTTCCTCTTACACTGCAGGGTTTTAGAAGAAGCTAAGCCCGATAGCCTAGCAAGAGCGCTCCTTGGGGGAGGCGTTTGGCTACACGCAGAACTCCGTGCCAAATAAACTTTATTCAAGGAAGGGATCAGTGTGTAGCTAGAGTGTCTACTTACTTGGTAGAAATCACATGGAGGTAGGCTACGTGTTCGCTGGAAACGGGGGCCTTATGGCACAAGCCTTGCTTTCCCATTTTGAGTGCTCCATTCATGCTGCCTTGAAGCTACCTAAATCACAGTTTAGGACGGGTCTCTAGTCACTGCAGGCAGTGCTCTGGGAAAGGAACAAGTGTTCTCTACATCAACAGGGTGCTTTCATAGCCTGGGTGGGAGCTCCTCCTGATACGCTCTAGAGCTAAAAGGAAACTTGACGTGAGTCCTTTCCTCAAGGTAAAGCCTTGAATAGCCCTGCCGAAGTGGAAGCTTGGAGCAGAGTCCTTGAGGCATTAGCTTTAGGTCTGCTTTCTTTAACGTTAGTAAGCATTTCAGGAAACGGAGGACCTCTCCTGGGCACCCTATTCCCTGCACGAACACCGAGCACCGGCAGGCTCCACTAGGCTGCTAAGAAACTTCCAGGCCCGGAATCCTTTCCCAGTCACTCAGTGTATGCTGAGTGTAGGGCAACACACTGCACTCTTCCCTGGGAGAGCTAGATTTCCTCAGCACTCCAACAGCTCCAGGAACTGTGTTCTCTCACGTCCTACATGTCATGCAAATCTGCCTCATTGCCCTAGGCTGAGCGGCACTGAGAAACCAAAACTGCTTCGCATTCCTTCCACAAAGTCATACATTAAGACCCCATCCTTACAGGAGAAATTCGGCTTGCGTTCCTGCTGTAAACAAAGCACAGTTCTTCCTCTTACACTGCAGGGTTTTAGAAGAAGCTAAGCCCGATAGCCTAGCAAGAGCGCTCCTTGGGGGAGGCGGTTGGCTACACGCAGAACTCCGTGCCAAATAAACTTTATTCAAGGAAGGGACCAGTGTGTAGCTAGAGTGTATACTTGGTAGAAATCACAAGGAGGTAGGCTGCGTGTTCGCTGGAAACAGGGCCTTATGGCACAAGCCTTGCTTTCCCATTTTGAATGCTCCATTCATGCTGCCTTGAAGCTACCTAAATAACAGTTTTAGGACGGGTCTCTAGTCACTGCAGGCAGGGCTCTGGGAAAGGAAAGAGTCTTCTCTACATCAACAGGGTGCTTTCATAGCCTGGGTGGGAGCTCCTCCTGATACGCTCTAGAGCTAAAAGGAAACTTGACGTGAGTCCTTTCCTCAAGGTAAAGCCTTGAATAGCCCTGCCGAAGTGGAAGCTTGGAGCAGAGTCCTTGAGGCATTAGCTTTAGGTCTGCTTTCTTTAACGTTAGTAAGCATTTCAGGAAACGGAGGACCTCGCCTGGGCACCCTATTCCCTGCACGAACACCGAGCACCGGCAGGCTCCACTAGGCTGCTAAGAAACTTCCAGGCCCGGAAACCTTTCCCAGTCAACTCAGTGTATGCTGAGTGTAGGGCAACACACTGCACTCTTCCCTGGGAGAGCTAGATTTCCTCAGCACTCCAACAGCTCCAGGAACTGTGTTCTCTCACGTCCTACATGTCATGCAAATCTGCCTCATTGCCCTAGGCTGAGCGGCACTGAGAAACCAAAACTGCTTTGCATTCCTTCTACAAAGTCATACCTTAGGACCCCATCCTTACAGGAGAAAGTCAGCTTGCCTTGCTGCTGTAACCAAAGCAAAGTTCTTCCTCTTACACTGCAGGGTTTTAGAAGAAGCTAAGCCCGATAGCCTAGCAAGAGCGCTCCTTGGGGGAGGCGTTTGGCTACACGCAGAACTCCGTGCCAAATAAACTTTATTCAAGGAAGGGACCAGTGTGTAGCTAGAGTGTCTACTTACTTGGTAGAAATCACATGGAGGTAGGCTACGTGTTCGCTGGAAACGGGGGCCTTATGGCACAAGCCTTGCTTTCCCATTTTGAGTGCTCCATTCATGCTGCCTTGAAGCTACCTAAATCACAGTTTAGGACGGGTCTCTAGTCACTGCAGGCAGGGCTCTGGGAAAGGAACAAGTGTTCTCTACATCAACAGGGTGCTTTCATAGCCTGGGTGGGAGCTCCTCCTGATACGCTCTAGAGCTAAAAGGAAACTTGACGTGAGTCCTTTCCTCAAGGTAAAGCCTTGAATAGCCCTGCCGAAGTGGAAGCTTGGAGCAGAGTCCTTGAGGCATTAGCTTTAGGTCTGCTTTCTTTAACGTTAGTAAGCATTTCAGGAAACGGAGGACCTCGCCTGGGCACCCTACTCCCTGCACGAACACCGAGCACCGGCAGGCTCCACTAGGCTGCTAAGAAACTTCCAGGCCCGGAATCCTTTCCCAGTCACTCAGTGTATGCTGAGTGTAGGGCAACACACTGCACTCTTCCCTGGGAGAGCTAGATTTCCTCAGCACTCCGACAGCTCCAGGAACTGTGTTCTCTCACGTCCTACATGTCATGCCAATCTGCCTCATTGCCCTAGGCTGAGCGGCACTGAGAAACCAAAACTGCTTCGCATTCCTTCCACAAAGTCATACATTAAGACCCCATCCTTACAGGAGAAATTCGGCTTGCGTTCCTGCTGTAAACAAAGCACAGTTCTTCCTCTTACACTGCAGGGTTTTAGAAGAAGCTAAGCCCGAGAGCCTAGCAAGAGCGTTCCTTGGGGGAGGCGGTTGGCTACACGCAGAACTCCGTGCCAAATAAACTTTATTCAAGGAAGGGACCAGTGTGTAGCTAGAGTGTATACTTGGTAGAAATCACAAGGAGGTAGGCTGCGTGTTCGCTGGAAACAGGGCCTTATGGCACAAGCCTTGCTTTCCCATTTTGAATGCTCCATTCATGCTGCCTTGAAGCTACCTAAATCACAGTTTTAGGACGGGTCTCTAGTCACTGCAGGCAGGGCTCTGGGAAAGGAACGAGTCTTCTCTACATCAACAGGGTGCTTTCATAGCCTGGGTGGGAGCTCCTCCTGATACGCTCTAGAGCTAAAAGGAAACTTGACGTGAGTCCTTTCCTCAAGGTAAAGCCTTGAATAGCCCTGCCGAAGTGGAAGCTTGGAGCAGAGTCCTTGAGGCATTAGCTTTAGGTCTGCTTTCTTTAACGTTAGTAAGCATTTCAGGAAACGGAGGACCTCGCCTGGGCACCCTATTCCCTGCACGAACACCGAGCACCGGCAGGCTCCACTAGGCTGCTAAGAAACTTCCAGGCCCGGAAACCTTTCCCAGTCACTCAGTGTATGCTGAGTGTAGGGCAACACACTGCACTCTTCCCTGGGAGAGCTAGATTTCCTCAGCACTCCAACAGCTCCAGGAACTGTGTTCTCTCACGTCCTACATGTCATGCCAATCTGCCTCATTGCCCTAGGCTGAGCGGCACTGAGAAACCAAAACTGCTTCGCATTCCTTCCACAAAGTCATACATTAAGACCCCATCCTTACAGGAGAAATTCGGCTTGCGTTCCTGCTGTAAACAAAGCACAGTTCTTCCTCTTACACTGCAGGGTTTTAGAAGAAGCTAAGCCCGAGAGCCTAGCAAGAGCGTTCCTTGGGGGAGGCGGTTGGCTACACGCAGAACTCCGTGCCAAATAAACTTTATTCAAGGAAGGGACCAGTGTGTAGCTAGAGTGTATACTTGGTAGAAATCACAAGGAGGTAGGCTGCGTGTTCGCTGGAAACAGGGCCTTATGGCACAAGCCTTGCTTTCCCATTTTGAATACTCCATTCATGCTGCCTTGAAGCTACCTAAATCACAGTTTTAGGACGGGTCTCTAGTCACTGCAGGCAGGGCTCTGGGAAAGGAAAGAGTCTTCTCTACATCAACAGGGTGCTTTCATAGCCTGGGTGGGAGCTCCTCCTGATACGCTCTAGAGCTAAAAGGAAACTTGACGTGAGTCCTTTCCTCAAGGTAAAGCCTTGAATAGCCCTGCCGAAGTGGAAGCTTGGAGCAGAGTCCTTGAGGCATTAGCTTTAGGTCTGCTTTCTTTAACGTTAGTAAGCATTTCAGGAAACGGAGGACCTCGCCTGGGCACCCTATTCCCTGCACGAACACCGAGCACCGGCAGGCTCCACTAGGCTGCTAAGAAACTTCCAGGCCCGGAAACCTTTCCCAGTCAACTCAGTGTATGCTGAGTGTAGGGCAACACACTGCACTCTTCCCTGGGAGAGCTAGATTTCCTCAGCACTCCAACAGCTCCAGGAACTGTGTTCTCTCACGTCCTACATGTCATGCAAATCGGCCTCATTGCCCTAGGCTGAGCGGCACTGAGAAACCAAAACTGCTTTGCATTCCTTCTACAAAGTCATACCTTAGGACCCCATCCTTACAGGAGAAAGTCAGCTTGCCTTGCTGCTGTAACCAAAGCACAGTTCTTCCTCTTACACTGCAGGGTTTTAGAAGAAGCTAAGCCCGATAGCCTAGCAAGAGCGCTCCTTGGGGGAGGCGTTTGGCTACACGCAGAACTCCGTGCCAAATAAACTTTATTCAAGGAAGGGATCAGTGTGTAGCTAGAGTGTCTACTTACTTGGTAGAAATCACATGGAGGTAGGCTACGTGTTCGCTGGAAACGGGGGCCTTATGGCACAAGCCTTGCTTTCCCATTTTGAGTGCTCCATTCATGCTGCCTTGAAGCTACCTAAATCACAGTTTAGGACGGGTCTCTAGTCACTGCAGGCAGTGCTCTGGGAAAGGAACAAGTGTTCTCTACATCAACAGGGTGCTTTCATAGCCTGGGTGGGAGCTCCTCCTGATACGCTCTAGAGCTAAAAGGAAACTTGACGTGAGTCCTTTCCTCAAGGTAAAGCCTTGAATAGCCCTGCCGAAGTGGAAGCTTGGAGCAGAGTCCTTGAGGCATTAGCTTTAGGTCTGCTTTCTTTAACGTTAGTAAGCATTTCAGGAAACGGAGGACCTCTCCTGGGCACCCTATTCCCTGCACGAACACCGAGCACCGGCAGGCTCCACTAGGCTGCTAAGAAACTTCCAGGCCCGGAATCCTTTCCCAGTCACTCAGTGTATGCTGAGTGTAGGGCAACACACTGCACTCTTCCCTGGGAGAGCTAGATTTCCTCAGCACTCCAACAGCTCCAGGAACTGTGTTCTCTCACGTCCTACATGTCATGCAAATCTGCCTCATTGCCCTAGGCTGAGCGGCACTGAGAAACCAAAACTGCTTCGCATTCCTTCCACAAAGTCATACATTAAGACCCCATCCTTACAGGAGAAATTCGGCTTGCGTTCCTGCTGTAAACAAAGCACAGTTCTTCCTCTTACACTGCAGGGTTTTAGAAGAAGCTAAGCCCGATAGCCTAGCAAGAGCGCTCCTTGGGGGAGGCGGTTGGCTACACGCAGAACTCCGTGCCAAATAAACTTTATTCAAGGAAGGGACCAGTGTGTAGCTAGAGTGTATACTTGGTAGAAATCACAAGGAGGTAGGCTGCGTGTTCGCTGGAAACAGGGCCTTATGGCACAAGCCTTGCTTTCCCATTTTGAATGCTCCATTCATGCTGCCTTGAAGCTACCTAAATCACAGTTTTAGGACGGGTCTCTAGTCACTGCAGGCAGGGCTCTGGGAAAGGAAAGAGTCTTCTCTACATCAACAGGGTGCTTTCATAGTCTGGGTGGGAGCTCCTCCTGATACGCTCTAGAGCTAAAAGGAAACTTGACGTGAGTCCTTTCCTCAAGGTAAAGCCTTGAATAGCCCTGCCGAAGTGGAAGCTTGGAGCAGAGTCCTTGAGGCATTAGCTTTAGGTCTGCTTTCTTTAACGTTAGTAAGCATTTCAGGAAACGGAGGACCTCGCCTGGGCACCCTATTCCCTGCACGAACACCGAGCACCGGCAGGCTCCACTAGGCTGCTATGAAACTTCCAGGCCCGGAAACCTTTCCCAGTCAACTCAGTGTATGCTGAGTGTAGGGCAACACACTGCACTCTTCCCTGGGAGAGCTAGATTTCCTCAGCACTCCAACAGCTCCAGGAACTGTGTTCTCTCACGTCCTACATGTCATGCAAATCGGCCTCATTGCCCTAGGCTGAGCGGCACTGAGAAACCAAAACTGCTTTGCATTCCTTCTACAAAGTCATACCTTAGGACCCCATCCTTACAGGAGAAAGTCAGCTTGCCTTGCTGCTGTAACCAAAGCACAGTTCTTCCTCTTACACTGCAGGGTTTTAGAAGAAGCTAAGCCCGATAGCCTAGCAAGAGCGCTCCTTGGGGGAGGCGTTTGGCTACACGCAGAACACCGTGCCAAATAAACTTTATTCAAGGAAGGGATCAGTGTGTAGCTAGAGTGTCTACTTACTTGGTAGAAATCACATGGAGGTAGGCTACGTGTTCGCTGGAAACGGGGGCCTTATGGCACAAGTCTTGCTTTCCCATTTTGAGTGCTCCATTCATGCTGCCTTGAAGCTACCTAAATCACAGTTTAGGACGGGTCTCTAGTCACTGCAGGCAGTGCTCTGGGAAAGGAACAAGTGTTCTCTACATCAACAGGGTGCTTTCATAGCCTGGGTGGGAGCTCCTCCTGATACGCTCTAGAGCTAAAAGGAAACTTGACGTGAGTCCTTTCCTCAAGGTAAAGCCTTGAATAGCCCTGCCGAAGTGGAAGCTTGGAGCAGAGTCCTTGAGGCATTAGCTTTAGGTCTGCTTTCTTTAACGTTAGTAAGCATTTCAGGAAACGGAGGACCTCTCCTGGGCACCCTATTCCCTGCACGAACACCGAGCACCGGCAGGCTCCAGTAGGCTGCTAAGAAACTTCCAGGCCCGGAATCCTTTCCCAGTCACTCAGTGTATGCTGAGTGTAGGGCAACACACTGCACTCTTCCCTGGGAGAGCTAGATTTCCTCAGCACTCCAACAGCTCCAGGAACTGTGTTCTCTCACGTCCTACATGTCATGCAAATCTGCCTCATTGCCCTAGGCTGAGCGGCACTGAGAAACCAAAACTGCTTTGCATTCCTTCTACAAAGTCATACCTTAGGACCCCATCCTTACAGGAGAAAGTCAGCTTGCCTTGCTGCTGTAACCAAAGCACAGTTCTTCCTCTTACACTGCAGGGTTTTAGAAGAAGCTAAGCCCGATAGCCTAGCAAGAGCGCTCCTTGGGGGAGGCGTTTGGCTACACGCAGAACTCCGTGCCAAATAAACTTTATTCAAGGAAGGGACCAGTGTGTAGCTAGAGTGTCTACTTACTTGGTAGAAATCGCATGGAGGTAGGCTACGTGTTCGCTGGAAACGGGGGCCTTTTGGCACAAGCCTTGCTTTCCCATTTTGACTGCTCCATTCATGCTGCCTTGAAGCTACCTAAGTCACAGTTTAGGACGGGTCTCTAGTCACTGCAGGCAGGGCTCTGGGAAAGGAACAAGTGTTCTCTACATCAACAGGGTGCTTTCATAGCCTGGGTGGGAGCTCCTCCTGATACGCTCTAGAGCTAAAAGGAAACTTGACGTGAGTCCTTTCCTCAAGGTAAAGCCTTGAATAGCCCTGCCGAAGTGGAAGCTTGGAGCAGAGTCCTTGAGGCATTAGCTTTAGGTCTGCTTTCTTTAACGTTAGTAAGCATTTCAGGAAACGGAGGACCTCGCCTGGGCACCCTATTCCCTGCACGAACACCGAGCACCGGCAGGCTCCACTAGGCTGCTAAGAAACTTCCAGGCCCGGAATCCTTTCCCAGTCACTCAGTGTATGCTGAGTGTAGGGCAACACACTGCACTCTTCCCTGGGAGAGCTAGATTTCCTCAGCACTCCAACAGCTCCAGGAACTGTGTTCTCTCACGTCCTACATGTCATGCCAATCTGCCTCATTGCCCTAGGCTGAGCGGCACTGAGAAACCAAAACTGCTTCGCATTCCTTCCACAAAGTCATACATTAAGACCCCATCCTTACAGGAGAAATTCGGCTTGCGTTCCTGCTGTAAACAAAGCACAGTTCTTCCTCTTACACTGCAGGGTTTTAGAAGAAGCTAAGCCCGAGAGCCTAGCAAGAGCGTTCCTTGGGGGAGGCGGTTGGCTACACGCAGAACTCCGTGCCAAATAAACTTTATTCAAGGAAGGGACCAGTGTGTAGCTAGAGTGTATACTTGGTAGAAATCACAAGGAGGTAGGCTGCGTGTTCGCTGGAAACAGGGCCTTATGGCACAAGCCTTGCTTTCCCATTTTGAATGCTCCATTCATGCTGCCTTGAAGCTACCTAAATAACAGTTTTAGGACGGGTCTCTAGTCACTGCAGGCAGGGCTCTGGGAAAGGAACGAGTCTTCTCTACATCAACAGGGTGCTTTCATAGCCTGGGTGGGAGCTCCTCCTGATACGCTCTAGAGCTAAAAGGAAACTTGACGTGAGTCCTTTCCTCAAGGTAAAGCCTTGAATAGCCCTGCCGAAGTGGAAGCTTGGAGCAGAGTCCTTGAGGCATTAGCTTTAGGTCTGCTTTCTTTAACGTTAGTAAGCATTTCAGGAAACGGAGGACCTCGCCTGGGCACCCTATTCCCTGCACGAACACCGAGCACCGGCAGGCTCCACTAGGCTGCTAAGAAACTTCCAGGCCCGGAATCCTTTCCCAGTCACTCAGTGTATGCTGAGTGTAGGGCAACACACTGCACTCTTCCCTGGGAGAGCTAGATTTCCTCAGCACTCCAACAACTCCAGGAACTGTGTTCTCTCACGTCCTACATGTCATGCAAATCGGCCTCATTGCCCTAGGCTGAGCGGCACTGAGAAACCAAAACTGCTTTGCATTCCTTCTACAAAGTCATACCTTAGGACCCCATCCTTACAGGAGAAAGTCAGCTTGCCTTGCTGCTGTAACCAAAGCACAGTTCTTCCTCTTACACTGCAGGGTTTTAGAAGAAGCTAAGCCCGATAGCCTAGCAAGAGCGCTCCTTGGGGGAGGCGTTTGGCTACACGCAGAACTCCGTGCCAAATAAACTTTATTCAAGGAAGGGACCAGTGTGTAGCTAGAGTGTCTACTTACTTGGTAGAAATCACATGGAGGTAGGCTACGTGTTCGCTGGAAACGGGGGCCTTATGGCACAAGCCTTGCTTTCCCATTTTGAGTGCTCCATTTATGCTGCCTTGAAGCTACCTAAATAACAGTTTTAGGACGGGTCTCTAGTCACTGCAGGCAGGGCTCTGGGAAAGGAACGAGTCTTCTCTACATCAACAGGGTGCTTTCATAGCCTGGGTGGGAGCTCCTCCTGATACGCTCTAGAGCTAAAAGGAAACTTGACGTGAGTCCTTTCCTCAAGGTAAAGCCTTGAATAGCCCTGCCGAAGTGGAAGCTTGGAGCAGAGTCCTTGAGGCATTAGCTTTAGGTCTGCTTTCTTTAACGTTAGTAAGCATTTCAGGAAACGGAGGACCTCGCCTGGGCACCCTATTCCCTGCACGAACACCGAGCACCGGCAGGCTCCACTAGGCTGCTAAGAAACTTCCAGGCCCGGAATCCTTTCCCAGTCACTCAGTGTATGCTGAGTGTAGGGCAACACACTGCACTCTTCCCTGGGAGAGCTAGATTTCCTCAGCATTCCAACAGCTCCAGGAACTGTGTTCTCTCACGTCCTACATGTCATGCCAATCTGCCTCATTGCCCTAGGCTGAGCGGCACTGAGAAACCAAAACTGCTTCGCATTCCTTCCACAAAGTCATACATTAAGACCCCATCCTTACAGGAGAAATTCGGCTTGCGTTCCTGCTGTAAACAAAGCACAGTTCTTCCTCTTACACTGCAGGGTTTTAGAAGAAGCTAAGCCCGAGAGCCTAGCAAGAGCGTTCCTTGGGGGAGGCGGTTGGCTACACGCAGAACTCCGTGCCAAATAAACTTTATTCAAGGAAGGGACCAGTGTGTAGCTAGAGTGTATACTTGGTAGAAATCACAAGGAGGTAGGCTGCGTGTTCGCTGGAAACAGGGCCTTATGGCACAAGCCTTGCTTTCCCATTTTGAGTGCTCCATTCATGCTGCATTGAAGCTACCTAAATCACAGTTTAGGACGGGTCCCTAGTCACTGCAGGCAGGGCTCTGGGAAAGGAACAAGTGTTCTCTACATCAACAGGGTGCTTTCATAGCCTGGGTGGGAGCTCCTCCTGATACGCTCTAGAGCTAAAAGGAAACTTGACGTGAGTCCTTTCCTCAAGGTAAAGCCTTGAATAGCCCTGCCGAAGTGGAAGCTTGGAGCAGAGTCCTTGAGGCATTAGCTTTAGGTCTGCTTTCTTTAACGTTAGTAAGCATTTCAGGAAACGGAGGAGCTCTCCTGGGCACCCTATTCCCTGCACGAACACCGAGCACCGGCAGGCTCCACTAGGCTGCTAAGAAACTTCCAGGCCCGGAATCCTTTCCCAGTCACTCAGTGTATGCTGAGTGTAGGGCAACACACTGCACTCTTCCCTGGGAGAGCTAGATTTCCTCAGCACTCCAACAGCTCCAGGAACTGTGTTCTCTCACGTCCTACATGTCATGCCAATCTGCCTCATTGCCCTAGGCTGAGCGGCACTGAGAAACCAAAACTGCTTCGCATTCCTTCCACAAAGTCATACATTAAGACCCCATCCTTACAGGAGAAATTCGGCTTGCGTTCCTGCTGTAAACAAAGCACAGTTCTTCCTCTTACACTGCAGGGTTTTAGAAGAAGCTAAGCCCGAGAGCCTAGCAAGAGCGTTCCTTGGGGGAGGCGGTTGGCTACACGCAGAACTCCGTGCCAAATAAACTTTATTCAAGGAAGGGACCAGTGTGTAGCTAGAGTGTATACTTGGTAGAAATCACAAGGAGGTAGGCTGCGTGTTCGCTGGAAACAGGGCCTTATGGCACAAGCCTTGCTTTCCCATTTTGAATGCTCCATTCATGCTGCCTTGAAGCTACCTAAATAACAGTTTTAGGACGGGTCTCTAGTCACTGCAGGCAGGGCTCTGGGAAAGGAACGAGTCTTCTCTACATCAACAGGGTGCTTTCATAGCCTGGGTGGGAGCTCCTCCTGATACGCTCTAGAGCTAAAAGGAAACTTGACATGAGTCCTTTCCTCAAGGTAAAGCCTTGAATAGCCCTGCCGAAGTGGAAGCTTGGAGCAGAGTCCTTGAGGCATTAGCTTTAGGTCTGCTTTCTTTAACGTTAGTAAGCATTTCAGGAAACGGAGGACCTCGCCTGGGCACCCTATTCCCTGCACGAACACCGAGCACCGGCAGGCTCCACTAGGCTGCTAAGAAACTTCCAGGCCCGGAATCCTTTCCCAGTCACTCAGTGTATGCTGAGTGTAGGGCAACACACTGCACTCTTCCCTGGGAGAGCTAGATTTCCTCAGCACTCCAACAGCTCCAGGAACTGTGTTCTCTCACGTCCTACATGTCATGCCAATCTGCCTCATTGCCCTAGGCTGAGCGGCACTGAGAAACCAAAACTGCTTCGCATTCCTTCCACAAAGTCATACATTAAGACCCCATCCTTACAGGAGAAATTCAGCTTGCGTTCCTGCTGTAACCAAAGCACAGTTCTTCCTCTTACACTGCAGGGTTTTAGAAGAAGCTAAGCCCGATAGCCTAGCAAGAGCGCTCCTTGGGGGAGGCGTTTGGCTACACGCAGAACTCCGTGCCAAATAAACTTTATTCAAGGAAGGGACCAGTGTGTAGCTAGAGTGTCTACTTACTTGGTAGAAATCACATGGAGGTAGGCTACGTGTTCGCTGGAAACGGGGGCCTTATGGCACAAGCCTTGCTTTCCCATTTTGAGTGCTCCATTCATGCTGCCTTGAAGCTACCTAAATCACAGTTTAGGACGGGTCTCTAGTCACTGCAGGCAGGGCTCTGGGAAAGGAACAAGTGTTCTCTACATCAACAGGGTGCTTTCATAGCCTGGGTGGGAGCTCCTCCTGATACGCTCTAGAGCTAAAAGGAAACTTGACGTGAGTCCTTTCCTCAAGGTAAAGCCTTGAATAGCCCTGCCGAAGTGGAAGCTTGGAGCAGAGTCCTTGAGGCATTAGCTTTAGGTCTGCTTTCTTTAACGTTAGTAAGCATTTCAGGAAACGGAGGACCTCGCCTGGGCACCCTACTCCCTGCACGAACACCGAGCACCGGCAGGCTCCACTAGGCTGCTAAGAAACTTCCAGGCCCGGAATCCTTTCCCAGTCACTCAGTGTATGCTGAGTGTAGGGCAACACACTGCACTCTTCCCTGGGAGAGCTAGATTTCCTCAGCACTCCGACAGCTCCAGGAACTGTGTTCTCTCACGTCCTACATGTCATGCCAATCTGCCTCATTGCCCTAGGCTGAGCGGCACTGAGAAACCAAAACTGCTTCGCATTCATTCCACAAAGTCATACATTAAGACCCCATCCTTACAGGAGAAATTCGGCTTGCGTTCCTGCTGTAAACAAAGCACAGTTCTTCCTCTTACACTGCAGGGTTTTAGAAGAAGCTAAGCCCGAGAGCCTAGCAAGAGCGTTCCTTGGGGGAGGCGGTTGGCTACACGCAGAACTCCGTGCCAAATAAACTTTATTCAAGGAAGGGACCAGTGTGTAGCTAGAGTGTATACTTGGTAGAAATCACAAGGAGGTAGGCTGCGTGTTCGCTGGAAACAGGGCCTTATGGCACAAGCCTTGCTTTCCCATTTTGAATGCTCCATTCATGCTGCCTTGAAGCTACCTAAATCACAGTTTTAGGACGGGTCTCTAGTCACTGCAGGCAGGGCTCTGGGAAAGGAAAGAGTCTTCTCTACATCAACAGGGTGCTTTCATAGCCTGGGTGGGAGCTCCTCCTGATACGCTCTAGAGCTAAAAGGAAACTTGACGTGAGTCCTTTCCTCAAGGTAAAGCCTTGAATAGCCCTGCTGAAGTGGAAGCTTGGAGCAGAGTCCTTGAGGCATTAGCTTTAGGTCTGCTTTCTTTAACGTTAGTAAGCATTTCAGGAAACGGAGGACCTCGCCTGGGCACCCTATTCCCTGCACGAACACCGAGCACCGGCAGGCTCCACTAGGCTGCTAAGAAACTTCCAGGCCCGGAAACCTTTCCCAGTCAACTCAGTGTATGCTGAGTGTAGGGCAACACACTGCACTCTTCCCTGGGAGAGCTAGATTTCCTCAGCACTCCAACAGCTCCAGGAACTGTGTTCTCTCACGTCCTACATGTCATGCAAATCGGCCTCATTGCCCTAGGCTGAGCGGGACTGAGAAACCAAAACTGCTTTGCATTCCTTCTACAAAGTCATACCTTAGGACCCCATCCTTACAGGAGAAAGTCAGCTTGCCTTGCTGCTGTAACCAAAGCACAGTTCTTCCTCTTACACTGCAGGGTTTTAGAAGAAGCTAAGCCCGATAGCCTAGCAAGAGCGCTCCTTGGGGGAGGCGTTTGGCTACACGCAGAACTCCGTGCCAAATAAATTTTATTCAAGGAAGGGATCAGTGTGTAGCTAGAGTGTCTACTTACTTGGTAGAAATCACATGGAGGTAGGCTACGTGTTCGCTGGAAACGGGGGCCTTATGGCACAAGCCTTGCTTTCCCATTTTGAGTGCTCCATTCATGCTGCCTTGAAGCTACCTAAATCACAGTTTAGGACGGGTCTCTAGTCACTGCAGGCAGGGCTCTGGGAAAGGAACAAGTGTTCTCTACATCAACAGGGTGCTTTCATAGCCTGGGTGGGAGCTCCTCCTGATACGCTCTAGAGCTAAAAGGAAACTTGACGTGAGTCCTTTCCTCAAGGTAAAGCCTTGAATAGCCCTGCCGAAGTGGAAGCTTGGAGCAGAGTCCTTGAGGCATTAGCTTTAGGTCTGCTTTCTTTAACGTTAGTAAGCATTTCAGGAAACGGAGGACCTCGCCTGGGCACCCTACTCCCTGCACGAACACCGAGCACCGGCAGGCTCCACTAGGCTGCTAAGAAACTTCCAGGCCCGGAATCCTTTCCCAGTCACTCAGTGTATGCTGAGTGTAGGGCAACACACTGCACTCTTCCCTGGGAGAGCTAGATTTCCTCAGCACTCCAACAGCTCCAGGAACTGTGTTCTCTCACGTCCTACATGTCATGCAAATCTGCCTCATTGCCCTAGGCTGAGCGGCACTGAGAAACCAAAACTGCTTCGCATTCCTTCCACAAAGTCATACATTAAGACCCCATCCTTACAGGAGAAATTCGGCTTGCGTTCCTGCTGTAAACAAAGCACAGTTCTTCCTCTTACACTGCAGGGTTTTAGAAGAAGCTAAGCCCGAGAGCCTAGCAAGAGCGCTCCTTGGGGGAGGCGGTTGGCTACACGCAGAACTCCGTGCCAAATAAACTTTATTCAAGGAAGGGACCAGTGTGTAGCTAGAGTGTATACTTGGTAGAAATCACAAGGAGGTAGGCTGCGTGTTCGCTGGAAACAGGGCCTTATGGCACAAGCCTTGCTTTCCCATTTTGAATGCTCCATTCATGCTGCCTTGAAGCTACCTAAATCACAGTTTTAGGACGGGTCTCTAGTCACTGCAGGCAGGGCTCTGGGAAAGGAACGAGTCTTCTCTACATCAACAGGGTGCTTTCATAGCCTGGGTGGGAGCTCCTCCTGATACGCTCTAGAGCTAAAAGGAAACTTGACGTGAGTCCTTTCCTCAAGGTAAAGCCTTGAATAGCCCTGCCGAAGTGGAAGCTTGGAGCAGAGTCCTTGAGGCATTAGCTTTAGGTCTGCTTTCTTTAACGTTAGTAAGCATTTCAGGAAACGGAGGACCTCGCCTGGGCACCCTATTCCCTGCACGAACACCGAGCACCGGCAGGCTCCACTAGGCTGCTAAGAAACTTCCAGGCCCGGAAACCTTTCCCAGTCACTCAGTGTATGCTGAGTGTAGGGCAACACACTGCACTCTTCCCTGGGAGAGCTAGATTTCCTCAGCACTCCAACAGCTCCAGGAACTGTGTTCTCTCACGTCCTACATGTCATGCAAATCGGCCTCATTGCCCTAGGCTGAGCGGCACTGAGAAACCAAAACTGCTTTGCATTCCTTCTACAAAGTCATACCTTAGGACCCCATCCTTACAGGAGAAAGTCAGCTTGCCTTGCTGCTGTAACCAAAGCACAGTTCTTCCTCTTACACTGCAGGGTTTTAGAAGAAGCTAAGCCCGATAGCCTAGCAAGAGCGCTCCTTGGGGGAGGCGTTTGGCTACACGCAGAACTCCGTGCCAAATAAACTTTATTCAAGGAAGGGATCAGTGTGTAGCTAGAGTGTCTACTTACTTGGTAGAAATCACATGGAGGTAGGCTACGTGTTCGCTGGAAACGGGGGCCTTATGGCACAAGCCTTGCTTTCCCATTTTGAGTGCTCCATTCATGCTGCCTTGAAGCTACCTAAATCACAGTTTAGGACGGGTCTCTAGTCACTGCAGGCAGTGCTCTGGGAAAGGAACAAGTGTTCTCTACATCAACAGGGTGCTTTCATAGCCTGGGTGGGAGCTCCTCCTCATACGCTCTAGAGCTAAAAGGAAACTTGACGTGAGTCCTTTCCTCAAGGTAAAGCCTTGAATAGCCCTGCCGAAGTGGAAGCTTGGAGCAGAGTCCTTGAGGCATTAGCTTTAGGTCTGCTTTCTTTAACGTTAGTAAGCATTTCAGGAAACGGAGGACCTCTCCTGGGCACCCTATTCCCTGCACGAACACCGAGCACCGGCAGGCTCCACTAGGCTGCTAAGAAACTTCCAGGCCCGGAATCCTTTCCCAGTCACTCAGTGTATGCTGAGTGTAGGGCAACACACTGCACTCTTCCCTGGGAGAGCTAGATTTCCTCAGCACTCCGACAGCTCCAGGAACTGTGTTCTCTCACGTCCTACATGTCATGCCAATCTGCCTCATTGCCCTAGGCTGAGCGGCACTGAGAAACCAAAACTGCTTCGCATTCCTTCCACAAAGTCATACATTAAGACCCCATCCTTACAGGAGAAATTCGGCTTGCGTTCCTGCTGTAACCAAAGCACAGTTCTTCCTCTTACACTGCAGGGTTTTAGAAGAAGCTAAGCCCGAGAGCCTAGCAAGAGCGTTCCTTGGGGGAGGCGGTTGGCTACACGCAGAACTCCGTGCCAAATAAACTTTATTCAAGGAAGGGACCAGTGTGTAGCTAGAGTGTATACTTGGTAGAAATCACAAGGAGGTAGGCTGCGTGTTCGCTGGAAACAGGGCCTTATGGCACAAGCCTTGCTTTCCCATTTTGAATGCTCCATTCATGCTGCCTTGAAGCTACCTAAATAACAGTTTTAGGACGGGTCTCTAGTCACTGCAGGCAGGGCTCTGGGAAAGGAACGAGTCTTCTCTACATCAACAGGGTGCTTTCATAGCCTGGGTGGGAGCTCCTCCTGATACGCTCTAGAGCTAAAAGGAAACTTGACGTGAGTCCTTTCCTCAAGGTAAAGCCTTGAATAGCCCTGCCGAAGTGGAAGCTTGGAGCAGAGTCCTTGAGGCATTAGCTTTAGGTCTGCTTTCTTTAACGTTAGTAAGCATTTCAGGAAACGGAGGACCTCTCCTGGGCACCCTATTCCCTGCACGAACACCGAGCACCGGCAGGCTCCACTAGGCTGCTAAGAAACTTCCAGGCCCGGAAACCTTTCCCAGTCACTCAGTGTATGCTGAGTGTAGGGCAACACACTGCACTCTTCCCTGGGAGAGCTAGATTTCCTCAGCACTCCAACAGCTCCAGGAACTGTGTTCTCTCACGTCCTACATGTCATGCAAATCTGCCTCATTGCCCTAGGCTGAGCGGCACTGAGAAACCAAAACTGCTTCGCATTCCTTCCACAAAGTCATACATTAAGACCCCATCCTTACAGGAGAAATTCGGCTTGCGTTCCTGCTGTAAACAAAGCACAGTTCTTCCTCTTACACTGCAGGGTTTTAGAAGAAGCTAAGCCCGATAGCCTAGCAAGAGCGCTCCTTGGGGGAGGCGGTTGGCTACACGCAGAACTCCGTGCCAAATAAACTTTATTCAAGGAAGGGACCAGTGTGTAGCTAGAGTGTATACTTGGTAGAAATCACAAGGAGGTAGGCTGCGTGTTCGCTGGAAACAGGGCCTTATGGCACAAGCCTTGCTTTCCCATTTTGAATGCTCCATTCATGCTGCCTTGAAGCTACCTAAATCACAGTTTTAGGACGGGTCTCTAGTCACTGCAGGCAGGGCTCTGGGAAAGGAAAGAGTCTTCTCTACATCAACAGGGTGCTTTCATAGCCTGGGTGGGAGCTCCTCCTGATACGCTCTAGAGCTAAAAGGAAACTTGACGTGAGTCCTTTCCTCAAGGTAAAGCCTTGAATAGCCCTGCCGAAGTGGAAGCTTGGAGCAGAGTCCTTGACGCATTAGCTTTAGGTCTGCTTTCTTTAACGTTAGTAAGCATTTCAGGAAACGGAGGACCTCGCCTGGGCACCCTATTCCCTGCACGAACACCGAGCACCGGCAGGCTCCACTAGGCTGCTAAGAAACTTCCAGGCCCGGAAACCTTTCCCAGTCAACTCAGTGTATGCTGAGTGTAGGGCAACACACTGCACTCTTCCCTGGGAGAGCTAGATTTCCTCAGCACTCCAACAGCTCCAGGAACTGTGTTCTCTCACGTCCTACATGTCATGCAAATCGGCCTCATTGCCCTAGGCTGAGCGGCACTGAGAAACCAAAACTGCTTTGCATTCCTTCTACAAAGTCATACCTTAGGACCCCATCCTTACAGGAGAAAGTCAGCTTGCCTTGCTGCTGTAACCAAAGCACAGTTCTTCCTCTTACACTGCAGGGTTTTAGAAGAAGCTAAGCCCGATAGCCTAGCAAGAGCGCTCCTTGGGGGAGGCGTTTGGCTACACGCAGAACTCCGTGCCAAATAAACTTTATTCAAGGAAGGGACCAGTGTGTAGCTAGAGTGTCTACTTACTTGGTAGAAATCACATGGAGGTAGGCTACGTGTTCGCTGGAAACGGGGGCCTTTTGGCACAAGCCTTGCTTTCCCATTTTGACTGCTCCATTCATGCTGCCTTGAAGCTACCTAAGTCACAGTTTAGGACGGGTCTCTAGTCACTGCAGGCAGGGCTCTGGGAAAGGAACAAGTGTTCTCTACATCAACAGGGTGCTTTCATAGCCTGGGTGGGAGCTCCTCCTGATACGCTCTAGAGCTAAAAGGAAACTTGACGTGAGTCCTTTCCTCAAGGTAAAGCCTTGAATAGCCCTGCCGAAGTGGAAGCTTGGAGCAGAGTCCTTGAGGCATTAGCTTTAGGTCTGCTTTCTTTAACGTTAGTAAGCATTTCAGGAAACGGAGGACCTCGCCTGGGCACCCTATTCCCTGCACGAACACCGAGCACCGGCAGGCTCCACTAGGCTGCTAAGAAACTTCCAGGCCCGGAATCCTTTCCCAGTCACTCAGTGTATGCTGAGTGTAGGGCAACACACTGCACTCTTCCCTGGGAGAGCTAGATTTCCTCAGCACTCCAACAGCTCCAGGAACTGTGTTCTCTCACGTCCTACATGTCATGCCAATCTGCCTCATTGCCCTAGGCTGAGCGGCACTGAGAAACCAAAACTGCTTCGCATTCCTTCCACAAAGTCATACATTAAGACCCCATCCTTACAGGAGAAATTCGGCTTGCGTTCCTGCTGTAAACAAAGCACAGTTCTTCCTCTTACACTGCAGGGTTTTAGAAGAAGCTAAGCCCGAGAGCCTAGCAAGAGCGTTCCTTGGGGGAGGCGGTTGGCTACACGCAGAACTCCGTGCCAAATAAACTTTATTCAAGGAAGGGACCAGTGTGTAGCTAGAGTGTATACTTGGTAGAAATCACAAGGAGGTAGGCTGCGTGTTCGCTGGAAACAGGGCCTTATGGCACAAGCCTTGCTTTCCCATTTTGAATGCTCCATTCATGCTGCCTTGAAGCTACCTAAATCACAGTTTTAGGACGGGTCTCTAGTCACTGCAGGCAGGGCTCTGGGAAAGGAAAGAGTCTTCTCTACATCAACAGGGTGCTTTCATAGCCTGGGTGGGAGCTCCTCCTGATACGCTCTAGAGCTAAAAGGAAACTTGACGTGAGTCCTTTCCTCAAGGTAAAGCCTTGAATAGCCCTGCCGAAGTGGAAGCTTGGAGCAGAGTCCTTGAGGCATTAGCTTTAGGTCTGCTTTCTTTAACGTTAGTAAGCATTTCAGGAAACGGAGGACCTCGCCTGGGCACCCTATTCCCTGCACGAACACCGAGCACCGGCAGGCTCCACTAGGCTGCTAAGAAACTTCCAGGCCCGGAATCCTTTCCCAGTCACTCAGTGTATGCTGAGTGTAGGGCAACACACTGCACTCTTCCCTGGGAGAGCTAGATTTCCTCAGCACTCCGACAGCTCCAGGAACTGTGTTCTCTCACGTCCTACATGTCATGCCAATCTGCCTCATTGCCCTAGGCTGAGCGGCACTGAGAAACCAAAACTGCTTCGCATTCATTCCACAAAGTCATACATTAAGACCCCATCCTTACAGGAGAAATTCGGCTTGCGTTCCTGCTGTAAACAAAGCACAGTTCTTCCTCTTACACTGCAGGGTTTTAGAAGAAGCTAAGCCCGAGAGCCTAGCAAGAGCGTTCCTTGGGGGAGGCGGTTGGCTACACGCAGAACTCCGTGCCAAATAAACTTTATTCAAGGAAGGGACCAGTGTGTAGCTAGAGTGTATACTTGGTAGAAATCACAAGGAGGTAGGCTGCGTGTTCGCTGGAAACAGGGCCTTATGGCACAAGCCTTGCTTTCCCATTTTGAATGCTCCATTCATGCTGCCTTGAAGCTACCTAAATCACAGTTTTAGGACGGGTCTCTAGTCACTGCAGGCAGGGCTCTGGGAAAGGAAAGAGTCTTCTCTACATCAACAGGGTGCTTTCATAGCCTGGGTGGGAGCTCCTCCTGATACGCTCTAGAGCTAAAAGGAAACTTGACGTGAGTCCTTTCCTCAAGGTAAAGCCTTGAATAGCCCTGCTGAAGTGGAAGCTTGGAGCAGAGTCCTTGAGGCATTAGCTTTAGGTCTGCTTTCTTTAACGTTAGTAAGCATTTCAGGAAACGGAGGACCTCGCCTGGGCACCCTATTCCCTGCACGAACACCGAGCACCGGCAGGCTCCACTAGGCTGCTAAGAAACTTCCAGGCCCGGAAACCTTTCCCAGTCAACTCAGTGTATGCTGAGTGTAGGGCAACACACTGCACTCTTCCCTGGGAGAGCTAGATTTCCTCAGCACTCCAACAGCTCCAGGAACTGTGTTCTCTCACGTCCTACATGTCATGCAAATCGGCCTCATTGCCCTAGGCTGAGCGGCACTGAGAAACCAAAACTGCTTTGCATTCCTTCTACAAAGTCATACCTTAGGACCCCATCCTTACAGGAGAAAGTCAGCTTGCCTTGCTGCTGTAACCAAAGCACAGTTCTTCCTCTTACACTGCAGGGTTTTAGAAGAAGCTAAGCCCGATAGCCTAGCAAGAGCGCTCCTTGGGGGAGGCGTTTGGCTACACGCAGAACTCCGTGCCAAATAAATTTTATTCAAGGAAGGGATCAGTGTGTAGCTAGAGTGTCTACTTACTTGGTAGAAATCACATGGAGGTAGGCTACGTGTTCGCTGGAAACGGGGGCCTTATGGCACAAGCCTTGCTTTCCCATTTTGAGTGCTCCATTCATGCTGCCTTGAAGCTACCTAAATCACAGTTTAGGACGGGTCTCTAGTCACTGCAGGCAGGGCTCTGGGAAAGGAACAAGTGTTCTCTACATCAACAGGGTGCTTTCATAGCCTGGGTGGGAGCTCCTCCTGATACGCTCTAGAGCTAAAAGGAAACTTGACGTGAGTCCTTTCCTCAAGGTAAAGCCTTGAATAGCCCTGCCGAAGTGGAAGCTTGGAGCAGAGTCCTTGAGGCATTAGCTTTAGGTCTGCTTTCTTTAACGTTAGTAAGCATTTCAGGAAACGGAGGACCTCGCCTGGGCACCCTACTCCCTGCACGAACACCGAGCACCGGCAGGCTCCACTAGGCTGCTAAGAAACTTCCAGGCCCGGAATCCTTTCCCAGTCACTCAGTGTATGCTGAGTGTAGGGCAACACACTGCACTCTTCCCTGGGAGAGCTAGATTTCCTCAGCACTCCAACAGCTCCAGGAACTGTGTTCTCTCACGTCCTACATGTCATGCAAATCTGCCTCATTGCCCTAGGCTGAGCGGCACTGAGAAACCAAAACTGCTTCGCATTCCTTCCACAAAGTCATACATTAAGACCCCATCCTTACAGGAGAAATTCGGCTTGCGTTCCTGCTGTAAACAAAGCACAGTTCTTCCTCTTACACTGCAGGGTTTTAGAAGAAGCTAAGCCCGAGAGCCTAGCAAGAGCGTTCCTTGGGGGAGGCGGTTGGCTACACGCAGAACTCCGTGCCAAATAAACTTTATTCAAGGAAGGGACCAGTGTGTAGCTAGAGTGTATACTTGGTAGAAATCACAAGGAGGTAGGCTGCGTGTTCGCTGGAAACAGGGCCTTATGGCACAAGCCTTGCTTTCCCATTTTGAATGCTCCATTCATGCTGCCTTGAAGCTACCTAAATCACAGTTTTAGGACGGGTCTCTAGTCACTGCAGGCAGGGCTCTGGGAAAGGAACGAGTCTTCTCTACATCAACAGGGTGCTTTCATAGCCTGGGTGGGAGCTCCTCCTGATACGCTCTAGAGCTAAAAGGAAACTTGACGTGAGTCCTTTCCTCAAGGTAAAGCCTTGAATAGCCCTGCCGAAGTGGAAGCTTGGAGCAGAGTCCTTGAGGCATTAGCTTTAGGTCTGCTTTCTTTAACGTTAGTAAGCATTTCAGGAAACGGAGGACCTCGCCTGGGCACCCTATTCCCTGCACGAACACCGAGCACCGGCAGGCTCCACTAGGCTGCTAAGAAACTTCCAGGCCCGGAAACCTTTCCCAGTCACTCAGTGTATGCTGAGTGTAGGGCAACACACTGCACTCTTCCCTGGGAGAGCTAGATTTCCTCAGCACTCCAACAGCTCCAGGAACTGTGTTCTCTCACGTCCTACATGTCATGCAAATCGGCCTCATTGCCCTAGGCTGAGCGGCACTGAGAAACCAAAACTGCTTTGCATTCCTTCTACAAAGTCATACCTTAGGACCCCATCCTTACAGGAGAAAGTCAGCTTGCCTTGCTGCTGTAACCAAAGCACAGTTCTTCCTCTTACACTGCAGGGTTTTAGAAGAAGCTAAGCCCGATAGCCTAGCAAGAGCGCTCCTTGGGGGAGGCGTTTGGCTACACGCAGAACTCCGTGCCAAATAAACTTTATTCAAGGAAGGGATCAGTGTGTAGCTAGAGTGTCTACTTACTTGGTAGAAATCACATGGAGGTAGGCTACGTGTTCGCTGGAAACGGGGGCCTTATGGCACAAGCCTTGCTTTCCCATTTTGAGTGCTCCATTCATGCTGCCTTGAAGCTACCTAAATCACAGTTTAGGACGGGTCTCTAGTCACTGCAGGCAGTGCTCTGGGAAAGGAACAAGTGTTCTCTACATCAACAGGGTGCTTTCATAGCCTGGGTGGGAGCTCCTCCTCATACGCTCTAGAGCTAAAAGGAAACTTGACGTGAGTCCTTTCCTCAAGGTAAAGCCTTGAATAGCCCTGCCGAAGTGGAAGCTTGGAGCAGAGTCCTTGAGGCATTAGCTTTAGGTCTGCTTTCTTTAACGTTAGTAAGCATTTCAGGAAACGGAGGACCTCTCCTGGGCACCCTATTCCCTGCACGAACACCGAGCACCGGCAGGCTCCACTAGGCTGCTAAGAAACTTCCAGGCCCGGAATCCTTTCCCAGTCACTCAGTGTATGCTGAGTGTAGGGCAACACACTGCACTCTTCCCTGGGAGAGCTAGATTTCCTCAGCACTCCGACAGCTCCAGGAACTGTGTTCTCTCACGTCCTACATGTCATGCCAATCTGCCTCATTGCCCTAGGCTGAGCGGCACTGAGAAACCAAAACTGCTTCGCATTCCTTCCACAAAGTCATACATTAAGACCCCATCCTTACAGGAGAAATTCGGCTTGCGTTCCTGCTGTAACCAAAGCACAGTTCTTCCTCTTACACTGCAGGGTTTTAGAAGAAGCTAAGCCCGAGAGCCTAGCAAGAGCGTTCCTTGGGGGAGGCGGTTGGCTACACGCAGAACTCCGTGCCAAATAAACTTTATTCAAGGAAGGGACCAGTGTGTAGCTAGAGTGTATACTTGGTAGAAATCACAAGGAGGTAGGCTGCGTGTTCGCTGGAAACAGGGCCTTATGGCACAAGCCTTGCTTTCCCATTTTGAATGCTCCATTCATGCTGCCTTGAAGCTACCTAAATAACAGTTTTAGGACGGGTCTCTAGTCACTGCAGGCAGGGCTCTGGGAAAGGAACGAGTCTTCTCTACATCAACAGGGTGCTTTCATACCCTGGGTGGGAGCTCCTCCTGATACGCTCTAGAGCTAAAAGGAAACTTGACGTGAGTCCTTTCCTCAAGGTAAAGCCTTGAATAGCCCTGCCGAAGTGGAAGCTTGGAGCAGAGTCCTTGAGGCATTAGCTTTAGGTCTGCTTTCTTTAACGTTAGTAAGCATTTCAGGAAACGGAGGACCTCTCCTGGGCACCCTATTCCCTGCACGAACACCGAGCACCGGCAGGCTCCACTAGGCTGCTAAGAAACTTCCAGGCCCGGAAACCTTTCCCAGTCACTCAGTGTATGCTGAGTGTAGGGCAACACACTGCACTCTTCCCTGGGAGAGCTAGATTTCCTCAGCACTCCAACAGCTCCAGGAACTGTGTTCTCTCACGTCCTACATGTCATGCAAATCTGCCTCATTGCCCTAGGCTGAGCGGCACTGAGAAACCAAAACTGCTTCGCATTCCTTCCACAAAGTCATACATTAAGACCCCATCCTTACAGGAGAAATTCGGCTTGCGTTCCTGCTGTAAACAAAGCACAGTTCTTCCTCTTACACTGCAGGGTTTTAGAAGAAGCTAAGCCCGATAGCCTAGCAAGAGCGCTCCTTGGGGGAGGCGGTTGGCTACACGCAGAACTCCGTGCCAAATAAACTTTATTCAAGGAAGGGACCAGTGTGTAGCTAGAGTGTATACTTGGTAGAAATCACAAGGAGGTAGGCTGCGTGTTCGCTGGAAACAGGGCCTTATGGCACAAGCCTTGCTTTCCCATTTTGAATGCTCCATTCATGCTGCCTTGAAGCTACCTAAATCACAGTTTTAGGACGGGTCTCTAGTCACTGCAGGCAGGGCTCTGGGAAAGGAAAGAGTCTTCTCTACATCAACAGGGTGCTTTCATAGCCTGGGTGGGAGCTCCTCCTGATACGCTCTAGAGCTAAAAGGAAACTTGACGTGAGTCCTTTCCTCAAGGTAAAGCCTTGAATAGCCCTGCCGAAGTGGAAGCTTGGAGCAGAGTCCTTGACGCATTAGCTTTAGGTCTGCTTTCTTTAACGTTAGTAAGCATTTCAGGAAACGGAGGACCTCGCCTGGGCACCCTATTCCCTGCACGAACACCGAGCACCGGCAGGCTCCACTAGGCTGCTAAGAAACTTCCAGGCCCGGAAACCTTTCCCAGTCAACTCAGTGTATGCTGAGTGTAGGGCAACACACTGCACTCTTCCCTGGGAGAGCTAGATTTCCTCAGCACTCCAACAGCTCCAGGAACTGTGTTCTCTCACGTCCTACATGTCATGCAAATCGGCCTCATTGCCCTAGGCTGAGCGGCACTGAGAAACCAAAACTGCTTTGCATTCCTTCTACAAAGTCATACCTTAGGACCCCATCCTTACAGGAGAAAGTCAGCTTGCCTTGCTGCTGTAACCAAAGCACAGTTCTTCCTCTTACACTGCAGGGTTTTAGAAGAAGCTAAGCCCGATAGCCTAGCAAGAGCGCTCCTTGGGGGAGGCGTTTGGCTACACGCAGAACTCCGTGCCAAATAAACTTTATTCAAGGAAGGGACCAGTGTGTAGCTAGAGTGTCTACTTACTTGGTAGAAATCACATGGAGGTAGGCTACGTGTTCGCTGGAAACGGGGGCCTTTTGGCACAAGCCTTGCTTTCCCATTTTGACTGCTCCATTCATGCTGCCTTGAAGCTACCTAAGTCACAGTTTAGGACGGGTCTCTAGTCACTGCAGGCAGGGCTCTGGGAAAGGAACAAGTGTTCTCTACATCAACAGGGTGCTTTCATAGCCTGGGTGGGAGCTCCTCCTGATACGCTCTAGAGCTAAAAGGAAACTTGACGTGAGTCCTTTCCTCAAGGTAAAGCCTTGAATAGCCCTGCCGAAGTGGAAGCTTGGAGCAGAGTCCTTGAGGCATTAGCTTTAGGTCTGCTTTCTTTAACGTTAGTAAGCATTTCAGGAAACGGAGGACCTCGCCTGGGCACCCTATTCCCTGCACGAACACCGAGCACCGGCAGGCTCCACTAGGCTGCTAAGAAACTTCCAGGCCCGGAATCCTTTCCCAGTCACTCAGTGTATGCTGAGTGTAGGGCAACACACTGCACTCTTCCCTGGGAGAGCTAGATTTCCTCAGCACTCCAACAGCTCCAGGAACTGTGTTCTCTCACGTCCTACATGTCATGCCAATCTGCCTCATTGCCCTAGGCTGAGCGGCACTGAGAAACCAAAACTGCTTCGCATTCCTTCCACAAAGTCATACATTAAGACCCCATCCTTACAGGAGAAATTCGGCTTGCGTTCCTGCTGTAAACAAAGCACAGTTCTTCCTCTTACACTGCAGGGTTTTAGAAGAAGCTAAGCCCGAGAGCCTAGCAAGAGCGTTCCTTGGGGGAGGCGGTTGGCTACACGCAGAACTCCGTGCCAAATAAACTTTATTCAAGGAAGGGACCAGTGTGTAGCTAGAGTGTATACTTGGTAGAAATCACAAGGAGGTAGGCTGCGTGTTCGCTGGAAACAGGGCCTTATGGCACAAGCCTTGCTTTCCCATTTTGAATGCTCCATTCATGCTGCCTTGAAGCTACCTAAATAACAGTTTTAGGACGGGTCTCTAGTCACTGCAGGCAGGGCTCTGGGAAAGGAACGAGTCTTCTCTACATCAACAGGGTGCTTTCATAGCCTGGGTGGGAGCTCCTCCTGATACGCTCTAGAGCTAAAAGGAAACTTGACGTGAGTCCTTTCCTCAAGGTAAAGCCTTGAATAGCCCTGCCGAAGTGGAAGCTTGGAGCAGAGTCCTTGAGGCATTAGCTTTAGGTCTGCTTTCTTTAACGTTAGTAAGCATTTCAGGAAACGGAGGACCTCGCCTGGGCACCCTACTCCCTGCACGAACACCGAGCACCGGCAGGCTCCACTAGGCTGCTAAGAAACTTCCAGGCCCGGAATCCTTTCCCAGTCACTCAGTGTATGCTGAGTGTAGGGCAACACACTGCACTCTTCCCTGGGAGAGCTAGATTTCCTCAGCACTCCAACAGCTCCAGGAACTGTGTTCTCTCACGTCCTACATGTCATGCCAATCTGCCTCATTGCCCTAGGCTGAGCGGCACTGAGAAACCAAAACTGCTTCGCATTCCTTCTACAAAGTCATACCTTAGGACCCCATCCTTACAGGAGAAAATCAGCTTGCCTTGCTGCTGTAACCAAAGCACAGTTCTTCCTCTTACACTGCAGGGTTTTAAAAGAAGCTAAGCCCGATAGCCTAGCAAGAGCGCTCCTTGGGGGAGGCGTTTGGCTACACGCAGAACTCCGTGCCAAATAAACTTTATTCAAGGAAGGGACCAGTGTGTAGCTAGAGTGTCTACTTACTTGGTAGAAATCACATGGAGGTAGGCTACGTGTTCGCTGGAAACGGGGGCCTTATGGCACAAGCCTTGCTTTCCCATTTTGAGTGCTCCATTCATGCTGCCTTGAAGCTACCTAAATCACAGTTTAGGACGGGTCTCTAGTCACTGCAGGCAGGGCTCTGGGAAAGGAACAAGTGTTCTCTACATCAACAAGGTGCTTTCATAGCCTGGGTGGGAGCTCCTCCTGATACGCTCTAGAGCTAAAAGGAAACTTGACGTGAGTCCTTTCCTCAAGGTAAAGCCTTGAATAGCCCTGCCGAAGTGGAAGCTTGGAGCAGAGTCCTTGAGGCATTAGCTTTAGGTCTGCTTTCTTTAACGTTAGTAAGCATTTCAGGAAACGGAGGACCTCGCCTGAGCACCCTACTCCCTGCACGAACACCGAGCACCGGCAGGCTCCACTAGGCTGCTAAGAAACTTCCAGGCCCGGAATCCTTTCCCAGTCACTCAGTGTATGCTGAGTGTAGGGCAACACACTGCACTCTTCCCTGGGAGAGCTAGATTTCCTCAGCACTCCGACAGCTCCAGGAACTGTGTTCTCTCACGTCCTACATGTCATGCCAATCTGCCTCATTGCCCTAGGCTGAGCGGCACTGAGAAACCAAAACTGCTTCGCATTCCTTCCACAAAGTCATACATTAAGACCCCATCCTTACAGGAGAAATTCGGCTTGCGTTCCTGCTGTAAACAAAGCACAGTTCTTCCTCTTACACTGCAGGGTTTTAGAAGAAGCTAAGCCCGAGAGCCTAGCAAGAGCGTTCCTTGGGGGAGGCGGTTGGCTACACGCAGAACTCCGTGCCAAATAAACTTTATTCAAGGAAGGGACCAGTGTGTAGCTAGAGTGTATACTTGGTAGAAATCACAAGGAGGTAGGCTGCGTGTTCGCTGGAAACAGGGCCTTATGGCACAAGCCTTGGTTTCCCATTTTGAATGCTCCATTCATGCTGCCTTGAAGCTACCTAAATAACAGTTTTAGGACGGGTCTCTAGTCACTGCAGGCAGGGCTCTGGGAAAGGAACGAGTCTTCTCTACATCAACAGCGTGCTTTCATAGCCTGGGTGGGAGCTCCTCCTGATACGCTCTAGAGCTAAAAGGAAACTTGACGTGAGTCCTTTCCTCAAGGTAAAGCCTTGAATAGCCCTGCCGAAGTGGAAGCTTGGAGCAGAGTCCTTGAGGCATTAGCTTTAGGTCTGCTTTCTTTAACGTTAGTAAGCATTTCAGGAAACGGAGGACCTCGCCTGGGCACCCTACTCCCTGCACGAACACCGAGCACCGGCAGGCTCCACTAGGCTGCTAAGAAACTTCCAGGCCCGGAATCCTTTCCCAGTCACTGAGTGTATGCTGAGTGTAGGGCAACACACTGCACTCTTCCCTGGGAGAGCTAGATTTCCTCAGCACTCCAACAGCTCCAGGAACTGTGTTCTCTCACGTCCTACATGTCATGCCAATCTGCCTCATTGCCCTAGGCTGAGCGGCACTGAGAAACCAAAACTGCTTCGCATTCCTTCCACAAAGTCATACATTAAGACCCCATCCTTACAGGAGAAATTCGACTTGCGTTCCTGCTGTAAACAAAGCACAGTTCTTCCTCTTACACTGCAGGGTTTTAGAAGAAGCTAAGCCCGAGAGCCTAGCAAGAGCGTTCCTTGGGGGAGGCGGTTGGCTACACGCAGAACTCCGTGCCAAATAAACTTTATTCAAGGAAGGGACCAGTGTGTAGCTAGAGTGTATACTTGGTAGAAATCACAAGGAGGTAGGCTGCGTGTTCGCTGGAAACAGGGCCTTATGGCACAAGCCTTGCTTTCCCATTTTGAATGCTCCATTCATGCTGCCTTGAAGCTACCTAAATAACAGTTTTAGGACGGGTCTCTAGTCACTGCAGGCAGGGCTCTGGGAAAGGAACGAGTCTTCTCTACATCAACAGGGTGCTTTCATAGCCTGGGTGGGAGCTCCTCCTGATACGCTCTAGAGCTAAAAGGAAACTTGACGTGAGTCCTTTCCTCAAGGTAAAGCCTTGAATAGCCCTGCCGAAGTGGAAGCTTGGAGCAGAGTCCTTGAGGCATTAGCTTTAGGTCTGCTTTCTTTAACGTTAGTAAGCATTTCAGGAAACGGAGGACCTCGCCTGGGCACCCTATTCCCTGCACGAACACCGAGCACCGGCAGGCTCCACTAGGCTGCTAAGAAACTTCCAGGCCCGGAATCCTTTCCCAGTCACTCAGTGTATGCTGAGTGTAGGGCAACACACTGCACTCTTCCCTGGGAGAGCTAGATTTCCTCAGCACTCCAACAGCTCCAGGAACTGTGTTCTCTCACGTCCTACATGTCATGCCAATCTGCCTCATTGCCCTAGGCTGAGCGGCACTGAGAAACCAAAACTGCTTCGCATTCCTTCCACAAAGTCATACATTAGGACCCCATCCTTACAGGAGAAATTCGGCTTGCGTTCCTGCTGTAACCAAAGCACAGTTCTTCCTCTTACACTGCAGGGTTTTAGAAGAAGCTAAGCCCGAGAGCCTAGCAAGAGCGTTCCTTGGGGGAGGCGGTTGGCTACACGCAGAACTCCGTGCCAAATAAACTTTATTCAAGGAAGGGACCAGTGTGTAGCTAGAGTGTATACTTGGTAGAAATCACAAGGAGGTAGGCTGCGTGTTCGCTGGAAACAGGGCCTTATGGCACAAGCCTTGCTTTCCCATTTTGAGTGCTCCATTCATGCTGCATTGAAGCTACCTAAATCACAGTTTAGGACGGGTCCCTAGTCACTGCAGGCAGGGCTCTGGGAAAGGAACAAGTGTTCTCTACATCAACAGGGTGCTTTCATAGCCTGGGTGGGAGCTCCTCCTGATACGCTCTAGAGCTAAAAGGAAACTTGACGTGAGTCCTTTCCTCAAGGTAAAGCCTTGAATAGCCCTGCCGAAGTGGAAGCTTGGAGCAGAGTCCTTGAGGCATTAGCTTTAGGTCTGCTTTCTTTAACGTTAGTAAGCATTTCAGGAAACGGAGGACCTCTCCTGGGCACCCTATTCCCTGCACGAACACCGAGCACCGGCAGGCTCCACTAGGCTGCTAAGAAACTTCCAGGCCCGGAATCCTTTCCCAGTCACTCAGTGTATGCTGAGTATAGGGCAACACACTGCACTCTTCCCTGGGAGAGCTAGATTTCCTCAGCACTCCAACAGCTCCAGGAACTGTGTTCTCTCACGTCCTACATGTCATGCCAATCTGCCTCATTGCCCTAGGCTGAGCGGCACTGAGAAACCAAAACTGCTTCGCATTCCTTCCACAAAGTCATACATTAAGACCCCATCCTTACAGGAGAAATTCGGCTTGCGTTCCTGCTGTAAACAAAGCACAGTTCTTCCTCTTACACTGCAGGGTTTTAGAAGAAGCTAAGCCCGAGAGCCTAGCAAGAGCGTTCCTTGGGGTAGGCGGTTGGCTACACGCAGAACTCCGTGCCAAATAAACTTTATTCAAGGAAGGGACCAGTGTGTAGCTAGAGTGTATACTTGGTAGAAATCACAAGGAGGTAGGCTGCGTGTTCGCTGGAAACAGGGCCTTATGGCACAAGCCTTGCTTTCCCATTTTGAATGCTCCATTCATGCTGCCTTGAAGCTACCTAAATAACAGTTTTAGGACGGGTCTCTAGTCACTGCAGGCAGGGCTCTGGGAAAGGAACGAGTCTTCTCTACATCAACAGGGTGCTTTCATAGCCTGGGTGGGAGCTCCTCCTGATACGCTCTAGAGCTAAAAGGAAACTTGACATGAGTCCTTTCCTCAAGGTAAAGCCTTGAATAGCCCTGCCGAAGTGGAAGCTTGGAGCAGAGTCCTTGAGGCATTAGCTTTAGGTCTGCTTTCTTTAACGTTAGTAAGCATTTCAGGAAACGGAGGACCTCGCCTGGGCACCCTATTCCCTGCACGAACACCGAGCACCGGCAGGCTCCACTAGGCTGCTAAGAAACTTCCAGGCCCGGAATCCTTTCCCAGTCACTCAGTGTATGCTGAGTGTAGGGCAACACACTGCACTCTTCCCTGGGAGAGCTAGATTTCCTCAGCACTCCAACAGCTCCAGGAACTGTGTTCTCTCACGTCCTACATGTCATGCCAATCTGCCTCATTGCCCTAGGCTGAGCGGCACTGAGAAACCAAAACTGCTTCGCATTCCTTCCACAAAGTCATACATTAAGACCCCATCCTTACAGGAGAAATTCAGCTTGCGTTCCTGCTGTAACCAAAGCACAGTTCTTCCTCTTACACTGCAGGGTTTTAGAAGAAGCTAAGCCCGATAGCCTAGCAAGAGCGCTCCTTGGGGGAGGCGTTTGGCTACACGCAGAACTCCGTGCCAAATAAACTTTATTCAAGGAAGGGACCAGTGTGTAGCTAGAGTGTCTACTTACTTGGTAGAAATCACATGGAGGTAGGCTACGTGTTCGCTGGAAACGGGGGCCTTATGGCACAAGCCTTGCTTTCCCATTTTGAGTGCTCCATTCATGCTGCCTTGAAGCTACCTAAATCACAGTTTAGGACGGGTCTCTAGTCACTGCAGGCAGGGCTCTGGGAAAGGAACAAGTGTTCTCTACATCAACAGGGTGCTTTCATAGCCTGGGTGGGAGCTCCTCCTGATACGCTCTAGAGCTAAAAGGAAACTTGACGTGAGTCCTTTCCTCAAGGTAAAGCCTTGAATAGCCCTGCCGAAGTGGAAGCTTGGAGCAGAGTCCTTGAGGCATTAGCTTTAGGTCTGCTTTCTTTAACGTTAGTAAGCATTTCAGGAAACGGAGGACCTCGCCTGGGCACCCTACTCCCTGCACGAACACCGAGCACCGGCAGGCTCCACTAGGCTGCTAAGAAACTTCCAGGCCCGGAATCCTTTCCCAGTCACTCAGTGTATGCTGAGTGTAGGGCAACACACTGCACTCTTCCCTGGGAGAGCTAGATTTCCTCAGCACTCCGACAGCTCCAGGAACTGTGTTCTCTCACGTCCTACATGTCATGCAAATCTGCCTCATTGCCCTAGGCTGAGCGGCACTGAGAAACCAAAACTGCTTCGCATTCCTTCCACAAAGTCATACATTAAGACCCCATCCTTACAGGAGAAATTCGGCTTGCGTTCCTGCTGTAAACAAAGCACAGTTCTTCCTCTTACACTGCAGGGTTTTAGAAGAAGCTAAGCCCGAGAGCCTAGCAATAGCGTTCCTTGGGGGAGGCGGTTGGCTACACGCAGAACTCCGTGCCAAATAAACTTTATTCAAGGAAGGGACCAGTGTGTAGCTAGAGTGTATACTTGGTAGAAATCACAAGGAGGTAGGCTGCGTGTTCGCTGGAAACAGGGCCTTATGGCACAAGCCTTGCTTTCCCATTTTGAATGCTCCATTCATGCTGCCTTGAAGCTACCTAAATAACAGTTTTAGGACGGGTCTCTAGTCACTGCAGGCAGGGCTCTGGGAAAGGAACGAGTCTTCTCTACATCAACAGCGTGCTTTCATAGCCTGGGTGGGAGCTCCTCCTGATACGCTCTAGAGCTAAAAGGAAACTTGACGTGAGTCCTTTCCTCAAGGTAAAGCCTTGAATAGCCCTGCCGAAGTGGAAGCTTGGAGCAGAGTCCTTGAGGCATTAGCTTTAGGTCTGCTTTCTTTAACGTTAGTAAGCATTTCAGGAAACGGAGGACCTCTCCTGGGCACCCTATTCCCTGCACGAACACCGAGCACCGGCAGGCTCCACTAGGCTGCTAAGAAACTTCCAGGCCCGGAAACCTTTCCCAGTCACTCAGTGTATGCTGAGTGTAGGGCAACACACTGCACTCTTCCCTGGGAGAGCTAGATTTCCTCAGCACTCCAACAGCTCCAGGAACTGTGTTCTCTCACGTCCTACATGTCATGCAAATCTGCCTCATTGCCCTAGGCTGAGCGGCACTGAGAAACCAAAACTGCTTCGCATTCCTTCCACAAAGTCATACATTAAGACCCCATCCTTACAGGAGAAATTCGGCTTGCGTTCCTGCTGTAAACAAAGCACAGTTCTTCCTCTTACACTGCAGGGTTTTAGAAGAAGCTAAGCCCGATAGCCTAGCAAGAGCGCTCCTTGGGGGAGGCGGTTGGCTACACGCAGAACTCCGTGCCAAATAAACTTTATTCAAGGAAGGGACCAGTGTGTAGCTAGAGTGTATACTTGGTAGAAATCACAAGGAGGTAGGCTGCGTGTTCGCTGGAAACAGGGCCTTATGGCACAAGCCTTGCTTTCCCATTTTGAATGCTCCATTCATGCTGCCTTGAAGCTACCTAAATCACAGTTTTAGGACGGGTCTCTAGTCACTGCAGGCAGGGCTCTGGGAAAGGAAAGAGTCTTCTCTACATCAACAGGGTGCTTTCATAGCCTGGGTGGGAGCTCCTCCTGATACGCTCTAGAGCTAAAAGGAAACTTGACGTGAGTCCTTTCCTCAAGGTAAAGCCTTGAATAGCCCTGCCGAAGTGGAAGCTTGGAGCAGAGTCCTTGAGGCATTAGCTTTAGGTCTGCTTTCTTTAACGTTAGTAAGCATTTCAGGAAACGGAGGACCTCTCCTGGGCACCCTATTCCCTGCACGAACACCGAGCACCGGCAGGCTCCACTAGGCTGATAAGAAACTTCCAGGCCCGGAAACCTTTCCCAGTCAACTCAGTGTATGCTGAGTGTAGGGCAACACACTGCACTCTTCCCTGGGAGAGCTAGATTTCCTCAGCACTCCAACAGCTCCAGGAACTGTGTTCTCTCACGTCCTACATGTCATGCAAATCGGCCTCATTGCCCTAGGCTGAGCGGCACTGAGAAACCAAAACTGCTTTGCATTCCTTCTACAAAGTCATACCTTAGGACCCCATCCTTACAGGAGAAAGTCAGCTTGCCTTGCTGCTGTAACCAAAGCACAGTTCTTCCTCTTACACTGCAGGGTTTTAGAAGAAGCTAAGCCCGATAGCCTAGCAAGAGCGCTCCTTGGGGGAGGCGTTTGGCTACACGCAGAACTCCGTGCCAAATAAACTTTATTCAAGGAAGGGATCAGTGTGTAGCTAGAGTGTCTACTTACTTGGTAGAAATCACATGGAGGTAGGCTACGTGTTCGCTGGAAACGGGGGCCTTATGGCACAAGTCTTGCTTTCCCATTTTGAGTGCTCCATTCATGCTGCCTTGAAGCTACCTAAATCACAGTTTAGGACGGGTCTCTAGTCACTGCAGGCAGTGCTCTGGGAAAGGAACAAGTGTTCTCTACATCAACAGGGTGCTTTCATAGCCTGGGTGGGAGCTCCTCCTGATACGCTCTAGAGCTAAAAGGAAACTTGACGTGAGTCCTTTCCTCAAGGTAAAGCCTTGAATAGCCCTGCCGAAGTGGAAGCTTGGAGCAGAGTCCTTGAGGCATTAGCTTAAGTCTGCTTTCTTTAACGTTACTAAGCATTTCAGGAAACGGAGGACCTCTCCTGGGCACCCTATTCCCTGCACGAACACCGAGCACCGGCAGGCTCCACTAGGCTGCTAAGAAACTTCCAGGCCCGGAATCCTTTCCCAGTCACTCAGTGTATGCTGAGTGTAGGGCAACACACTGCACTCTTCCCTGGGAGAGCTAGATTTCCTCAGCACTCCGACAGCTCCAGGAACTGTGTTCTCTCACGTCCTACATGTCATGCCAATCTGCCTCATTGCCCTAGGCTGAGCGGCACTGAGAAACCAAAACTGCTTCGCATTCCTTCCACAAAGTCATACATTAAGACCCCATCCTTACAGGAGAAATTCGGCTTGCGTTCCTGCTGTAACCAAAGCACAGTTCTTCCTCTTACACTGCAGGGTTTTAGAAGAAGCTAAGCCCGAGAGCCTAGCAAGAGCGTTCCTTGGGGGAGGCGGTTGGCTACACGCAGAACTCCGTGCCAAATAAACTTTATTCAAGGAAGGGACCAGTGTGTAGCTAGAGTGTATACTTGGTAGAAATCACAAGGAGGTAGGCTGCGTGTTCGCTGGAAACAGGGCCTTATGGCACAAGCCTTGCTTTCCCATTTTGAATGCTCCATTCATGCTGCCTTGAAGCTACCTAAATCACAGTTTTAGGACGGGTCTCTAGTCACTGCAGGCAGGGCTCTGGGAAAGGAACGAGTCTTCTCTACATCAACAGGGTGCTTTCATAGCCTGGGTGGGAGCTCCTCCTGATACGCTCTAGAGCTAAAAGGAAACTTGACGTGAGTCCTTTCCTCAAGGTAAAGCCTTGAATAGCCCTGCCGAAGTGGAAGCTTGGAGCAGAGTCCTTGAGGCATTAGCTTTAGGTCTGCTTTCTTTAACGTTAGTAAGCATTTCAGGAAACGGAGGACCTCTCCTGGGCACCCTATTCCCTGCACGAACACCGAGCACCGGCAGGCTCCACTAGGCTGCTAAGAAACTTCCAGGTCCGGAAACCTTTCCCAGTCACTCAGTGTATGCTGAGTGTAGGGCAACACACTGCACTCTTCCCTGGGAGACCTAGATTTCCTCAGCACTCCAACAGCTCCAAGAACTGTGTTCTCTCACGTCCTACATGTCATGCAAATCTGCCTCATTGCCCTAGGCTGAGCGGCACTGAGAAACCAAAACTGCTTCGCATTCCTTCCACAAAGTCATACATTAAGACCCCATCCTTACAGGAGAAATTCGGCTTGCGTTCCTGCTGTAAACAAAGCACAGTTCTTCCTCTTACACTGCAGGGTTTTAGAAGAAGCTAAGCCCGATAGCCTAGCAAGAGCGCTCCTTGGGGGAGGCGGTTGGCTACACGCAGAACTCCGTGCCAAATAAACTTTATTCAAGGAAGGGACCAGTGTGTAGCTAGAGTGTCTACTTACTTGGTAGAAATCACATGGAGGTAGGCTACGTGTTCGCTGGAAACGGGGGCTTATGGCACAAGTCTTGCTTTCCCATTTTGAGTGCTCCATTCATGCTGCCTTGAAGCTACCTAAATCACAGTTTAGGACGGGTCTCTAGTCACTGCAGGCAGTGCTCTGGGAAAGGAACAAGTGTTCTCTACATCAACAGGGTGCTTTCATAGCCTGGGTGGGAGCTCCTCCTGATACGCTCTAGAGCTAAAAGGAAACTTGACGTGAGTCCTTTCCTCAAGGTAAAGCCTTGAATAGCCCTGCCGAAGTGGAAGCTTGGAGCAGAGTCCTTGAGGCATTAGCTTTAGGTCTGCTTTCTTTAACGTTAGTAAGCATTTCAGGAAACGGAGGACCTCTCCTGGGCACCCTATTCCCTGCACGAACACCGAGCACCGGCAGGCTCCACTAGGCTGCTAAGAAACTTCCAGGCCCGGAATCCTTTCCCAGTCACTCAGTGTATGCTGAGTGTAGGGCAACACACTGCACTCTTCCCTGGGAGAGCTAGATTTCCTCAGCACTCCAACAGCTCCAGGAACTGTGTTCTCTCACGTCCTACATGTCATGCAAATCTGCCTCATTGCCCTAGGCTGAGCGGCACTGAGAAACCAAAACTGCTTCGCATTCCTTCCACAAAGTCATACATTAAGACCCCATCCTTACAGGAGAAATTCAGCTTGCGTTCCTGCTGTAACCAAAGCACAGTTCTTCCTCTTACACTGCAGGGTTTTAGAAGAAGCTAAGCCCGATAGCCTAGCAAGAGCGCTCCTTGGGGGAGGCGTTTGGCTACACGCAGAACTCCGTGCCAAATAAACTTTATTCAAGGAAGGGACCAGTGTGTAGCTAGAGTGTCTACTTACTTGGTAGAAATCACATGGAGGTAGGCTACGTGTTCGCTGGAAACGGGGGCCTTATGGCAAAAGCCTTGCTTTCCCATTTTGAGTGCTCCATTCATGCTGCCTTGAAGCTACCTAAATCACAGTTTAGGACGGGTCTCTAGTCACTGCAGGCAGGGCTCTGGGAAAGGAACAAGTGTTCTCTACATCAACAGGGTGCTTTCATAGCCTGGGTGGGAGCTCCTCCTGATACGCTCTAGAGCTAAAAGGAAACTTGACGTGAGTCCTTTCCTCAAGGTAAAGCCTTGAATAGCCCTGCCGAAGTGGAAGCTTGGAGCAGAGTCCTTGAGGCATTAGCTTTAGGTCTGCTTTCTTTAACGTTAGTAAGCATTTCAGGAAACGGAGGACCTCGCCTGGGCACCCTACTCCCTGCACGAACACCGAGCACCGGCAGGCTCCACTAGGCTGCTAAGAAACTTCCAGGCCCGGAATCCTTTCCCAGTCACTCAGTGTATGCTGAGTGTAGGGCAACACACTGCACTCTTCCCTGGGAGAGCTAGATTTCCTCAGCACTCCGACAGCTCCAGGAACTGTGTTCTCTCACGTCCTACATGTCATGCCAATCTGCCTCATTGCCCTAGGCTGAGCGGCACTGAGAAACCAAAACTGCTTCGCATTCCTTCCACAAAGTCATACATTAAGACCCCATCCTTACAGGAGAAATTCGGCTTGCGTTCCTGCTGTAAACAAAGCACAGTTCTTCCTCTTACACTGCAGGGTTTTAGAAGAAGCTAAGCCCGAGAGCCTAGCAAGAGCGTTCCTTGGGGGAGGCGGTTGGCTACACGCAGAACTCCGTGCCAAATAAACTTTATTCAAGGAAGGGACCAGTGTGTAGCTAGAGTGTATACTTGGTAGAAATCACAAGGAGGTAGGCTGCGTGTTCGCTGGAAACAGGGCCTTATGGCACAAGCCTTGCTTTCCCATTTTGAATGCTCCATTCATGCTGCCTTGAAGCTACCTAAATCACAGTTTTAGGACGGGTCTCTAGTCACTGCAGGCAGGGCTCTGGGAAAGGAACGAGTCTTCTCTACATCAACAGGGTGCTTTCATAGCCTGGGTGGGAGCTCCTCCTGATACGCTCTAGAGCTAAAAGGAAACTTGACGTGAGTCCTTTCCTCAAGGTAAAGCCTTGAATAGCCCTGCCGAAGTGGAAGCTTGGAGCAGAGTCCTTGAGGCATTAGCTTTAGGTCTGCTTTCTTTAACGTTAGTAAGCATTTCAGGAAACGGAGGACCTCGCCTGGGCACCCTATTCCCTGCACGAACACCGAGCACCGGCAGGCTCCACTAGGCTGCTAAGAAACTTCCAGGCCCGGAATCCTTTCCCAGTCACTCAGTGTATGCTGAGTGTAGGGCAACACACTGCACTCTTCCCTGGGAGAGCTAGATTTCCTCAGCACTCCAACAGCTCCAGGAACTGTGTTCTCTCACGTCCTACATGTCATGCAAATCTGCCTCATTGCCCTAGGCTGAGCGGCACTGAGAAACCAAAACTGCTTCGCATTCCTTCCACAAAGTCATACATTAAGACCCCATCCTTACAGGAGAAATTCGGCTTGCGTTCCTGCTGTAACCAAAGCACAGTTCTTCCTCTTACACTGCAGGGTTTTAGAAGAAGCTAAGCCCGAGAGCCTAGCAAGAGCGTTCCTTGGGGGAGGCGGTTGGCTACACGCAGAACTCCGTGCCAAATAAACTTTATTCAAGGAAGGGACCAGTGTGTAGCTAGAGTGTATACTTGGTAGAAATCACAAGGAGGTAGGCTGCGTGTTCGCTGGAAACAGGGCCTTATGGCACAAGCCTTGCTTTCCCATTTTGAATGCTCCATTCATGCTGCCTTGAAGCTACCTAAATAACAGTTTTAGGACGGGTCTCTAGTCACTGCAGGCAGGGCTCTGTGAAAGGAACGAGTCTTCTCTACATCAACAGGGTGCTTTCATAGCCTGGGTGGGAGCTCCTCCTGATACGCTCTAGAGCTAAAAGGAAACTTGACGTGAGTCCTTTCCTCAAGGTAAAGCCTTGAATAGCCCTGCCGAAGTGGAAGCTTGGAGCAGAGTCCTTGAGGCATTAGCTTTAGGTGTGCTTTCTTTAACGTTAGTAAGCATTTCAGGAAACGGAGGACCTCTCCTGGGCACCCTATTCCCTGCACGAACACCGAGCACCGGCAGGCTCCACTAGGCTGCTAAGAAACTTCCAGGCCCGGAATCCTTTCCCAGTCACTCAGTGTATGCTGAGTGTAGGGCAACACACTGCACTCTTCCCTGGGAGAGCTAGATTTCCTCAGCACTCCAACAGCTCCAGGAACTGTGTTCTCTCACGTCCTACTTGTCATGCCAATCTGCCTCATTGCCCTAGGCTGAGCGGCACTGAGAAACCAAAACTGCTTTGCATTCCTTCTACAAAGTCATACCTTAGGACCCCATCCTTACAGGAGAAAATCAGCTTGCCTTGCTGCTGTAACCAAAGCACAGTTCTTCCTCTTACACTGCAGGGTTTTAGAAGAAGCTAAGCCCGATAGCCTAGCAAGAGCGCTCCTTGGGGGAGGCGTTTGGCTACACGCAGAACTCCGTGCCAAATAAACTTTATTCAAGGAAGGGACCAGTGTGTAGCTAGAGTGTCTACTTACTTGGTAGAAATCACATGGAGGTAGGCTACGTGTTCGCTGGAAACGGGGGCCTTATGGCACAAGCCTTGCTTTCCCATTTTGAGTGCTCCATTCATGCTGCCTTGAAGCTACCTAAATCACAGTTTAGGACGGGTCTCTAGTCACTGCAGGCAGGGCTCTGGGAAAGGAACAAGTGTTCTCTACATCAACAGGGTGCTTTCATAGCCTGGGTGGGAGCTCCTCCTGATACGCTCTAGAGCTAAAAGGAAACTTGACGTGAGTCCTTTCCTCAAGGTAAAGCCTTGAATAGCGCTGCCGAAGTGGAAGCTTGGAGCAGAGTCCTTGAGGCATTAGCTTTAGGTCTGCTTTCTTTAACGTTAGTAAGCATTTCAGGAAACGGAGGACCTCGCCTGGGCACCCTATTCCCTGCACGAACACCGAGCACCGGCAGGCTCCACTAGGCTGCTAAGAAACTTCCAGGCCCGGAATCCTTTCCCAGTCACTCAGTGTATGCTGAGTGTAGGGCAACACACTGCACTCTTCCCTGGGAGAGCTAGATTTCCTCAGCACTCCAACAGCTCCAGGAACTGTGTTCTCTCACGTCCTACATGTCAGGCAAATCGGCCTCATTGCCCTAGGCTGAGCGGCACTGAGAAACCAAAACTGCTTCGCATTCCTTCCACAAAGTCATACATTAAGACCCCATCCTTACAGGAGAAATTCGGCTTGCGTTCCTGCTGTAAACAAAGCACAGTTCTTCCTCTTACACTGCAGGGTTTTAGAAGAAGCTAAGCCCGAGAGCCTAGCAAGAGCGTTCCTTGGGGGAGGCGGTTGGCTACACGCAGAACTCCGTGCCAAATAAACTTTATTCAAGGAAGGGACCAGTGTGTAGCTAGAGTGTATACTTGGTAGAAATCACAAGGAGGTAGGCTGCGTGTTCGCTGGAAACAGGGCCTTATGGCACAAGCCTTGCTTTCCCATTTTGAATGCTCCATTCATGCTGCCTTGAAGCTACCTAAATCACAGTTTTACGACGGGTCTCTAGTCACTGCAGGCAGGGCTCTGGGAAAGGAACGAGTCTTCTCTACATCAACAGGGTGCTTTCATAGCCTGGGTGGGAGCTCCTCCTGATACGCTCTAGAGCTAAAAGGAAACTTGACGTGAGTCCTTTCCTCAAGGTAAAGCCTTGAATAGCCCTGCCGAAGTGGAAGCTTGGAGCAGAGTCCTTGAGGCATTAGCTTTAGGTCTGCTTTCTTTAACGTTAGTAAGCATTTCAGGAAACGGAGGACCTCTCCTGGGCACCCTATTCCCTGCACGAACACCGAGCACCGGCAGGCTCCACTAGGCTGCTAAGAAACTTCCAGGCCCGGAATCCTTTCCCAGTCACTCAGTGTATGCTGAGTGTAGGGCAACACACTGCACTCTTCCCTGGGAGAGCTAGATTTCCTCAGCACTCCAACAGCTCCAGGAACTGTGTTCTCTCACGTCCTACATGTCATGCCAATCTGCCTCATTGCCCTAGGCTGAGCGGCACTGAGAAACCAAAACTGCTTTGCATTCCTTCTACAAAGTCATACCTTAGGACCCCATCCTTACAGGAGAAAATCAGCTTGCCTTGCTGCTGTAACCAAAGCACAGTTCTTCCTCTTACACTGCAGGGTTTTAGAAGAAGCTAAGCCCGATAGCCTAGCAAGAGCGCTCCTTGGGGGAGGCGTTTGGCTACACGCAGAACTCCGTGCCAAATAAACTTTATTCAAGGAAGGGACCAGTGTGTAGCTAGAGTGTCTACTTACTTGGTAGAAATCACATGGAGGTAGGCTACGTGTTCGCTGGAAACGGGGGCCTTATGGCACAAGCCTTGCTTTCCCATTTTGAGTGCTCCATTCATGCTGCCTTGAAGCTACCTAAGTCACAGTTTAGGACGGGTCTCTAGTCACTGCAGGCAGGGCTCTGGGAAAGGAACAAGTGTTCTCTACATCAACAGGGTGCTTTCATAGCCTGGGTGGGAGCTCCTCCTGATACGCTCTAGAGCTAAAAGGAAACTTGACGTGAGTCCTTTCCTCAAGGTAAAGCCTTGAATAGCGCTGCCGAAGTGGAAGCTTGGAGCAGAGTCCTTGAGGCATTAGCTTTAGGTCTGCTTTCTTTAACGTTAGTAAGCATTTCACGAAACGGAGGACCTCGCCTGGGCACCCTATTCCCTGCACGAACACCGAGCACCGGCAGGCTCCACTAGGCTGCTAAGAAACTTCCAGGCCCGGAATCCTTTCCCAGTCACTCAGTGTATGCTGAGTGTAGGGCAACACACTGCACTCTTCCCTGGGAGAGCTAGATTTCCTCAGCACTCCAACAGCTCCAGGAACTGTGTTCTCTCACGTCCTACATGTCATGCAAATCGGCCTCATTGCCCTAGGCTGAGCGGCACTGAGAAACCAAAACTGCTTCGCATTCCTTCCACAAAGTCATACATTAAGACCCCATCCTTACAGGAGAAATTCGGCTTGCGTTCCTGCTGTAAACAAAGCACAGTTCTTCCTCTTACACTGCAGGGTTTTAGAAGAAGCTAAGCCCGAGAGCCTAGCAAGAGCGTTCCTTGGGGGAGGCGGTTGGCTACACGCAGAACTCCGTGCCAAATAAACTTTATTCAAGGAAGGGACCAGTGTGTAGCTAGAGTGTATACTTGGTAGAAATCACAAGGAGGTAGGCTGCGTGTTCGCTGGAAACAGGGCCTTATGGCACAAGCCTTGCTTTCCCATTTTGAATGCTCCATTCATGCTGCCTTGAAGCTACCTAAATCACAGTTTTACGACGGGTCTCTAGTCACTGCAGGCAGGGCTCTGGGAAAGGAACGAGTCTTCTCTACATCAACAGGGTGCTTTCATAGCCTGGGTGGGAGCTCCTCCTGATACGCTCTAGAGCTAAAAGGAAACTTGACGTGAGTCCTTTCCTCAAGGTAAAGCCTTGAATAGCCCTGCCGAAGTGGAAGCTTGGAGCAGAGTCCTTGAGGCATTAGCTTTAGGTCTGCTTTCTTTAACGTTAGTAAGCATTTCAGGAAACGGAGGACCTCTCCTGGGCACCCTATTCCCTGCACGAACACCGAGCACCGGCAGGCTCCACTAGGCTGCTAAGAAACTTCCAGGCCCGGAATCCTTTCCCAGTCACTCAGTGTATGCTGAGTGTAGGGCAACACACTGCACTCTTCCCTGGGAGAGCTAGATTTCCTCAGCACTCCAACAGCTCCAGGAACTGTGTTCTCTCACGTCCTACATGTCATGCCAATCTGCCTCATTGCCCTAGGCTGAGCGGCACTGAGAAACCAAAACTGCTTTGCATTCCTTCTACAAAGTCATACCTTAGGACCCCATCCTTACAGGAGAAAATCAGCTTGCCTTGCTGCTGTAACCAAAGCACAGTTCTTCCTCTTACACTGCAGGGTTTTAGAAGAAGCTAAGCCCGATAGCCTAGCAAGAGCGCTCCTTGGGGGAGGCGTTTGGCTACACGCAGAACTCCGTGCCAAATAAACTTTATTCAAGGAAGGGACCAGTGTGTAGCTAGAGTGTCTACTTACTTGGTAGAAATCACATGGAGGTAGGCTACGTGTTCGCTGGAAACGGGGGCCTTATGGCACAAGCCTTGCTTTCCCATTTTGAGTGCTCCATTCATGCTGCCTTGAAGCTACCTAAATCACAGTTTAGGACGGGTCTCTAGTCACTGCAGGCAGGGCTCTGGGAAAGGAACAAGTGTTCTCTACATCAACAGGGTGCTTTCATAGCCTGGGTGGGAGCTCCTCCTGATACGCTCTAGAGCTAAAAGGAAACTTGACGTGAGTCCTTTCCTCAAGGTAAAGCCTTGAATAGCGCTGCCGAAGTGGAAGCTTGGAGCAGAGTCCTTGAGGCATTAGCTTTAGGTCTGCTTTCTTTAACGTTAGTAAGCATTTCAGGAAACGGAGGACCTCGCCTGGGCACCCTATTCCCTGCACGAACACCGAGCACCGGCAGGCTCCACTAGGCTGCTAAGAAACTTCCAGGCCCGGAATCCTTTCCCAGTCACTCAGTGTATGCTGAGTGTAGGGCAACACACTGCACTCTTCCCTGGGAGAGCTAGATTTCCTCAGCACTCCAACAGCTCCAGGAACTGTGTTCTCTCACGTCCTACATGTCAGGCAAATCGGCCTCATTGCCCTAGGCTGAGCGGCACTGAGAAACCAAAACTGCTTCGCATTCCTTCCACAAAGTCATACATTAAGACCCCATCCTTACAGGAGAAATTCGGCTTGCGTTCCTGCTGTAAACAAAGCACAGTTCTTCCTCTTACACTGCAGGGTTTTAGAAGAAGCTAAGCCCGAGAGCCTAGCAAGAGCGTTCCTTGGGGGAGGCGGTTGGCTACACGCAGAACTCCGTGCCAAATAAACTTTATTCAAGGAAGGGACCAGTGTGTAGCTAGAGTGTATACTTGGTAGAAATCACAAGGAGGTAGGCTGCGTGTTCGCTGGAAACAGGGCCTTATGGCACAAGCCTTGCTTTCCCATTTTGAATGCTCCATTCATGCTGCCTTGAAGCTACCTAAATCACAGTTTTACGACGGGTCTCTAGTCACTGCAGGCAGGGCTCTGGGAAAGGAACGAGTCTTCTCTACATCAACAGGGTGCTTTCATAGCCTGGGTGGGAGCTCCTCCTGATACGCTCTAGAGCTAAAAGGAAACTTGACGTGAGTCCTTTCCTCAAGGTAAAGCCTTGAATAGCCCTGCCGAAGTGGAAGCTTGGAGCAGAGTCCTTGAGGCATTAGCTTTAGGTCTGCTTTCTTTAACGTTAGTAAGCATTTCAGGAAACGGAGGACCTCGCCTGGGCACCCTATTCCCTGCACGAACACCGAGCACCGGCAGGCTCCACTAGGCTGCTAAGAAACTTCCAGGCCCGGAATCCTTTCCCAGTCACTCAGTGTATGCTGAGTGTAGGGCAACACACTGCACTCTTCCCTGGGAGAGCTAGATTTCCTCAGCACTCCAACAGCTCCAGGAACTGTGTTCTCTCACGTCCTACATGTCATGCCAATCTGCCTCATTGCCCTAGGCTGAGCGGCACTGAGAAACCAAAACTGCTTTGCATTCCTTCTACAAAGTCATACCTTAGGACCCCATCCTTACAGGAGAAAATCAGCTTGCCTTGCTGCTGTAACCAAAGCACAGTTCTTCCTCTTACACTGCAGGGTTTTAGAAGAAGCTAAGCCCGATAGCCTAGCAAGAGCGCTCCTTGGGGGAGGCGTTTGGCTACACGCAGAACTCCGTGCCAAATAAACTTTATTCAAGGAAGGGACCAGTGTGTAGCTAGAGTGTCTACTTACTTGGTAGAAATCACATGGAGGTAGGCTACGTGTTCGCTGGAAACGGGGGCCTTATGGCACAAGCCTTGCTTTCCCATTTTGAGTGCTCCATTCATGCTGCCTTGAAGCTACCTAAGTCACAGTTTAGGACGGGTCTCTAGTCACTGCAGGCAGGGCTCTGGGAAAGGAACAAGTGTTCTCTACATCAACAGGGTGCTTTCATAGCCTGGGTGGGAGCTCCTCCTGATACGCTCTAGAGCTAAAAGGAAACTTGACGTGAGTCCTTTCCTCAAGGTAAAGCCTTGAATAGCGCTGCCGAAGTGGAAGCTTGGAGCAGAGTCCTTGAGGCATTAGCTTTAGGTCTGCTTTCTTTAACGTTAGTAAGCATTTCACGAAACGGAGAACCTCGCCTGGGCACCCTATTCCCTGCACGAACACCGAGCACCGGCAGGCTCCACTAGGCTGCTAAGAAACTTCCAGGCCCGGAATCCTTTCCCAGTCACTCAGTGTATGCTGAGTGTAGGGCAACACACTGCACTCTTCCCTGGGAGAGCTAGATTTCCTCAGCACTCCAACAGCTCCAGGAACTGTGTTCTCTCACGTCCTACATGTCATGCAAATCTGCCTCATTGCCCTAGGCTGAGCGGCACTGAGAAACCAAAACTGCTTCGCATTCCTTCCACAAAGTCATACATTAAGACCCCATCCTTACAGGAGAAATTCGGCTTGCGTTCCTGCTGTAAACAAAGCACAGTTCTTCCTCTTACACTGCAGGGTTTTAGAAGAAGCTAAGCCCGAGAGCCTAGCAAGAGCGTTCCTTGGGGGAGGCGGTTGGCTACACGCAGAACTCCGTGCCAAATAAACTTTATTCAAGGAAGGGACCAGTGTGTAGCTAGAGTGTATACTTGGTAGAAATCACAAGGAGGTAGGCTGCGTGTTCGCTGGAAACAGGGCCTTATGGCACAAGCCTTGCTTTCCCATTTTGAATGCTCCATTCATGCTGCCTTGAAGCTACCTAAATCACAGTTTTACGACGGGTCTCTAGTCACTGCAGGCAGGGCTCTGGGAAAGGAACGAGTCTTCTCTACATCAACAGGGTGCTTTCATAGCCTGGGTGGGAGCTCCTCCTGATACGCTCTAGAGCTAAAAGGAAACTTGACGTGAGTCCTTTCCTCAAGGTAAAGCCTTGAATAGCGCTGCCGAAGTGGAAGCTTGGAGCAGAGTCCTTGAGGCATTAGCTTTAGGTCTGCTTTCTTTAACGTTAGTAAGCATTTCAGGAAACGGAGGACCTCTCCTGGGCACCCTATTCCCTGCACGAACACCGAGCACCGGCAGGCTCCACTAGGCTGCTAAGAAACTTCCAGGCCCGGAATCCTTTCCCAGTCACTCAGTGTATGCTGAGTGTAGGGCAACACACTGCACTCTTCCCTGGGAGAGCTAGATTTCCTCAGCACTCCAACAGCTCCAGGAACTGTGTTCTCTCACGTCCTACATGTCATGCAAATCGGCCTCATTGCCCTAGGCTGAGCGGCACTGAGAAACCAAAACTGCTTTGCATTCCTTCTACAAAGTCATACCTTAGGACCCCATCCTTACAGGAGAAAATCAGCTTGCCTTGCTGCTGTAACCAAAGCACAGTTCTTCCTCTTACACTGCAGGGTTTTAGAAGAAGCTAAGCCCGATAGCCTAGCAAGAGCGCTCCTTGGGGGAGGCGTTTGGCTACACGCAGAACTCCGTGCCAAATAAACTTTATTCAAGGAAGGGACCAGTGTGTAGCTAGAGTGTCTACTTACTTGGTAGAAATCACATGGAGGTAGGCTACGTGTTCGCTGGAAACGGGGGCCTTATGGCACAAGCCTTGCTTTCCCATTTTGAGTGCTCCATTCATGCTGCCTTGAAGCTACCTAAATCACAGTTTAGGACGGGTCTCTAGTCACTGCAGGCAGGGCTCTGGGAAAGGAACAAGTGTTCTCTACATCAACAGGGTGCTTTCATAGCCTGGGTGGGAGCTCCTCCTGATACGCTCTAGAGCTAAAAGGAAACTTGACGTGAGTCCTTTCCTCAAGGTAAAGCCTTGAATAGCCCTGCCGAAGTGGAAGCTTGGAGCAGAGTCCTTGAGGCATTAGCTTTAGGTCTGCTTTCTTTAACGTTAGTAAGCATTTCAGGAAACGGAGGACCTCGCCTGGGCACCCTACTCCCTGCACGAACACCGAGCACCGGCAGGCTCCACTAGGCTGCTAAGAAACTTCCAGGCCCGGAATCCTTTCCCAGTCACTCAGTGTATGCTGAGTGTAGGGCAACACACTGCACTCTTCCCTGGGAGAGCTAGATTTCCTCAGCACTCCGACAGCTCCAGGAACTGTGTTCTCTCACGTCCTACATGTCATGCCAATCTGCCTCATTGCCCTAGGCTGAGCGGCACTGAGAAACCAAAACTGCTTCGCATTCCTTCCACAAAGTCATACATTAAGACCCCATCCTTACAGGAGAAATTCGGCTTGCGTTCCTGCTGTAAACAAAGCACAGTTCTTCCTCTTACACTGCAGGGTTTTAGAAGAAGCTAAGCCCGAGAGCCTACCAAGAGCGTTCCTTGGGGGAGGCGGTTGGCTACACGCAGAACTCCGTGCCAAATAAACTTTATTCAAGGAAGGGACCAGTGTGTAGCTAGAGTGTCTACTTACTTGGTAGAAATCACATGGAGGTAGGCTACGTGTTCGCTGGAAACGGGGGCCTTATGGCACAAGCCTTGCTTTCCCATTTTGAATGCTCCATTCATGCTGCCTTGAAGCTACCTAAATCACAGTTTAGGACGGGTCTCTAGTCACTGCAGGCAGGGCTCTGGGAAAGGAACGAGTCTTCTCTACATCAACAGGGTGCTTTCATAGCCTGGGTGGGAGCTCCTCCTGATACGCTCTAGAGCTAAAAGGAAACTTGACGTGAGTCCTTTCCTCAAGGTAAAGCCTTGAATAGCGCTGCCGAAGTGGAAGCTTGGAACAGAGTCCTTGAGGCATTAGCTTTAGGTCTGCTTTCTTTAACGTTAGTAAGCATTTCAGGAAACGGAGGACCTCGCCTGGGCACCCTATTCCCTGCACGAACACCGAGCACCGGCAGGCTCCACTAGGCTGCTAAGAAACTTCCAGGCCCGGAATCCTTTCCCAGTCACTCAGTGTATGCTGAGTGTAGGGCAACACACTGCACTCTTCCCTGGGAGAGCTAGATTTCCTCAGCACTCCAACAGCTCCAGGAACTGTGTTCTCTCACGTCCTACATGTCATGCCAATCTGCCTCATTGCCCTAGGCTGAGCGGCACTGAGAAACCAAAACTGCTTTGCATTCCTTCTACAAAGTCATACCTTAGGACCCCATCCTTACAGGAGAAAGTCAGCTTGCCTTGCTGCTGTAACCAAAGCACAGTTCTTCCTCTTACACTGCAGGGTTTTAGAAGAAGCTAAGCCCGATAGCCTAGCAAGAGCGCTCCTTGGGGGAGGCGTTTGGCTACACGCAGAACTCCGTGCCAAATAAACTTTATTCAAGGAAGGGACCAGTGTGTAGCTAGAGTGTCTACTTACTTGGTAGAAATCACATGGAGGTAGGCTACGTGTTCGCTGGAAACGGGGGCCTTATGGCACAAGCCTTGCTTTCCCATTTTGAGTGCTCCATTCATGCTGCCATGAAGCTACCTAAATCACAGTTTAGGACGGGTCTCTAGTCACTGCAGGCAGGGCTCTGGGAAAGGAACAAGTGTTCTCTACATCAACAGGGTGCTTTCATAGCCTGGGTGGGAGCTCCTCCTGATACGCTCTAGAGCTAAAAGGAAACTTGACGTGAGTCCTTTCCTCAAGGTAAAGCCTTGAATAGCGCTGCCGAAGTGGAAGCTTGGAGCAGAGTCCTTGAGGCATTAGCTTTAGGTCTGCTTTCTTTAACGTTAGTAAGCATTTCAGGAAACGGAGGACCTCGCCTGGGCACCCTATTCCCTGCACGAACACCGAGCACCGGCAGGCTCCACTAGGCTGCTAAGAAACTTCCAGGCCCGGAATCCTTTCCCAGTCACTCAGTGTATGCTGAGTGTAGGGCAACACACTGCACTCTTCCCTGGGAGAGCTAGATTTCCTCAGCACTCCAACAGCTCCAGGAACTGTGTTCTCTCACGTCCTACATGTCATGCCAATCTGCCTCATTGCCCTAGGCTGAGCGGCACTGAGAAACCAAAACTGCTTCGCATTCCTTCCACAAAGTCATACATTAAGACCCCATCCTTACAGGAGAAATTCGGCTTGCGTTCCTGCTGTAAATAAAGCACAGTTCTTCCTCTTACACTGCAGGGTTTTAGAAGAAGCTAAGCCCGAGAGCCTAGCAAGAGCGTTCCTTGGGGGAGGCGGTTGGCTACACGCAGAACTCCGTGCCAAATAAACTTTATTCAAGGAAGGGACCAGTGTGTAGCTAGAGTGTATACTTGGTAGAAATCACAAGGAGGTAGGCTGCGTGTTCGCTGGAAACAGGGCCTTATGGCACAAGCCTTGCTTTCCCATTTTGAATGCTCCATTCATGCTGCCTTGAAGCTACCTAAATCACAGTTTTACGACGGGTCTCTAGTCACTGCAGGCAGGGCTCTGGGAAAGGAACGAGTCTTCTCTACATCAACAGGGTGCTTTCATAGCCTGGGTGGGAGCTCCTCCTGATACGCTCTAGAGCTAAAAGGAAACTTGACGTGAGTCCTTTCCTCAAGGTAAAGCCTTGAATAGCCCTGCCGAAGTGGAAGCTTGGAGCAGAGTCCTTGAGGCATTAGCTTTAGGTCTGCTTTCTTTAACGTTAGTAAGCATTTCAGGAAACGGAGGACCTCTCCTGGGCACCCTATTCCCTGCACGAACACCGAGCACCGGCAGGCTCCACTAGGCTGCTAAGAAACTTCCAGGCCCGGAATCCTTTCCCAGTCACTCAGTGTATGCTGAGTGTAGGGCAACACACTGCACTCTTCCCTGGGAGAGCTAGATTTCCTCAGCACTCCAACAGCTCCAGGAACTGTGTTCTCTCACGTCCTACATGTCATGCCAATCTGCCTCATTGCCCTAGGCTGAGCGGCACTGAGAAACCAAAACTGCTTTGCATTCCTTCTACAAAGTCATACCTTAGGACCCCATCCTTACAGGAGAAAGTCAGCTTGCCTTGCTGCTGTAACCAAAGCACAGTTCTTCCTCTTACACTGCAGGGTTTTAGAAGAAGCTAAGCCCGATAGCCTAGCAAGAGCGCTCCTTGGGGGAGGCGTTTGGCTACACGCAGAACTCCGTGCCAAATAAACTTTATTCAAGGAAGGGACCAGTGTGTAGCTAGAGTGTCTACTTACTTGGTAGAAATCACATGGAGGTAGGCTACGTGTTCGCTGGAAACGGGGGCCTTATGGCACAAGCCTTGCTTTCCCATTTTGAGTGCTCCATTCATGCTGCCTTGAAGCTACCTAAATCACAGTTTAGGACGGGTCTCTAGTCACTGCAGGCAGGGCTCTGGGAAAGGAACAAGTGTTCTCTACATCAACAGGGTGCTTTCATAGCCTGGGTGGGAGCTCCTCCTGATACGCTCTAGAGCTAAAAGGAAACTTGACGTGAGTCCTTTCCTCAAGGTAAAGCCTTGAATAGCGCTGCCGAAGTGGAAGCTTGGAGCAGAGTCCTTGAGGCATTAGCTTTAGGTCTGCTTTCTTTAACGTTAGTAAGCATTTCAGGAAACGGAGGACCTCGCCTGGGCACCCTATTCCCTGCACGAACACCGAGCACCGGCAGGCTCCACTAGGCTGCTAAGAAACTTCCAGGCCCAGAATCCTTTCCCAGTCACTCAGTGTATGCTGAGTGTAGGGCAACACACTGCACTCTTCCCTGGGAGAGCTAGATTTCCTCAGCACTCCAACAGCTCCAGGAACTGTGTTCTCTCACGTCCTACATGTCATGCAAATCTGCCTCATTGCCCTAGGCTGAGCGGCACTGAGAAACCAAAACTGCTTCGCATTCCTTCCACAAAGTCATACATTAAGACCCCATCCTTACAGGAGAAATTCGGCTTGCGTTCCTGCTGTAAACAAAGCACAGTTCTTCCTCTTACACTGCAGGGTTTTAGAAGAAGCTAAGCCCGAGAGCCTAGCAAGAGCGTTCCTTGGGGGAGGCGGTTGGCTACACGCAGAACTCCGTGCCAAATAAACTTTATTCAAGGAAGGGACCAGTGTGTAGCTAGAGTGTATACTTGGTAGAAATCACAAGGAGGTAGGCTGCGTGTTCGCTGGAAACAGGGCCTTATGGCACAAGCCTTGCTTTCCCATTTTGAATGCTCCATTCATGCTGCCTTGAAGCTACCTAAATCACAGTTTTACGACGGGTCTCTAGTCACTGCAGGCAGGGCTCTGGGAAAGGAACGAGTCTTCTCTACATCAACAGGGTGCTTTCATAGCCTGGGTGGGAGCTCCTCCTGATACGCTCTAGAGCTAAAAGGAAACTTGACGTGAGTCCTTTCCTCAAGGTAAAGCCTTGAATAGCCCTGCCGAAGTGGAAGCTTGGAGCAGAGTCCTTGAGGCATTAGCTTTAGGTCTGCTTTCTTTAACGTTAGTAAGCATTTCAGGAAACGGAGGACCTCGCCTGGGCACCCTATTCCCTGCACGAACACCGAGCACCGGCAGGCTCCACTAGGCTGCTAAGAAACTTCCAGGCCCGGAATCCTTTCCCAGTCACTCAGTGTATGCTGAGTGTAGGGCAACACACTGCACTCTTCCCTGGGAGAGCTAGATTTCCTCAGCACTCCAACAGCTCCAGGAACTGTGTTCTCTCACGTCCTACATGTCATGCCAATCTGCCTCATTGCCCTAGGCTGAGCGGCACTGAGAAACCAAAACTGCTTTGCATTCCTTCTACAAAGTCATACCTTAGGACCCCATCCTTACAGGAGAAAATCAGCTTGCCTTGCTGCTGTAACCAAAGCACAGTTCTTCCTCTTACACTGCAGGGTTTTAGAAGAAGCTAAGCCCGATAGCCTAGCAAGAGCGCTCCTTGGGGGAGGCGTTTGGCTACACGCAGAACTCCGTGCCAAATAAACTTTATTCAAGGAAGGGACCAGTGTGTAGCTAGAGTGTCTACTTACTTGGTAGAAATCACATGGAGGTAGGCTACGTGTTCGCTGGAAACGGGGGCCTTATGGCACAAGCCTTGCTTTCCCATTTTGAGTGCTCCATTCATGCTGCCTTGAAGCTACCTAAGTCACAGTTTAGGACGGGTCTCTAGTCACTGCAGGCAGGGCTCTGGGAAAGGAACAAGTGTTCTCTACATCAACAGGGTGCTTTCATAGCCTGGGTGGGAGCTCCTCCTGATACGCTCTAGAGCTAAAAGGAAACTTGACGTGAGTCCTTTCCTCAAGGTAAAGCCTTGAATAGCGCTGCCGAAGTGGAAGCTTGGAGCAGAGTCCTTGAGGCATTAGCTTTAGGTCTGCTTTCTTTAACGTTAGTAAGCATTTCACGAAACGGAGGACCTCGCCTGGGCACCCTATTCCCTGCACGAACACCGAGCACCGGCAGGCTCCACTAGGCTGCTAAGAAACTTCCAGGCCCGGAATCCTTTCCCAGTCACTCAGTGTATGCTGAGTGTAGGGCAACACACTGCACTCTTCCCTGGGAGAGCTAGATTTCCTCAGCACTCCAACAGCTCCAGGAACTGTGTTCTCTCACGTCCTACATGTCATGCCAATCTGCCTCATTGCCCTAGGCTGAGCGGCACTGAGAAACCAAAACTGCTTTGCATTCCTTCTACAAAGTCATACCTTAGGACCCCATCCTTACAGGAGAAAGTCAGCTTGCCTTGCTGCTGTAACCAAAGCACAGTTCTTCCTCTTACACTGCAGGGTTTTAGAAGAAGCTAAGCCCGATAGCCTAGCAAGAGCGCTCCTTGGGGGAGGCGTTTGGCTACACGCAGAACTCCGTGCCAAATAAACTTTATTCAAGGAAGGGACCAGTGTGTAGCTAGAGTGTCTACTTACTTGGTAGAAATCACATGGAGGTAGGCTACGTGTTCGCTGGAAACGGGGGCCTTATGGCACAAGCCTTGCTTTCCCATTTTGAGTGCTCCATTCATGCTGCCATGAAGCTACCTAAATCACAGTTTAGGACGGGTCTCTAGTCACTGCAGGCAGGGCTCTGGGAAAGGAACAAGTGTTCTCTACATCAACAGGGTGCTTTCATAGCCTGGGTGGGAGCTCCTCCTGATACGCTCTAGAGCTAAAAGGAAACTTGACGTGAGTCCTTTCCTCAAGGTAAAGCCTTGAATAGCGCTGCCGAAGTGGAAGCTTGGAGCAGAGTCCTTGAGGCATTAGCTTTAGGTCTGCTTTCTTTAACGTTAGTAAGCATTTCAGGAAACGGAGGACCTCGCCTGGGCACCCTATTCCCTGCACGAACACCGAGCACCGGCAGGCTCCACTAGGCTGCTAAGAAACTTCCAGGCCCGGAATCCTTTCCCAGTCACTCAGTGTATGCTGAGTGTAGGGCAACACACTGCACTCTTCCCTGGGAGAGCTAGATTTCCTCAGCACTCCAACAGCTCCAGGAACTGTGTTCTCTCACGTCCTACATGTCATGCCAATCTGCCTCATTGCCCTAGGCTGAGCGGCACTGAGAAACCAAAACTGCTTCGCATTCCTTCCACAAAGTCATACATTAAGACCCCATCCTTACAGGAGAAATTCGGCTTGCGTTCCTGCTGTAAATAAAGCACAGTTCTTCCTCTTACACTGCAGGGTTTTAGAAGAAGCTAAGCCCGAGAGCCTAGCAAGAGCGTTCCTTGGGGGAGGCGGTTGGCTACACGCAGAACTCCGTGCCAAATAAACTTTATTCAAGGAAGGGACCAGTGTGTAGCTAGAGTGTATACTTGGTAGAAATCACAAGGAGGTAGGCTGCGTGTTCGCTGGAAACAGGGCCTTATGGCACAAGCCTTGCTTTCCCATTTTGAATGCTCCATTCATGCTGCCTTGAAGCTACCTAAATCACAGTTTTACGACGGGTCTCTAGTCACTGCAGGCAGGGCTCTGGGAAAGGAACGAGTCTTCTCTACATCAACAGGGTGCTTTCATAGCCTGGGTGGGAGCTCCTCCTGATACGCTCTAGAGCTAAAAGGAAACTTGACGTGAGTCCTTTCCTCAAGGTAAAGCCTTGAATAGCCCTGCCGAAGTGGAAGCTTGGAGCAGAGTCCTTGAGGCATTAGCTTTAGGTCTGCTTTCTTTAACGTTAGTAAGCATTTCAGGAAACGGAGGACCTCTCCTGGGCACCCTATTCCCTGCACGAACACCGAGCACCGGCAGGCTCCACTAGGCTGCTAAGAAACTTCCAGGCCCGGAATCCTTTCCCAGTCACTCAGTGTATGCTGAGTGTAGGGCAACACACTGCACTCTTCCCTGGGAGAGCTAGATTTCCTCAGCACTCCAACAGCTCCAGGAACTGTGTTCTCTCACGTCCTACATGTCATGCCAATCTGCCTCATTGCCCTAGGCTGAGCGGCACTGAGAAACCAAAACTGCTTTGCATTCCTTCTACAAAGTCATACCTTAGGACCCCATCCTTACAGGAGAAAATCAGCTTGCCTTGCTGCTGTAACCAAAGCACAGTTCTTCCTCTTACACTGCAGGGTTTTAGAAGAAGCTAAGCCCGATAGCCTAGCAAGAGCGCTCCTTGGGGGAGGCGTTTGGCTACACGCAGAACTCCGTGCCAAATAAACTTTATTCAAGGAAGGGACCAGTGTGTAGCTAGAGTGTCTACTTACTTGGTAGAAATCACATGGAGGTAGGCTACGTGTTCGCTGGAAACGGGGGCCTTATGGCACAAGCCTTGCTTTCCCATTTTGAGTGCTCCATTCATGCTGCCTTGAAGCTACCTAAATCACAGTTTAGGACGGGTCTCTAGTCACTGCAGGCAGGGCTCTGGGAAAGGAACAAGTGTTCTCTACATCAACAGGGTGCTTTCATAGCCTGGGTGGGAGCTCCTCCTGATACGCTCTAGAGCTAAAAGGAAACTTGACGTGAGTCCTTTCCTCAAGGTAAAGCCTTGAATAGCGCTGCCGAAGTGGAAGCTTGGAGCAGAGTCCTTGAGGCATTAGCTTTAGGTCTGCTTTCTTTAACGTTAGTAAGCATTTCAGGAAACGGAGGACCTCGCCTGGGCACCCTATTCCCTGCACGAACACCGAGCACCGGCAGGCTCCACTAGGCTGCTAAGAAACTTCCAGGCCCAGAATCCTTTCCCAGTCACTCAGTGTATGCTGAGTGTAGGGCAACACACTGCACTCTTCCCTGGGAGAGCTAGATTTCCTCAGCACTCCAACAGCTCCAGGAACTGTGTTCTCTCACGTCCTACATGTCATGCCAATCTGCCTCATTGCCCTAGGCTGAGCGGCACTGAGAAACCAAAACTGCTTCGCATTCCTTCCACAAAGTCATACATTAAGACCCCATCCTTACAGGAGAAATTCGGCTTCCATTCCTGCTGTAAACAAAGCACAGTTCTTCCTCTTACACTGCAGGGTTTTAGAAGAAGCTAAGCCCGAGAGCCTAGCAAGAGCGTTCCTTGGGGGAGGCGGTTGGCTACACGCAGAACTCCGTGCCAAATAAACTTTATTCAAGGAAGGGACCAGTGTGTAGCTAGAGTGTATACTTGGTAGAAATCACAAGGAGGTAGGCTGCGTGTTCGCTGGAAACAGGGCCTTATGGCACAAGCCTTGCTTTCCCATTTTGAATGCTCCATTCATGCTGCCTTGAAGCTACCTAAATCACAGTTTTACGACGGGTCTCTAGTCACTGCAGGCAGGGCTCTGGGAAAGGAACGAGTCTTCTCTACATCAACAGGGTGCTTTCATAGCCTGGGTGGGAGCTCCTCCTGATACGCTCTAGAGCTAAAAGGAAACTTGACGTGAGTCCTTTCCTCAAGGTAAAGCCTTGAATAGCCCTGCCGAAGTGGAAGCTTGGAGCAGAGTCCTTGAGGCATTAGCTTTAGGTCTGCTTTCTTTAACGTTAGTAAGCATTTCAGGAAACGGAGGACCTCTCCTGGGCACCCTATTCCCTGCACGAACACCGAGCACCGGCAGGCTCCACTAGGCTGCTAAGAAACTTCCAGGCCCGGAATCCTTTCCCAGTCACTCAGTGTATGCTGAGTGTAGGGCAACACACTGCACTCTTCCCTGGGAGAGCTAGATTTCCTCAGCACTCCAACAGCTCCAGGAACTGTGTTCTCTCACGTCCTACATGTCATGCCAATCTGCCTCATTGCCCTAGGCTGAGCGGCACTGAGAAACCAAAACTGCTTTGCATTCCTTCTACAAAGTCATACCTTAGGACCCCATCCTTACAGGAGAAAATCAGCTTGCCTTGCTGCTGTAACCAAAGCACAGTTCTTCCTCTTACACTGCAGGGTTTTAGAAGAAGCTAAGCCCGATAGCCTAGCAAGAGCGCTCCTTGGGGGAGGCGTTTGGCTACACGCAGAACTCCGTGCCAAATAAACTTTATTCAAGGAAGGGACCAGTGTGTAGCTAGAGTGTCTACTTACTTGGTAGAAATCACATGGAGGTAGGCTACGTGTTCGCTGGAAACGGGGGCCTTATGGCACAAGCCTTGCTTTCCCATTTTGAGTGCTCCATTCATGCTGCCTTGAAGCTACCTAAATCACAGTTTAGGACGGGTCTCTAGTCACTGCAGGCAGGGCTCTGGGAAAGGAACAAGTGTTCTCTACATCAACAGGGTGCTTTCATAGCCTGGGTGGGAGCTCCTCCTGATACGCTCTAGAGCTAAAAGGAAACTTGACGTGAGTCCTTTCCTCAAGGTAAAGCCTTGAATAGCCCTGCCGAAGTGGAAGCTTGGAGCAGAGTCCTTGAGGCATTAGCTTTAGGTCTGCTTTCTTTAACGTTAGTAAGCATTTCAGGAAACGGAGGACCTCGCCTGGGCACCCTATTCCCTGCACGAACACCGAGCACCGGCAGGCTCCACTAGGCTGCTAAGAAACTTCCAGGCCCGGAATCCTTTCCCAGTCACTCAGTGTATGCTGAGTGTAGGGCAACACACTGCACTCTTCCCTGGGAGAGCTAGATTTCCTCAGCACTCCAACAGCTCCAGGAACTGTGTTCTCTCACGTCCTACATGTCATGCCAATCTGCCTCATTGCCCTAGGCTGAGCGGCACTGAGAAACCAAAACTGCTTCGCATTCCTTCCACAAAGTCATACATTAAGACCCCATCCTTACAGGAGAAATTCGGCTTGCGTTCCTGCTGTAAACAAAGCACAGTTCTTCCTCTTACACTGCAGGGTTTTAGAAGAAGCTAAGCCCGAGAGCCTAGCAAGAGCGTTCCTTGGGGGAGGCGGTTGGCTACACGCAGAACTCCGTGCCAAATAAACTTTATTCAAGGAAGGGACCAGTGTGTAGCTAGAGTGTATACTTGGTAGAAATCACAAGGAGGTAGGCTGCGTGTTCGCTGGAAACAGGGCCTTATGGCACAAGCCTTGCTTTCCCATTTTGAATGCCCCATTCATGCTGCCTTGAAGCTACCTAAATCACAGTTTTAGGACGGGTCTCTAGTCACTGCAGGCAGGGCTCTGGGAAAGGAACGAGTCTTCTCTACATCAACAGGGTGCTTTCATAGCCTGGGTGGGAGCTCCTCCTGATACGCTCTAGAGCTAAAAGGAAACTTGACGTGAGTCCTTTCCTCAAGGTAAAGCCTTGAATAGCCCTGCCGAAGTGGAAGCTTGGAGCAGAGTCCTTGAGGCATTAGCTTTAGGTCTGCTTTCTTTAACGTTAGTAAGCATTTCAGGAAACGGAGGACCTCTCCTGGGCACCCTATTCCCTGCACGAACACCGAGCACCGGCAGGCTCCACTAGGCTGCTAAGAAACTTCCAGGCCCGGAATCCTTTCCCAGTCACTCAGTGTATGCTGAGTGTAGGGCAACACACTGCACTCTTCCCTGGGAGAGCTAGATTTCCTCAGCACTCCAACAGCTCCAGGAACTGTGTTCTCTCACGTCCTACATGTCATGCCAATCTGCCTCATTGCCCTAGGCTGAGCGGCACTGAGAAACCAAAACTGCTTTGCATTCCTTCTACAAAGTCATACCTTAGGACCCCATCCTTACAGGAGAAAATCAGCTTGCCTTGCTGCTGTAACCAAAGCACAGTTCTTCCTCTTACACTGCAGGGTTTTAGAAGAAGCTAAGCCCGATAGCCTAGCAAGAGCGCTCCTTGGGGGAGGCGTTTGGCTACACGCAGAACTCCGTGCCAAATAAACTTTATTCAAGGAAGGGACCAGTGTGTAGCTAGAGTGTCTACTTACTTGGTAGAAATCACATGGAGGTAGGCTACGTGTTCGCTGGAAACGGGGGCCTTATGGCACAAGCCTTGCTTTCCCATTTTGAGTGCTCCATTCATGCTGCCTTGAAGCTACCTAAATCACAGTTTAGGACGGGTCTCTAGTCACTGCAGGCAGGGCTCTGGGAAAGGAACAAGTGTTCTCTACATCAACAGGGTGCTTTCATAGCCTGGGTGGGAGCTCCTCCTGATACGCTCTAGAGCTAAAAGGAAACTTGACGTGAGTCCTTTCCTCAAGGTAAAGCCTTGAATAGCCCTGCCGAAGTGGAAGCTTGGAGCAGAGTCCTTGAGGCATTAGCTTTAGGTCTGCTTTCTTTAACGTTAGTAAGCATTTCAGGAAACGGAGGACCTCGCCTGGGCACCCTATTCCCTGCACGAACACCGAGCACCGGCAGGCTCCACTAGGCTGCTAAGAAACTTCCAGGCCCGGAATCCTTTCCCAGTCACTCAGTGTATGCTGAGTGTAGGGCAACACACTGCACTCTTCCCTGGGAGAGCTAGATTTCCTCAGCACTCCAACAGCTCCAGGAACTGTGTTCTCTCACGTCCTACATGTCATGCCAATCTGCCTCATTGCCCTAGGCTGAGCGGCACTGAGAAACCAAAACTGCTTCGCATTCCTTCCACAAAGTCATACATTAAGACCCCATCCTTACAGGAGAAATTCGGCTTGCGTTCCTGCTGTAAACAAAGCACAGTTCTTCCTCTTACACTGCAGGGTTTTAGAAGAAGCTAAGCCCGAGAGCCTAGCAAGAGCGTTCCTTGGGGGAGGCGGTTGGCTACACGCAGAACTCCGTGCCAAATAAACTTTATTCAAGGAAGGGACCAGTGTGTAGCTAGAGTGTATACTTGGTAGAAATCACAAGGAGGTAGGCTGCGTGTTCGCTGGAAACAGGGCCTTATGGCACAAGCCTTGCTTTCCCATTTTGAATGCCCCATTCATGCTGCCTTGAAGCTACCTAAATCACAGTTTTAGGACGGGTCTCTAGTCACTGCAGGCAGGGCTCTGGGAAAGGAACGAGTCTTCTCTACATCAACAGGGTGCTTTCATAGCCTGGGTGGGAGCTCCTCCTGATACGCTCTAGAGCTAAAAGGAAACTTGACGTGAGTCCTTTCCTCAAGGTAAAGCCTTGAATAGCCCTGCCGAAGTGGAAGCTTGGAGCAGAGTCCTTGAGGCATTAGCTTTAGGTCTGCTTTCTTTAACGTTAGTAAGCATTTCAGGAAACGGAGGACCTCGCCTGGGCACCCTATTCCCTGCACGAACACCGAGCACCGGCAGGCTCCACTAGGCTGCTAAGAAACTTCCAGGCCCGGAATCCTTTCCCAGTCACTCAGTGTATGCTGAGTGTAGGGCAACACACTGCACTCTTCCCTGGGAGAGCTAGATTTCCTCAGCACTCCAACAGCTCCAGGAACTGTGTTCTCTCACGTCCTACATGTCATGCCAATCTGCCTCATTGCCCTAGGCTGAGCGGCACTGAGAAACCAAAACTGCTTTGCATTCCTTCTACAAAGTCATACCTTAGGACCCCATCCTTACAGGAGAAAATCAGCTTGCCTTGCTGCTGTAACCAAAGCACAGTTCTTCCTCTTACACTGCAGGGTTTTAGAAGAAGCTAAGCCCGATAGCCTAGCAAGAACGCTCCTTGGGGGAGGCGTTTGGCTACACGCAGAACTCCGTGCCAAATAAACTTTATTCAAGGAAGGGACCAGTGTGTAGCTAGAGTGTCTACTTACTTGGTAGAAATCACATGGAGGTAGGCTACGTGTTCGCTGGAAACGGGGGCCTTATGGCACAAGCCTTGCTTTCCCATTTTGAGTGCTCCATTCATGCTGCCTTGAAGCTACCTAAGTCACAGTTTAGGACGGGTCTCTAGTCACTGCAGGCAGGGCTCTGGGAAAGGAACAAGTGTTCTCTACATCAACAGGGTGCTTTCATAGCCTGGGTGGGAGCTCCTCCTGATACGCTCTAGAGCTAAAAGGAAACTTGACGTGTGTCCTTTCCTCAAGGTAAAGCCTTGAATAGCGCTGCCGAAGTGGAAGCTTGGAGCAGAGTCCTTGAGGCATTAGCTTTAGGTCTGCTTTCTTTAACGTTAGTAAGCATTTCACGAAACGGAGGACCTCGCCTGGGCACCCTATTCCCTGCACGAACACCGAGCACCGGCAGGCTCCACTAGGCTGCTAAGAAACTTCCAGGCCCGGAATCCTTTCCCAGTCACTCAGTGTATGCTGAGTGTAGGGCAACACACTGCACTCTTCCCTGGGAGAGCTAGATTTCCTCAGCACTCCAACAGCTCCAGGAACTGTGTTCTCTCACGTCCTACATGTCATGCCAATCTGCCTCATTGCCCTAGGCTGAGCGGCACTGAGAAACCAAAACTGCTTCGCATTCCTTCCACAAAGTCATACATTAAGACCCCATCCTTACAGGAGAAATTCGGCTTGCGTTCCTGCTGTAAACAAAGCACAGTTCTTCCTCTTACACTGCAGGGTTTTAGAAGAAGCTAAGCCCGAGAGCCTAGCAAGAGCGTTCCTTGGGGGAGGCGGTTGGCTACACGCAGAACTCCGTGCCAAATAAACTTTATTCAAGGAAGGGACCAGTGTGTAGCTAGAGTGTATACTTGGTAGAAATCACAAGGAGGTAGGCTGCGTGTTCGCTGGAAACAGGGCCTTATGGCACAAGCCTTGCTTTCCCATTTTGAATGCCCCATTCATGCTGCCTTGAAGCTACCTAAATCACAGTTTTAGGACGGGTCTCTAGTCACTGCAGGCAGGGCTCTGGGAAAGGAACGAGTCTTCTCTACATCAACAGGGTGCTTTCATAGCCTGGGTGGGAGCTCCTCCTGATACGCTCTAGAGCTAAAAGGAAACTTGACGTGAGTCCTTTCCTCAAGGTAAAGCCTTGAATAGCCCTGCCGAAGTGGAAGCTTGGAGCAGAGTCCTTGAGGCATTAGCTTTAGGTCTGCTTTCTTTAACGTTAGTAAGCATTTCAGGAAACGGAGGACCTCGCCTGGGCACCCTATTCCCTGCACGAACACCGAGCACCGGCAGGCTCCACTAGGCTGCTAAGAAACTTCCAGGCCCGGAATCCTTTCCCAGTCACTCAGTGTATGCTGAGTGTAGGGCAACACACTGCACTCTTCCCTGGGAGAGCTAGATTTCCTCAGCACTCCAACAGCTCCAGGAACTGTGTTCTCTCACGTCCTACATGTCATGCCAATCTGCCTCATTGCCCTAGGCTGAGCGGCACTGAGAAACCAAAACTGCTTTGCATTCCTTCTACAAAGTCATACCTTAGGACCCCATCCTTACAGGAGAAAATCAGCTTGCCTTGCTGCTGTAACCAAAGCACAGTTCTTCCTCTTACACTGCAGGGTTTTAGAAGAAGCTAAGCCCGATAGCCTAGCAAGAGCGCTCCTTGGGGGAGGCGTTTGGCTACACGCAGAACTCCGTGCCAAATAAACTTTATTCAAGGAAGGGACCAGTGTGTAGCTAGAGTGTCTACTTACTTGGTAGAAATCACATGGAGGTAGGCTACGTGTTCGCTGGAAACGGGGGCCTTATGGCACAAGCCTTGCTTTCCCATTTTGAGTGCTCCATTCATGCTGCCTTGAAGCTACCTAAATCACAGTTTAGGACGGGTCTCTAGTCACTGCAGGCAGGGCTCTGGGAAAGGAACAAGTGTTCTCTACATCAACAGGGTGCTTTCATAGCCTGGGTGGGAGCTCCTCCTGATACGCTCTAGAGCTAAAAGGAAACTTGACGTGAGTCCTTTCCTCAAGGTAAAGCCTTGAATAGCCCTGCCGAAGTGGAAGCTTGGAGCAGAGTCCTTGAGGCATTAGCTTTAGGTCTGCTTTCTTTAACGTTAGTAAGCATTTCAGGAAACGGAGGACCTCGCCTGGGCACCCTATTCCCTGCACGAACACCGAGCACCGGCAGGCTCCACTAGGCTGCTAAGAAACTTCCAGGCCCGGAATCCTTTCCCAGTCACTCAGTGTATGCTGAGTGTAGGGCAACACACTGCACTCTTCCCTGGGAGAGCTAGATTTCCTCAGCACTCCAACAGCTCCAGGAACTGTGTTCTCTCACGTCCTACATGTCATGCCAATCTGCCTCATTGCCCTAGGCTGAGCGGCACTGAGAAACCAAAACTGCTTCGCATTCCTTCCACAAAGTCATACATTAAGACCCCATCCTTACAGGAGAAATTCGGCTTGCGTTCCTGCTGTAAACAAAGCACAGTTCTTCCTCTTACACTGCAGGGTTTTAGAAGAAGCTAAGCCCGAGAGCCTAGCAAGAGCGTTCCTTGGGGGAGGCGGTTGGCTACACGCAGAACTCCGTGCCAAATAAACTTTATTCAAGGAAGGGACCAGTGTGTAGCTAGAGTGTATACTTGGTAGAAATCACAAGGAGGTAGGCTGCGTGTTCGCTGGAAACAGGGCCTTATGGCACAAGCCTTGCTTTCCCATTTTGAATGCCCCATTCATGCTGCCTTGAAGCTACCTAAATCACAGTTTTAGGACGGGTCTCTAGTCACTGCAGGCAGGGCTCTGGGAAAGGAACGAGTCTTCTCTACATCAACAGGGTGCTTTCATAGCCTGGGTGGGAGCTCCTCCTGATACGCTCTAGAGCTAAAAGGAAACTTGACGTGAGTCCTTTCCTCAAGGTAAAGCCTTGAATAGCCCTGCCGAAGTGGAAGCTTGGAGCAGAGTCCTTGAGGCATTAGCTTTAGGTCTGCTTTCTTTAACGTTAGTAAGCATTTCAGGAAACGGAGGACCTCGCCTGGGCACCCTATTCCCTGCACGAACACCGAGCACCGGCAGGCTCCACTAGGCTGCTAAGAAACTTCCAGGCCCGGAATCCTTTCCCAGTCACTCAGTGTATGCTGAGTGTAGGGCAACACACTGCACTCTTCCCTGGGAGAGCTAGATTTCCTCAGCACTCCAACAGCTCCAGGAACTGTGTTCTCTCACGTCCTACATGTCATGCCAATCTGCCTCATTGCCCTAGGCTGAGCGGCACTGAGAAACCAAAACTGCTTTGCATTCCTTCTACAAAGTCATACCTTAGGACCCCATCCTTACAGGAGAAAATCAGCTTGCCTTGCTGCTGTAACCAAAGCACAGTTCTTCCTCTTACACTGCAGGGTTTTAGAAGAAGCTAAGCCCGATAGCCTAGCAAGAGCGCTCCTTGGGGGAGGCGTTTGGCTACACGCAGAACTCCGTGCCAAATAAACTTTATTCAAGGAAGGGACCAGTGTGTAGCTAGAGTGTCTACTTACTTGGTAGAAATCACATGGAGGTAGGCTACGTGTTCGCTGGAAACGGGGGCCTTATGGCACAAGCCTTGCTTTCCCATTTTGAGTGCTCCATTCATGCTGCCTTGAAGCTACCTAAATCACAGTTTAGGACGGGTCTCTAGTCACTGCAGGCAGGGCTCTGGGAAAGGAACAAGTGTTCTCTACATCAACAGGGTGCTTTCATAGCCTGGGTGGGAGCTCCTCCTGATACGCTCTAGAGCTAAAAGGAAACTTGACGTGAGTCCTTTCCTCAAGGTAAAGCCTTGAATAGCCCTGCCGAAGTGGAAGCTTGGAGCAGAGTCCTTGAGGCATTAGCTTTAGGTCTGCTTTCTTTAACGTTAGTAAGCATTTCAGGAAACGGAGGACCTCTCCTGGGCACCCTATTCCCTGCACGAACACCGAGCACCGGCAGGCTCCACTAGGCTGCTAAGAAACTTCCAGGCCCGGAATCCTTTCCCAGTCACTCAGTGTATGCTGAGTGTAGGGCAACACACTGCACTCTTCCCTGGGAGAGCTAGATTTCCTCAGCACTCCAACAGCTCCAGGAACTGTGTTCTCTCACGTCCTACATGTCATGCCAATCTGCCTCATTGCCCTAGGCTGAGCGGCACTGAGAAACCAAAACTGCTTCGCATTCCTTCCACAAAGTCATACATTAAGACCCCATCCTTACAGGAGAAATTCGGCTTGCGTTCCTGCTGTAAACAAAGCACAGTTCTTCCTCTTACACTGCAGGGTTTTAGAAGAAGCTAAGCCCGAGAGCCTAGCAAGAGCGTTCCTTGGGGGAGGCGGTTGGCTACACGCAGAACTCCGTGCCAAATAAACTTTATTCAAGGAAGGGACCAGTGTGTAGCTAGAGTGTATACTTGGTAGAAATCACAAGGAGGTAGGCTGCGTGTTCGCTGGAAACAGGGCCTTATGGCACAAGCCTTGCTTTCCCATTTTGAATGCCCCATTCATGCTGCCTTGAAGCTACCTAAATAACAGTTTTAGGACGGGTCTCTAGTCACTGCAGGCAGGGCTCTGGGAAAGGAACGAGTCTTCTCTACATCAACAGGGTGCTTTCATAGCCTGGGTGGGAGCTCCTCCTGATACGCTCTAGAGCTAAAAGGAAACTTGACGTGAGTCCTTTCCTCAAGGTAAAGCCTTGAATAGCCCTGCCGAAGTGGAAGCTTGGAGCAGAGTCCTTGAGGCATTAGCTTTAGGTCTGCTTTCTTTAACGTTAGTAAGCATTTCAGGAAACGGAGGACCTCGCCTGGGCACCCTATTCCCTGCACGAACACCGAGCACCGGCAGGCTCCACTAGGCTGCTAAGAAACTTCCAGGCCCGGAATCCTTTCCCAGTCACTCAGTGTATGCTGAGTGTAGGGCAACACACTGCACTCTTCCCTGGGAGAGCTAGATTTCCTCAGCACTCCAACAGCTCCAGGAACTGTGTTCTCTCACGTCCTACATGTCATGCCAATCTGCCTCATTGCCCTAGGCTGAGCGGCACTGAGAAACCAAAACTGCTTTGCATTCCTTCTACAAAGTCATACCTTAGGACCCCATCCTTACAGGAGAAAATCAGCTTGCCTTGCTGCTGTAACCAAAGCACAGTTCTTCCTCTTACACTGCAGGGTTTTAGAAGAAGCTAAGCCCGATAGCCTAGCAAGAGCGCTCCTTGGGGGAGGCGTTTGGCTACACGCAGAACTCCGTGCCAAATAAACTTTATTCAAGGAAGGGACCAGTGTGTAGCTAGAGTGTCTACTTACTTGGTAGAAATCACATGGAGGTAGGCTACGTGTTCGCTGGAAACGGGGGCCTTATGGCACAAGCCTTGCTTTCCCATTTTGAGTGCTCCATTCATGCTGCCTTGAAGCTACCTAAATCACAGTTTAGGACGGGTCTCTAGTCACTGCAGGCAGGGCTCTGGGAAAGGAACAAGTGTTCTCTACATCAACAGGGTGCTTTCATAGCCTGGGTGGGAGCTCCTCCTGATACGCTCTAGAGCTAAAAGGAAACTTGACGTGAGTCCTTTCCTCAAGGTAAAGCCTTGAATAGCCCTGCCGAAGTGGAAGCTTGGAGCAGAGTCCTTGAGGCATTAGCTTTAGGTCTGCTTTCTTTAACGTTAGTAAGCATTTCAGGAAACGGAGGACCTCTCCTGGGCACCCTATTCCCTGCACGAACACCGAGCACCGGCAGGCTCCACTAGGCTGCTAAGAAACTTCCAGGCCCGGAATCCTTTCCCAGTCACTCAGTGTATGCTGAGTGTAGGGCAACACACTGCACTCTTCCCTGGGAGAGCTAGATTTCCTCAGCACTCCAACAGCTCCAGGAACTGTGTTCTCTCACGTCCTACATGTCATGCCAATCTGCCTCATTGCCCTAGGCTGAGCGGCACTGAGAAACCAAAACTGCTTCGCATTCCTTCCACAAAGTCATACATTAAGACCCCATCCTTACAGGAGAAATTCGGCTTGCGTTCCTGCTGTAAACAAAGCACAGTTCTTCCTCTTACACTGCAGGGTTTTAGAAGAAGCTAAGCCCGAGAGCCTAGCAAGAGCGTTCCTTGGGGGAGGCGGTTGGCTACACGCAGAACTCCGTGCCAAATAAACTTTATTCAAGGAAGGGACCAGTGTGTAGCTAGAGTGTATACTTGGTAGAAATCACAAGGAGGTAGGCTGCGTGTTCGCTGGAAACAGGGCCTTATGGCACAAGCCTTGCTTTCCCATTTTGAATGCCCCATTCATGCTGCCTTGAAGCTACCTAAATAACAGTTTTAGGACGGGTCTCTAGTCACTGCAGGCAGGGCTCTGGGAAAGGAACGAGTCTTCTCTACATCAACAGGGTGCTTTCATAGCCTGGGTGGGAGCTCCTCCTGATACGCTCTAGAGCTAAAAGGAAACTTGACGTGAGTCCTTTCCTCAAGGTAAAGCCTTGAATAGCCCTGCCGAAGTGGAAGCTTGGAGCAGAGTCCTTGAGGCATTAGCTTTAGGTCTGCTTTCTTTAACGTTAGTAAGCATTTCAGGAAACGGAGGACCTCGCCTGGGCACCCTATTCCCTGCACGAACACCGAGCACCGGCAGGCTCCACTAGGCTGCTAAGAAACTTCCAGGCCCGGAATCCTTTCCCAGTCACTCAGTGTATGCTGAGTGTAGGGCAACACACTGCACTCTTCCCTGGGAGAGCTAGATTTCCTCAGCACTCCAACAGCTCCAGGAACTGTGTTCTCTCACGTCCTACATGTCATGCCAATCTGCCTCATTGCCCTAGGCTGAGCGGCACTGAGAAACCAAAACTGCTTTGCATTCCTTCTACAAAGTCATACCTTAGGACCCCATCCTTACAGGAGAAAATCAGCTTGCCTTGCTGCTGTAACCAAAGCACAGTTCTTCCTCTTACACTGCAGGGTTTTAGAAGAAGCTAAGCCCGATAGCCTAGCAAGAGCGCTCCTTGGGGGAGGCGTTTGGCTACACGCAGAACTCCGTGCCAAATAAACTTTATTCAAGGAAGGGACCAGTGTGTAGCTAGAGTGTCTACTTACTTGGTAGAAATCACATGGAGGTAGGCTACGTGTTCGCTGGAAACGGGGGCCTTATGGCACAAGCCTTGCTTTCCCATTTTGAGTGCTCCATTCATGCTGCCTTGAAGCTACCTAAGTCACAGTTTAGGACGGGTCTCTAGTCACTGCAGGCAGGGCTCTGGGAAAGGAACAAGTGTTCTCTACATCAACAGGGTGCTTTCATAGCCTGGGTGGGAGCTCCTCCTGATACGCTCTAGAGCTAAAAGGAAACTTGACGTGAGTCCTTTCCTCAAGGTAAAGCCTTGAATAGCGCTGCCGAAGTGGAAGCTTGGAGCAGAGTCCTTGAGGCATTAGCTTTAGGTCTGCTTTCTTTAACGTTAGTAAGCATTTCACGAAACGGAGGACCTCGCCTGGGCACCCTATTCCCTGCACGAACACCGAGCACCGGCAGGCTCCACTAGGCTGCTAAGAAACTTCCAGGCCCGGAATCCTTTCCCAGTCACTCAGTGTATGCTGAGTGTAGGGCAACACACTGCACTCTTCCCTGGGAGAGCTAGATTTCCTCAGCACTCCAACAGCTCCAGGAACTGTGTTCTCTCACGTCCTACATGTCATGCCAATCTGCCTCATTGCCCTAGGCTGAGCGGCACTGAGAAACCAAAACTGCTTTGCATTCCTTCTACAAAGTCATACCTTAGGACCCCATCCTTACAGGAGAAAGTCAGCTTGCCTTGCTGCTGTAACCAAAGCACAGTTCTTCCTCTTACACTGCAGGGTTTTAGAAGAAGCTAAGCCCGATAGCCTAGCAAGAGCGCTCCTTGGGGGAGGCGTTTGGCTACACGCAGAACTCCGTGCCAAATAAACTTTATTCAAGGAAGGGACCAGTGTGTAGCTAGAGTGTCTACTTACTTGGTAGAAATCACATGGAGGTAGGCTACGTGTTCGCTGGAAACGGGGGCCTTATGGCACAAGCCTTGCTTTCCCATTTTGAGTGCTCCATTCATGCTGCCATGAAGCTACCTAAATCACAGTTTAGGACGGGTCTCTAGTCACTGCAGGCAGGGCTCTGGGAAAGGAACAAGTGTTCTCTACATCAACAGGGTGCTTTCATAGCCTGGGTGGGAGCTCCTCCTGATACGCTCTAGAGCTAAAAGGAAACTTGACGTGAGTCCTTTACTCAAGGTAAAGCCTTGAATAGCGCTGCCGAAGTGGAAGCTTGGAGCAGAGTCCTTGAGGCATTAGCTTTAGGTCTGCTTTCTTTAACGTTAGTAAGCATTTCAGGAAACGGAGGACCTCGCCTGGGCACCCTATTCCCTGCACGAACACCGAGCACCGGCAGGCTCCACTAGGCTGCTAAGAAACTTCCAGGCCCGGAATCCTTTCCCAGTCACTCAGTGTATGCTGAGTGTAGGGCAACACACTGCACTCTTCCCTGGGAGAGCTAGATTTCCTCAGCACTCCAACAGCTCCAGGAACTGTGTTCTCTCACGTCCTACATGTCATGCCAATCTGCCTCATTGCCCTAGGCTGAGCGGCACTGAGAAACCAAAACTGCTTCGCATTCCTTCCACAAAGTCATACCTTAGGACCCCATCCTTACAGGAGAAATTCGGCTTGCGTTCCTGCTGTAAATAAAGCACAGTTCTTCCTCTTACACTGCAGGGTTTTAGAAGAAGCTAAGCCCGAGAGCCTAGCAAGAGCGTTCCTTGGGGGAGGCGGTTGGCTACACGCAGAACTCCGTGCCAAATAAACTTTATTCAAGGAAGGGACCAGTGTGTAGCTAGAGTGTATACTTGGTAGAAATCACAAGGAGGTAGGCTGCGTGTTCGCTGGAAACAGGGCCTTATGGCACAAGCCTTGCTTTCCCATTTTGAATGCTCCATTCATGCTGCCTTGAAGCTACCTAAATCACAGTTTTACGACGGGTCTCTAGTCACTGCAGGCAGGGCTCTGGGAAAGGAACGAGTCTTCTCTACATCAACAGGGTGCTTTCATAGCCTGGGTGGGAGCTCCTCCTGATACGCTCTAGAGCTAAAAGGAAACTTGACGTGAGTCCTTTCCTCAAGGTAAAGCCTTGAATAGCCCTGCCGAAGTGGAAGCTTGGAGCAGAGTCCTTGAGGCATTAGCTTTAGGTCTGCTTTCTTTAACGTTAGTAAGCATTTCAGGAAACGGAGGACCTCTCCTGGGCACCCTATTCCCTGCACGAACACCGAGCACCGGCAGGCTCCACTAGGCTGCTAAGAAACTTCCAGGCCCGGAATCCTTTCCCAGTCACTCAGTGTATGCTGAGTGTAGGGCAACACACTGCACTCTTCCCTGGGAGAGCTAGATTTCCTCAGCACTCCAACAGCTCCAGGAACTGTGTTCTCTCACGTCCTACATGTCATGCCAATCTGCCTCATTGCCCTAGGCTGAGCGGCACTGAGAAACCAAAACTGCTTTGCATTCCTTCTACAAAGTCATACCTTAGGACCCCATCCTTACAGGAGAAAATCAGCTTGCCTTGCTGCTGTAACCAAAGCACAGTTCTTCCTCTTACACTGCAGGGTTTTAGAAGAAGCTAAGCCCGATAGCCTAGCAAGAGCGCTCCTTGGGGGAGGCGTTTGGCTACACGCAGAACTCCGTGCCAAATAAACTTTATTCAAGGAAGGGACCAGTGTGTAGCTAGAGTGTCTACTTACTTGGTAGAAATCACAAGGAGGTAGGCTGCGTGTTCCCTGGAAACGGGGGCCTTATGGCACAAGCCTTGCTTTCCCATTTTGAGTGCTCCATTCATGCTGCCTTGAAGCTACCTAAATCACAGTTTAGGACGGGTCTCTAGTCACTGCAGGCAGGGCTCTGGGAAAGGAACAAGTGTTCTCTACATCAACAGGGTGCTTTCATAGCCTGGGTGGGAGCTCCTCCTGATACGCTCTAGAGCTAAAAGGAAACTTGACGTGAGTCCTTTCCTCAAGGTAAAGCCTTGAATAGCGCTGCCGAAGTGGAAGCTTGGAGCAGAGTCCTTGAGGCATTAGCTTTAGGTCTGCTTTCTTTAACGTTAGTAAGCATTTCAGGAAACGGAGGACCTCGCCTGGGCACCCTATTCCCTGCACGAACACCGAGCACCGGCAGGCTCCACTAGGCTGCTAAGAAACTTCCAGGCCCGGAATCCTTTCCCAGTCACTCAGTGTATGCTGAGTGTAGGGCAACACACTGCACTCTTCCCTGGGAGAGCTAGATTTCCTCAGCACTCCAACAGCTCCAGGAACTGTGTTCTCTCACGTCCTACATGTCATGCCAATCTGCCTCATTGCCCTAGGCTGAGCGGCACTGAGAAACCAAAACTGCTTCGCATTCCTTCCACAAAGTCATACATTAAGACCCCATCCTTACAGGAGAAATTCGGCTTCCGTTCCTGCTGTAAACAAAGCACAGTTCTTCCTCTTACACTGCAGGGTTTTAGAAGAAGCTAAGCCCGAGAGCCTAGCAAGAGCGTTCCTTGGGGGAGGCGGTTGGCTACACGCAGAACTCCGTGCCAAATAAACTTTATTCAAGGAAGGGACCAGTGTGTAGCTAGAGTGTATACTTGGTAGAAATCACAAGGAGGTAGGCTGCGTGTTCGCTGGAAACAGGGCCTTATGGCACAAGCCTTGCTTTCCCATTTTGAATGCTCCATTCATGCTGCCTTGAAGCTACCTAAATAACAGTTTTAGGACGGGTCTCTAGTCACTGCAGGCAGGGCTCTGGGAAAGGAACGAGTCTTCTCTACATCAACAGGGTGCTTTCATAGCCTGGGTGGGAGCTCCTCCTGATACGCTCTAGAGCTAAAAGGAAACTTGACGTGAGTCCTTTCCTCAAGGTAAAGCCTTGAATAGCCCTGCCGAAGTGGAAGCTTGGAGCAGAGTCCTTGAGGCATTAGCTTTAGGTCTGCTTTCTTTAACGTTAGTAAGCATTTCAGGAAACGGAGGACCTCTCCTGGGCACCCTATTCCCTGCACGAACACCGAGCACCGGCAGGCTCCACTATGCTGCTAAGAAACTTCCAGGCCCGGAATCCTTTCCCAGTCACTCAGTGTATGCTGAGTGTAGGGCAACACACTGCACTCTTCCCTGGGAGAGCTAGATTTCCTCAGCACTCCAACAGCTCCAGGAACTGTGTTCTCTCACGTCCTACATGTCATGCCAATCTGCCTCATTGCCCTAGGCTGAGCGGCACTGAGAAACCAAAACTGCTTTGCATTCCTTCTACAAAGTCATACCTTAGGACCCCATCCTTACAGGAGAAAATCAGCTTGCCTTGCTGCTGTAACCAAAGCACAGTTCTTCCTCTTACACTGCAGGGTTTTAGAAGAAGCTAAGCCCGATAGCCTAGCAAGAGCGCTCCTTGGGGGAGGCGTTTGGCTACACGCAGAACTCCGTGCCAAATAAACTTTATTCAAGGAAGGGACCAGTGTGTAGCTAGAGTGTCTACTTACTTGGTAGAAATCACAAGGAGGTAGGCTGCGTGTTCCCTGGAAACGGGGGCCTTATGGCACAAGCCTTGCTTTCCCATTTTGAGTGCTCCATTCATGCTGCCTTGAAGCTACCTAAATCACAGTTTAGGACGGGTCTCTAGTCACTGCAGGCAGGGCTCTGGGAAAGGAACAAGTGTTCTCTACATCAACAGGGTGCTTTCATAGCCTGGGTGGGAGCTCCTCCTGATACGCTCTAGAGCTAAAAGGAAACTTGACGTGAGTCCTTTCCTCAAGGTAAAGCCTTGAATAGCCCTGCCGAAGTGGAAGCTTGGAGCAGAGTCCTTGAGGCATTAGCTTTAGGTCTGCTTTCTTTAACGTTAGTAAGCATTTCACGAAACGGAGGACCTCGCCTGGGCACCCTATTCCCTGCACGAACACCGAGCACCGGCAGGCTCCACTAGGCTGCTAAGAAACTTCCAGGCCCGGAATCCTTTCCCAGTCACTCAGTGTATGCTGAGTGTAGGGCAACACACTGCACTCTTCCCTGGGAGAGCTAGATTTCCTCAGCACTCCAACAGCTCCAGGAACTGTGTTCTCTCACGTCCTACATGTCATGCCAATCTGCCTCATTGCCCTAGGCTGAGCGGCACTGAGAAACCAAAACTGCTTCGCATTCCTTCCACAAAGTCATACATTAAGACCCCATCCTTACAGGAGAAATTCGGCTTGCGTTCCTGCTGTAAACAAAGCACAGTTCTTCCTCTTACACTGCAGGGTTTTAGAAGAAGCTAAGCCCGAGAGCCTAGCAAGAGCGTTCCTTGGGGGAGGCGGTTGGCTACACGCAGAACTCCGTGCCAAATAAACTTTATTCAAGGAAGGGACCAGTGTGTAGCTAGAGTGTATACTTGGTAGAAATCACAAGGAGGTAGGCTGCGTGTTCGCTGGAAACAGGGCCTTATGGCACAAGCCTTGCTTTCCCATTTTGAATGCCCCATTCATGCTGCCTTGAAGCTACCTAAATCACAGTTTTAGGACGGGTCTCTAGTCACTGCAGGCAGGGCTCTGGGAAAGGAACGAGTCTTCTCTACATCAACAGGGTGCTTTCATAGCCTGGGTGGGAGCTCCTCCTGATACGCTCTAGAGCTAAAAGGAAACTTGACGTGAGTCCTTTCCTCAAGGTAAAGCCTTGAATAGCCCTGCCGAAGTGGAAGCTTGGAGCAGAGTCCTTGAGGCATTAGCTTTAGGTCTGCTTTCTTTAACGTTAGTAAGCATTTCAGGAAACGGAGGACCTCGCCTGGGCACCCTATTCCCTGCACGAACACCGAGCACCGGCAGGCTCCACTAGGCTGCTAAGAAACTTCCAGGCCCGGAATCCTTTCCCAGTCACTCAGTGTATGCTGAGTGTAGGGCAACACACTGCACTCTTCCCTGGGAGAGCTAGATTTCCTCAGCACTCCAACAGCTCCAGGAACTGTGTTCTCTCACGTCCTACATGTCATGCCAATCTGCCTCATTGCCCTAGGCTGAGCGGCACTGAGAAACCAAAACTGCTTTGCATTCCTTCTACAAAGTCATACCTTAGGACCCCATCCTTACAGGAGAAAATCAGCTTGCCTTGCTGCTGTAACCAAAGCACAGTTCTTCCTCTTACACTGCAGGGTTTTAGAAGAAGCTAAGCCCGAGAGCCTAGCAAGAACGCTCCTTGGGGGAGGCGTTTGGCTACACGCAGAACTCCGTGCCAAATAAACTTTATTCAAGGAAGGGACCAGTGTGTAGCTAGAGTGTCTACTTACTTGGTAGAAATCACATGGAGGTAGGCTACGTGTTCGCTGGAAACGGGGGCCTTATGGCACAAGCCTTGCTTTCCCATTTTGAGTGCTCCATTCATGCTGCCTTGAAGCTACCTAAGTCACAGTTTAGGACGGGTCTCTAGTCACTGCAGGCAGGGCTCTGGGAAAGGAACAAGTGTTCTCTACATCAACAGGGTGCTTTCATAGCCTGGGTGGGAGCTCCTCCTGATACGCTCTAGAGCTAAAAGGAAACTTGACGTGAGTCCTTTCCTCAAGGTAAAGCCTTGAATAGCGCTGCCGAAGTGGAAGCTTGGAGCAGAGTCCTTGAGGCATTAGCTTTAGGTCTGCTTTCTTTAACGTTAGTAAGCATTTCACGAAACGGAGGACCTCGCCTGGGCACCCTATTCCCTGCACGAACACCGAGCACCGGCAGGCTCCACTAGGCTGCTAAGAAACTTCCAGGGCCGGAATCCTTTCCCAGTCACTCAGTGTATGCTGAGTGTAGGGCAACACACTGCACTCTTCCCTGGGAGAGCTAGATTTCCTCAGCACTCCAACAGCTCCAGGAACTGTGTTCTCTCACGTCCTACATGTCATGCAAATCTGCCTCATTGCCCTAGGCTGAGCGGCACTGAGAAACCAAAACTGCTTCGCATTCCTTCCACAAAGTCATACATTAAGACCCCATCCTTACAGGAGAAATTCGGCTTGCGTTCCTGCTGTAAACAAAGCACAGTTCTTCCTCTTACACTGCAGGGTTTTAGAAGAAGCTAAGCCCGAGAGCCTAGCAAGAGCGTTCCTTGGGGGAGGCGGTTGGCTACACGCAGAACTCCGTGCCAAATAAACTTTATTCAAGGAAGGGACCAGTGTGTAGCTAGAGTGTATACTTGGTAGAAATCACAAGGAGGTAGGCTGCGTGTTCGCTGGAAACAGGGCCTTATGGCACAAGCCTTGCTTTCCCATTTTGAATGCTCCATTCATGCTGCCTTGAAGCTACCTAAATCACAGTTTTACGACGGGTCTCTAGTCACTGCAGGCAGGGCTCTGGGAAAGGAACGAGTCTTCTCTACATCAACAGGGTGCTTTCATAGCCTGGGTGGGAGCTCCTCCTGATACGCTCTAGAGCTAAAAGGAAACTTGACGTGAGTCCTTTCCTCAAGGTAAAGCCTTGAATAGCCCTGCCGAAGTGGAAGCTTGGAGCAGAGTCCTTGAGGCATTAGCTTTAGGTCTGCTTTCTTTAACGTTAGTAAGCATTTCAGGAAACGGAGGACCTCTCCTGGGCACCCTATTCCCTGCACGAACACCGAGCACCGGCAGGCTCCACTAGGCTGCTAAGAAACTTCCAGGCCCGGAATCCTTTCCCAGTCACTCAGTGTATGCTGAGTGTAGGGCAACACACTGCACTCTTCCCTGGGAGAGCTAGATTTCCTCAGCACTCCAACAGCTCCAGGAACTGTGTTCTCTCACGTCCTACATGTCATGCCAATCTGCCTCATTGCCCTAGGCTGAGCGGCACTGAGAAACCAAAACTGCTTTGCATTCCTTCTACAAAGTCATACCTTAGGACCCCATCCTTACAGGAGAAAATCAGCTTGCCTTGCTGCTGTAACCAAAGCACAGTTCTTCCTCTTACACTGCAGGGTTTTAGAAGAAGCTAAGCCCGATAGCCTAGCAAGAGCGCTCCTTGGGGGAGGCGTTTGGCTACACGCAGAACTCCGTGCCAAATAAACTTTATTCAAGGAAGGGACCAGTGTGTAGCTAGAGTGTCTACTTACTTGGTAGAAATCACATGGAGGTAGGCTACGTGTTCGCTGGAAACGGGGGCCTTATGGCACAAGCCTTGCTTTCCCATTTTGAGTGCTCCATTCATGCTGCCTTGAAGCTACCTAAATCACAGTTTAGGACGGGTCTCTAGTCACTGCAGGCAGGGCTCTGGGAAAGGAACAAGTGTTCTCTACATCAACAGGGTGCTTTCATAGCCTGGGTGGGAGCTCCTCCTGATACGCTCTAGAGCTAAAAGGAAACTTGACGTGAGTCCTTTCCTCAAGGTAAAGCCTTGAATAGCGCTGCCGAAGTGGAAGCTTGGAGCAGAGTCCTTGAGGCATTAGCTTTAGGTGTGCTTTCTTTAACGTTAGTAAGCATTTCAGGAAACAGAGGACCTCGCCTGGGCACCCTATTCCCTGCACGAACACCGAGCACCGGCAGGCTCCACTAGGCTGCTAAGAAACTTCCAGGCCCGGAATCCTTTCCCAGTCACTCAGTGTATGCTGAGTGTAGGGCAACACACTGCACTCTTCCCTGGGAGAGCTAGATTTCCTCAGCACTCCAACAGCTCCAGGAACTGTGTTCTCTCACGTCCTACATGTCATGCCAATCTGCCTCATTGCCCTAGGCTGAGCGGCACTGAGAAACCAAAACTGCTTCGCATTCCTTCCACAAAGTCATACATTAAGACCCCATCCTTACAGGAGAAATTCGGCTTGCGTTCCTGCTGTAAACAAAGCACAGTTCTTCCTCTTACACTGCAGGGTTTTAGAAGAAGCTAAGCCCGATAGCCTAGCAAGAGCGCTCCTTGGGGGAGGCGTTTGGCTACACGCAGAACTCCGTGCCAAATAAACTTTATTCAAGGAAGGGACCAGTGTGTAGCTAGAGTGTCTACTTACTTGGTAGAAATCACATGGAGGTAGGCTACGTGTTCGCTGGAAACGGGGGCCTTATGGCACAAGCCTTGCTTTCCCATTTTGAGTGCTCCATTCATGCTGCCTTGAAGCTACCTAAGTCACAGTTTAGGACGGGTCTCTAGTCACTGCAGGCAGGGCTCTGGGAAAGGAACAAGTGTTCTCTACATCAACAGGGTGCTTTCATAGCCTGGGTGGGAGCTCCTCCTGATACGCTCTAGAGCTAAAAGGAAACTTGACGTGAGTCCTTTCCTCAAGGTAAAGCCTTGAATAGCGCTGCCGAAGTGGAAGCTTGGAGCAGAGTCCTTGAGGCATTAGCTTTAGGTCTGCTTTCTTTAACGTTAGTAAGCATTTCACGAAACGGAGGACCTCGCCTGGGCACCCTATTCCCTGCACGAACACCGAGCACCGGCAGGCTCCACTAGGCTGCTAAGAAACTTCCAGGCCCGGAATCCTTTCCCAGTCACTCAGTGTATGCTGAGTGTAGGGCAACACACTGCACTCTTCCCTGGGAGAGCTAGATTTCCTCAGCACTCCAACAGCTCCAGGAACTGTGTTCTCTCACGTCCTACATGTCATGCAAATCTGCCTCATTGCCCTAGGCTGAGCGGCACTGAGAAACCAAAACTGCTTCGCATTCCTTCCACAAAGTCATACATTAAGACCCCATCCTTACAGGAGAAATTCGGCTTGCGTTCCTGCTGTAAACAAAGCACAGTTCTTCCTCTTACACTGCAGGGTTTTAGAAGAAGCTAAGCCCGAGAGCCTAGCAAGAGCGTTCCTTGGGGGAGGCGGTTGGCTACACGCAGAACTCCGTGCCAAATAAACTTTATTCAAGGAAGGGACCAGTGTGTAGCTAGAGTGTATACTTGGTAGAAATCACAAGGAGGTAGGCTGCGTGTTCGCTGGAAACAGGGCCTTATGGCACAAGCCTTGCTTTCCCATTTTGAATGCTCCATTCATGCTGCCTTGAAGCTACCTAAATCACAGTTTTACGACGGGTCTCTAGTCACTGCAGGCAGGGCTCTGGGAAAGGAACGAGTCTTCTCTACATCAACAGGGTGCTTTCATAGCCTGGGTGGGAGCTCCTCCTGATACGCTCTAGAGCTAAAAGGAAACTTGACGTGAGTCCTTTCCTCAAGGTAAAGCCTTGAATAGCCCTGCCGAAGTGGAAGCTTGGAGCAGAGTCCTTGAGGCATTAGCTTTAGGTCTGCTTTCTTTAACGTTAGTAAGCATTTCAGGAAACGGAGGACCTCTCCTGGGCACCCTATTCCCTGCACGAACACCGAGCACCGGCAGGCTCCACTAGGCTGCTAAGAAACTTCCAGGCCCGGAATCCTTTCCCAGTCACTCAGTGTATGCTGAGTGTAGGGCAACACACTGCACTCTTCCCTGGGAGAGCTAGATTTCCTCAGCACTCCAACAGCTCCAGGAACTGTGTTCTCTCACGTCCTACATGTCATGCCAATCTGCCTCATTGCCCTAGGCTGAGCGGCACTGAGAAACCAAAACTGCTTTGCATTCCTTCTACAAAGTCATACCTTAGGACCCCATCCTTACAGGAGAAAATCAGCTTGCCTTGCTGCTGTAACCAAAGCACAGTTCTTCCTCTTACACTGCAGGGTTTTAGAAGAAGCTAAGCCCGATAGCCTAGCAAGAGCGCTCCTTGGGGGAGGCGTTTGGCTACACGCAGAACTCCGTGCCAAATAAACTTTATTCAAGGAAGGGACCAGTGTGTAGCTAGAGTGTCTACTTACTTGGTAGAAATCACATGGAGGTAGGCTACGTGTTCGCTGGAAACGGGGGCCTTATGGCACAAGCCTTGCTTTCCCATTTTGAGTGCTCCATTCATGCTGCCTTGAAGCTACCTAAATCACAGTTTAGGACGGGTCTCTAGTCACTGCAGGCAGGGCTCTGGGAAAGGAACAAGTGTTCTCTACATCAACAGGGTGCTTTCATAGCCTGGGTGGGAGCTCCTCCTGATACGCTCTAGAGCTAAAAGGAAACTTGACGTGAGTCCTTTCCTCAAGGTAAAGCCTTGAATAGCGCTGCCGAAGTGGAAGCTTGGAGCAGAGTCCTTGAGGCATTAGCTTTAGGTCTGCTTTCTTTAACGTTAGTAAGCATTTCAGGAAACGGAGGACCTCGCCTGGGCACCCTATTCCCTGCACGAACACCGAGCACCGGCAGGCTCCACTAGGCTGCTAAGAAACTTCCAGGCCCGGAATCCTTTCCCAGTCACTCAGTGTATGCTGAGTGTAGGGCAACACACTGCACTCTTCCCTGGGAGAGCTAGATTTCCTCAGCACTCCAACAGCTCCAGGAACTGTGTTCTCTCACGTCCTACATGTCATGCAAATCTGCCTCATTGCCCTAGGCTGAGCGGCACTGAGAAACCAAAACTGCTTCGCATTCCTTCCACAAAGTCATACATTAAGACCCCATCCTTACAGGAGAAATTCGGCTTCCGTTCCTGCTGTAAACAAAGCACACTTCTTCCTCTTACACTGCAGGGTTTTAGAAGAAGCTAAGCCCGAGAGCCTAGCAAGAGCGTTCCTTGGGGGAGGCGGTTGGCTACACGCAGAACTCCGTGCCAAATAAACTTTATTCAAGGAAGGGACCAGTGTGTAGCTAGAGTGTATACTTGGTAGAAATCACAAGGAGGTAGGCTGCGTGTTCGCTGGAAACAGGGCCTTATGGCACAAGCCTTGCTTTCCCATTTTGAATGCTCCATTCATGCTGCCTTGAAGCTACCTAAATCACAGTTTTACGACGGGTCTCTAGTCACTGCAGGCAGGGCTCTGGGAAAGGAACGAGTCTTCTCTACATCAACAGGGTGCTTTCATAGCCTGGGTGGGAGCTCCTCCTGATACGCTCTAGAGCTAAAAGGAAACTTGACGTGAGTCCTTTCCTCAAGGTAAAGCCTTGAATAGCCCTGCCGAAGTGGAAGCTTGGAGCAGAGTCCTTGAGGCATTAGCTTTAGGTCTGCTTTCTTTAACGTTAGTAAGCATTTCAGGAAACGGAGGACCTCGCCTGGGCACCCTATTCCCTGCACGAACACCGAGCACCGGCAGGCTCCACTAGGCTGCTAAGAAACTTCCAGGCCCGGAATCCTTTCCCAGTCACTCAGTGTATGCTGAGTGTAGGGCAACACACTGCACTCTTCCCTGGGAGAGCTAGATTTCCTCAGCACTCCAACAGCTCCAGGAACTGTGTTCTCTCACGTCCTACATGTCATGCCAATCTGCCTCATTGCCCTAGGCTGAGCGGCACTGAGAAACCAAAACTGCTTTGCATTCCTTCTACAAAGTCATACCTTAGGACCCCATCCTTACAGGAGAAAATCAGCTTGCCTTGCTGCTGTAACCAAAGCACAGTTCTTCCTCTTACACTGCAGGGTTTTAGAAGAAGCTAAGCCCGATAGCCTAGCAAGAGCGCTCCTTGGGGGAGGCGTTTGGCTACACGCAGAACTCCGTGCCAAATAAACTTTATTCAAGGAAGGGACCAGTGTGTAGCTAGAGTGTCTACTTACTTGGTAGAAATCACATGGAGGTAGGCTACGTGTTCGCTGGAAACGGGGGCCTTATGGCACAAGCCTTGCTTTCCCATTTTGAGTGCTCCATTCATGCTGCCTTGAAGCTACCTAAATCACAGTTTAGGACGGGTCTCTAGTCACTGCAGGCAGGGCTCTGGGAAAGGAACAAGTGTTCTCTACATCAACAGGGTGCTTTCATAGCCTGGGTGGGAGCTCCTCCTGATACGCTCTAGAGCTAAAAGGAAACTTGACGTGAGTCCTTTCCTCAAGGTAAAGCCTTGAATAGCCCTGCCGAAGTGGAAGCTTGGAGCAGAGTCCTTGAGGCATTAGCTTTAGGTCTGCTTTCTTTAACGTTAGTAAGCATTTCAGGAAACGGAGGACCTCGCCTGGGCACCCTATTCCCTGCACGAACACCGAGCACCGGCAGGCTCCACTAGGCTGCTAAGAAACTTCCAGGCCCGGAATCCTTTCCCAGTCACTCAGTGTATGCTGAGTGTAGGGCAACACACTGCACTCTTCCCTGGGAGAGCTAGATTTCCTCAGCACTCCAACAGCTCCAGGAACTGTGTTCTCTCACGTCCTACATGTCATGCAAATCTGCCTCATTGCCCTAGGCTGAGCGGCACTGAGAAACCAAAACTGCTTCGCATTCCTTCCACAAAGTCATACATTAAGACCCCATCCTTACAGGAGAAATTCGGCTTGCGTTCCTGCTGTAAACAAAGCACAGTTCTTCCTCTTACACTGCAGGGTTTTAGAAGAAGCTAAGCCCGAGAGCCTAGCAAGAGCGTTCCTTGGGGGAGGCGGTTGGCTACACGCAGAACTCCGTGCCAAATAAACTTTATTCAAGGAAGGGACCAGTGTGTAGCTAGAGTGTATACTTGGTAGAAATCACAAGGAGGTAGGCTGCGTGTTCGCTGGAAACAGGGCCTTATGGCACAAGCCTTGCTTTCCCATTTTGAATGCTCCATTCATGCTGCCTTGAAGCTACCTAAATCACAGTTTTAGGACGGGTCTCTAGTCACTGCAGGCAGGGCTCTGGGAAAGGAACGAGTCTTCTCTACATCAACAGGGTGCTTTCATAGCCTGGGTGGGAGCTCCTCCTGATACGCTCTAGAGCTAAAAGGAAACTTGACGTGAGTCCTTTCCTCAAGGTAAAGCCTTGAATAGCCCTGCCGAAGTGGAAGCTTGGAGCAGAGTCCTTGAGGCATTAGCTTTAGGTCTGCTTTCTTTAACGTTAGTAAGCATTTCAGGAAACGGAGGACCTCGCCTGGGCACCCTATTCCCTGCACGAACACCGAGCACCGGCAGGCTCCACTAGGCTGCTAAGAAACTTCCAGGCCCGGAATCCTTTCCCAGTCACTCAGTGTATGCTGAGTGTAGGGCAACACACTGCACTCTTCCCTGGGAGAGCTAGATTTCCTCAGCACTCCAACAGCTCCAGGAACTGTGTTCTCTCACGTCCTACATGTCATGCCAATCTGCCTCATTGCCCTAGGCTGAGCGGCACTGAGAAACCAAAACTGCTTTGCATTCCTTCTACAAAGTCATACCTTAGGACCCCATCCTTACAGGAGAAAATCAGCTTGCCTTGCTGCTGTAACCAAAGCACAGTTCTTCCTCTTACACTGCAGGGTTTTAGAAGAAGCTAAGCCCGATAGCCTAGCAAGAGCGCTCCTTGGGGGAGGCGTTTGGCTACACGCAGAACTCCGTGCCAAATAAACTTTATTCAAGGAAGGGACCAGTGTGTAGCTAGAGTGTCTACTTACTTGGTAGAAATCACATGGAGGTAGGCTACGTGTTCGCTGGAAACGGGGGCCTTATGGCACAAGCCTTGCTTTCCCATTTTGAGTGCTCCATTCATGCTGCCTTGAAGCTACCTAAGTCACAGTTAAGGACGGGTCTCTAGTCACTGCAGGCAGGGCTCTGGGAAAGGAACAAGTCTTCTCTACATCAACAGGGTGCTTTCATAGCCTGGGTGGGAGCTCCTCCTGATACGCTCTAGAGCTAAAAGGAAACTTGACGTGAGTCCTTTCCTCAAGGTAAAGCCTTGAATAGCGCTGCCGAAGTGGAAGCTTGGAGCAGAGTCCTTGAGGCATTAGCTTTAGGTCTGCTTTCTTTAACGTTAGTAAGCATTTCACGAAACGGAGGACCTCGCCTGGGCACCCTATTCCCTGCACGAACACCGAGCACCGGCAGGCTCCACTAGGCTGCTAAGAAACTTCCAGGCCCGGAATCCTTTCCCAGTCACTCAGTGTATGCTGAGTGTAGGGCAACACACTGCACTCTTCCCTGGGAGAGCTAGATTTCCTCAGCACTCCAACAGCTCCAGGAACTGTGTTCTCTCACGTCCTACATGTCATGCAAATCTGCCTCATTGCCCTAGGCTGAGCGGCACTGAGAAACCAAAACTGCTTCGCATTCCTTCCACAAAGTCATACATTAAGACCCCATCCTTACAGGAGAAATTCGGCTTGCGTTCCTGCTGTAAACAAAGCACAGTTCTTCCTCTTACACTGCAGGGTTTTAGAAGAAGCTAAGCCCGAGAGCCTAGCAAGAGCGTTCCTTGGGGGAGGCGGTTGGCTACACGCAGAACTCCGTGCCAAATAAACTTTATTCAAGGAAGGGACCAGTGTGTAGCTAGAGTGTATACTTGGTAGAAATCACAAGGAGGTAGGCTGCGTGTTCGCTGGAAACAGGGCCTTATGGCACAAGCCTTGCTTTCCCATTTTGAATGCTCCATTCATGCTGCCTTGAAGCTACCTAAATAACAGTTTTAGGACGGGTCTCTAGTCACTGCAGGCAGGGCTCTGGGAAAGGAACGAGTCTTCTCTACATCAACAGGGTGCTTTCATAGCCTGGGTGGGAGCTCCTCCTGATACGCTCTAGAGCTAAAAGGAAACTTGACGTGAGTCCTTTCCTCAAGGTAAAGCCTTGAATAGCCCTGCCGAAGTGGAAGCTTGGAGCAGAGTCCTTGAGGCATTAGCTTTAGGTCTGCTTTCTTTAACGTTAGTAAGCATTTCAGGAAACGGAGGACCTCTCCTGGGCACCCTATTCCCTGCACGAACACCGAGCACCGGCAGGCTCCACTAGGCTGCTAAGAAACTTCCAGGCCCGGAATCCTTTCCCAGTCACTCAGTGTATGCTGAGTGTAGGGCAACACACTGCACTCTTCCCTGGGAGAGCTAGATTTCCTCAGCACTCCAACAGCTCCAGGAACTGTGTTCTCTCACGTCCTACATGTCATGCCAATCTGCCTCATTGCCCTAGGCTGAGCGGCACTGAGAAACCAAAACTGCTTTGCATTCCTTCTACAAAGTCATACCTTAGGACCCCATCCTTACAGGAGAAAATCAGCTTGCCTTGCTGCTGTAACCAAAGCACAGTTCTTCCTCTTACACTGCAGGGTTTTAGAAGAAGCTAAGCCCGATAGCCTAGCAAGAGCGCTCCTTGGGGGAGGCGTTTGGCTACACGCAGAACTCCGTGCCAAATAAACTTTATTCAAGGAAGGGACCAGTGTGTAGCTAGAGTGTCTACTTACTTGGTAGAAATCACATGGAGGTAGGCTACGTGTTCGCTGGAAACGGGGGCCTTATGGCACAAGCCTTGCTTTCCCATTTTGAGTGCTCCATTCATGCTGCCTTGAAGCTACCTAAATCACAGTTTAGGACGGGTCTCTAGTCACTGCAGGCAGGGCTCTGGGAAAGGAACAAGTGTTCTCTACATCAACAGGGTGCTTTCATAGCCTGGGTGGGAGCTCCTCCTGATACGCTCTAGAGCTAAAAGGAAACTTGACGTGAGTCCTTTCCTCAAGGTAAAGCCTTGAATAGCGCTGCCGAAGTGGAAGCTTGGAGCAGAGTCCTTGAGGCATTAGCTTTAGGTCTGCTTTCTTTAACGTTAGTAAGCATTTCACGAAACGGAGGACCTCGCCTGGGCACCCTATTCCCTGCACGAACACCGAGCACCGGCAGGCTCCACTAGGCTGCTAAGAAACTTCCAGGCCCGGAATCCTTTCCCAGTCACTCAGTGTATGCTGAGTGTAGGGCAACACACTGCACTCTTCCCTGGGAGAGCTAGATTTCCTCAGCACTCCAACAGCTCCAGGAACTGTGTTCTCTCACGTCCTACATGTCATGCAAATCTGCCTCATTGCCCTAGGCTGAGCGGCACTGAGAAACCAAAACTGCTTCGCATTCCTTCCACAAAGTCATACATTAAGACCCCATCCTTACAGGAGAAATTCGGCTTGCGTTCCTGCTGTAAACAAAGCACAGTTCTTCCTCTTACACTGCAGGGTTTTAGAAGAAGCTAAGCCCGAGAGCCTAGCAAGAGCGTTCCTTGGGGGAGGCGGTTGGCTACACGCAGAACTCCGTGCCAAATAAACTTTATTCAAGGAAGGGACCAGTGTGTAGCTAGAGTGTATACTTGGTAGAAATCACAAGGAGGTAGGCTGCGTGTTCGCTGGAAACAGGGCCTTATGGCACAAGCCTTGCTTTCCCATTTTGAATGCTCCATTCATGCTGCCTTGAAGCTACCTAAATAACAGTTTTAGGACGGGTCTCTAGTCACTGCAGGCAGGGCTCTGGGAAAGGAACGAGTCTTCTCTACATCAACAGGGTGCTTTCATAGCCTGGGTGGGAGCTCCTCCTGATACGCTCTAGAGCTAAAAGGAAACTTGACGTGAGTCCTTTCCTCAAGGTAAAGCCTTGAATAGCCCTGCCGAAGTGGAAGCTTGGAGCAGAGTCCTTGAGGCATTAGCTTTAGGTCTGCTTTCTTTAACGTTAGTAAGCATTTCAGGAAACGGAGGACCTCTCCTGGGCACCCTATTCCCTGCACGAACACCGAGCACCGGCAGGCTCCACTAGGCTGCTAAGAAACTTCCAGGCCCGGAATCCTTTCCCAGTCACTCAGTGTATGCTGAGTGTAGGGCAACACACTGCACTCTTCCCTGGGAGAGCTAGATTTCCTCAGCACTCCAACAGCTCCAGGAACTGTGTTCTCTCACGTCCTACATGTCATGCCAATCTGCCTCATTGCCCTAGGCTGAGCGGCACTGAGAAACCAAAACTGCTTTGCATTCCTTCTACAAAGTCATACCTTAGGACCCCATCCTTACAGGAGAAAATCAGCTTGCCTTGCTGCTGTAACCAAAGCACAGTTCTTCCTCTTACACTGCAGGGTTTTAGAAGAAGCTAAGCCCGATAGCCTAGCAAGAGCGCTCCTTGGGGGAGGCGTTTGGCTACACGCAGAACTCCGTGCCAAATAAACTTTATTCAAGGAAGGGACCAGTGTGTAGCTAGAGTGTCTACTTACTTGGTAGAAATCACATGGAGGTAGGCTACGTGTTCGCTGGAAACGGGGGCCTTATGGCACAAGCCTTGCTTTCCCATTTTGAGTGCTCCATTCATGCTGCCTTGAAGCTACCTAAGTCACAGTTTAGGACGGGTCTCTAGTCACTGCAGGCAGGGCTCTGGGAAAGGAACAAGTCTTCTCTACATCAACAGGGTGCTTTCATAGCCTGGGTGGGAGCTCCTCCTGATACGCTCTAGAGCTAAAAGGAAACTTGACGTGAGTCCTTTCCTCAAGGTAAAGCCTTGAATAGCGCTGCCGAAGTGGAAGCTTGGAGCAGAGTCCTTGAGGCATTAGCTTTAGGTCTGCTTTCTTTAACGTTAGTAAGCATTTCAGGAAACGGAGGACCTCGCCTGGGCACCCTATTCCCTGCACGAACACCGAGCACCGGCAGGCTCCACTAGGCTGCTAAGAAACTTCCAGGCCCGGAATCCTTTCCCAGTCACTCAGTGTATGCTGAGTGTAGGGCAACACACTGCACTCTTCCCTGGGAGAGCTAGATTTCCTCAGCACTCCAACAGCTCCAGGAACTGTGTTCTCTCACGTCCTACATGTCATGCAAATCTGCCTCATTGCCCTAGGCTGAGCGGCACTGAGAAACCAAAACTGCTTCGCATTCCTTCCACAAAGTCATACATTAAGACCCCATCCTTACAGGAGAAATTCGGCTTGCGTTCCTGCTGTAAACAAAGCACAGTTCTTCCTCTTACACTGCAGGGTTTTAGAAGAAGCTAAGCCCGAGAGCCTAGCAAGAGCGTTCCTTGGGGGAGGCGGTTGGCTACACGCAGAACTCCGTGCCAAATAAACTTTATTCAAGGAAGGGACCAGTGTGTAGCTAGAGTGTATACTTGGTAGAAATCACAAGGAGGTAGGCTGCGTGTTCGCTGGAAACAGGGCCTTATGGCACAAGCCTTGCTTTCCCATTTTGAATGCTCCATTCATGCTGCCTTGAAGCTACCTAAATCACAGTTTTAGGACGGGTCTCTAGTCACTGCAGGCAGGGCTCTGGGAAAGGAACGAGTCTTCTCTACATCAACAGGGTGCTTTCATAGCCTGGGTGGGAGCTCCTCCTGATACGCTCTAGAGCTAAAAGGAAACTTGACGTGAGTCCTTTCCTCAAGGTAAAGCCTTGAATAGCCCTGCCGAAGTGGAAGCTTGGAGCAGAGTCCTTGAGGCATTAGCTTTAGGTCTGCTTTCTTTAACGTTAGTAAGCATTTCAGGAAACGGAGGACCTCGCCTGGGCACCCTATTCCCTGCACGAACACCGAGCACCGGCAGGCTCCACTAGGCTGCTAAGAAACTTCCAGGCCCGGAATCCTTTCCCAGTCACTCAGTGTATGCTGAGTGTAGGGCAACACACTGCACTCTTCCCTGGGAGAGCTAGATTTCCTCAGCACTCCAACAGCTCCAGGAACTGTGTTCTCTCACGTCCTACATGTCATGCCAATCTGCCTCATTGCCCTAGGCTGAGCGGCACTGAGAAACCAAAACTGCTTTGCATTCCTTCTACAAAGTCATACCTTAGGACCCCATCCTTACAGGAGAAAGTCAGCTTGCCTTGCTGCTGTAACCAAAGCACAGTTCTTCCTCTTACACTGCAGGGTTTTAGAAGAAGCTAAGCCCGATAGCCTAGCAAGAGCGCTCCTTGGGGGAGGCGTTTGGCTACACGCAGAACTCCGTGCCAAATAAACTTTATTCAAGGAAGGGACCAGTGTGTAGCTAGAGTGTCTACTTACTTGGTAGAAATCACATGGAGGTAGGCTACGTGTTCGCTGGAAACGGGGGCCTTATGGCACAAGCCTTGCTTTCCCATTTTGAGTGCTCCATTCATGCTGCCTTGAAGCTACCTAAATCACAGTTTAGGACGGGTCTCTAGTCACTGCAGGCAGGGCTCTGGGAAAGGAACAAGTGTTCTCTACATCAACAGGGTGCTTTCATAGCCTGGGTGGGAGCTCCTCCTGATACGCTCTAGAGCTAAAAGGAAACTTGACGTGAGTCCTTTCCTCAAGGTAAAGCCTTGAATAGCGCTGCCGAAGTGGAAGCTTGGAGCAGAGTCCTTGAGGCATTAGCTTTAGGTCTGCTTTCTTTAACGTTAGTAAGCATTTCAGGAAACGGAGGACCTCGCCTGGGCACCCTATTCCCTGCACGAACACCGAGCACCGGCAGGCTCCACTAGGCTGCTAAGAAACTTCCAGGCCCGGAATCCTTTCCCAGTCTCTCAGTGTATGCTGAGTGTAGGGCAACACACTGCACTCTTCCCTGGGAGAGCTAGATTTCCTCAGCACTCCAACAGCTCCAGGAACTGTGTTCTCTCACGTCCTACATGTCAGGCAAATCTGCCTCATTGCCCTAGGCTGAGCGGCACTGAGAAACCAAAACTGCTTTGCATTCCTTCCACAAAGTCATACATTAAGACCCCATCCTTACAGGAGAAATTCGGCTTGCGTTCCTGCTGTAAACAAAGCACAGTTCTTCCTCTTACACTGCAGGGTTTTAGAAGAAGCTAAGCCCGAGAGCCTAGCAAGAGCGTTCCTTGGGGGAGGCGGTTGGCTACACGCAGAACTCCGTGCCAAATAAACTTTATTCAAGGAAGGGACCAGTGTGTAGCTAGAGTGTATACTTGGTAGAAATCACAAGGAGGTAGGCTGCGTGTTCGCTGGAAACAGGGCCTTATGGCACAAGCCTTGCTTTCCCATTTTGAATGCTCCATTCATGCTGCCTTGAAGCTACCTAAATCACAGTTTTACGACGGGTCTCTAGTCACTGCAGGCAGGGCTCTGGGAAAGGAACGAGTCTTCTCTACATCAACAGGGTGCTTTCATAGCCTGGGTGGGAGCTCCTCCTGATACGCTCTAGAGCTAAAAGGAAACTTGACGTGAGTCCTTTCCTCAAGGTAAAGCCTTGAATAGCCCTGCCGAAGTGGAAGCTTGGAGCAGAGTCCTTGAGGCATTAGCTTTAGGTCTGCTTTCTTTAACGTTAGTAAGCATTTCAGGAAACGGAGGACCTCTCCTGGGCACCCTATTCCCTGCACGAACACCGAGCACCGGCAGGCTCCACTAGGCTGCTAAGAAACTTCCAGGCCCGGAATCCTTTCCCAGTCACTCAGTGTATGCTGAGTGTAGGGCAACACACTGCACTCTTCCCTGGGAGAGCTAGATTTCCTCAGCACTCCAACAGCTCCAGGAACTGTGTTCTCTCACGTCCTACATGTCATGCCAATCTGCCTCATTGCCCTAGGCTGAGCGGCACTGAGAAACCAAAACTGCTTTGCATTCCTTCTACAAAGTCATACCTTAGGACCCCATCCTTACAGGAGAAAGTCAGCTTGCCTTGCTGCTGTAACCAAAGCACAGTTCTTCCTCTTACACTGCAGGGTTTTAGAAGAAGCTAAGCCCGATAGCCTAGCAAGAGCGCTCCTTGGGGGAGGCGTTTGGCTACACGCAGAACTCCGTGCCAAATAAACTTTATTCAAGGAAGGGACCAGTGTGTAGCTAGAGTGTCTACTTACTTGGTAGAAATCACATGGAGGTAGGCTACGTGTTCGCTGGAAACGGGGGCCTTATGGCACAAGCCTTGCTTTCCCATTTTGAGTGCTCCATTCATGCTGCCTTGAAGCTACCTAAATCACAGTTTAGGACGGGTCTCTAGTCACTGCAGGCAGGGCTCTGGGAAAGGAACAAGTGTTCTCTACATCAACAGGGTGCTTTCATAGCCTGGGTGGGAGCTCCTCCTGATACGCTCTAGAGCTAAAAGGAAACTTGACGTGAGTCCTTTCCTCAAGGTAAAGCCTTGAATAGCGCTGCCGAAGTGGAAGCTTGGAGCAGAGTCCTTGAGGCATTAGCTTTAGGTCTGCTTTCTTTAACGTTAGTAAGCATTTCAGGAAACGGAGGACCTCGCCTGGGCACCCTATTCCCTGCACGAACACCGAGCACCGGCAGGCTCCACTAGGCTGCTAAGAAACTTCCAGGCCCGGAATCCTTTCCCAGTCTCTCAGTGTATGCTGAGTGTAGGGCAACACACTGCACTCTTCCCTGGGAGAGCTAGATTTCCTCAGCACTCCAACAGCTCCAGGAACTGTGTTCTCTCACGTCCTACATGTCAGGCAAATCTGCCTCATTGCCCTAGGCTGAGCGGCACTGAGAAACCAAAACTGCTTCGCATTCCTTCCACAAAGTCATACATTAAGACCCCATCCTTACAGGAGAAATTCGGCTTGCGTTCCTGCTGTAAACAAAGCACAGTTCTTCCTCTTACACTGCAGGGTTTTAGAAGAAGCTAAGCCCGAGAGCCTAGCAAGAGCGTTCCTTGGGGGAGGCGGTTGGCTACACGCAGAACTCCGTGCCAAATAAACTTTATTCAAGGAAGGGACCAGTGTGTAGCTAGAGTGTATACTTGGTAGAAATCACAAGGAGGTAGGCTGCGTGTTCGCTGGAAACAGGGCCTTATGGCACAAGCCTTGCTTTCCCATTTTGAATGCTCCATTCATGCTGCCTTGAAGCTACCTAAATAACAGTTTTAGGACGGGTCTCTAGTCACTGCAGGCAGGGCTCTGGGAAAGGAACGAGTCTTCTCTACATCAACAGGGTGCTTTCATAGCCTGGGTGGGAGCTCCTCCTGATACGCTCTAGAGCTAAAAGGAAACTTGACGTGAGTCCTTTCCTCAAGGTAAAGCCTTGAATAGCCCTGCCGAAGTGGAAGCTTGGAGCAGAGTCCTTGAGGCATTAGCTTTAGGTCTGCTTTCTTTAACGTTAGTAAGCATTTCAGGAAACGGAGGACCTCTCCTGGGCACCCTATTCCCTGCACGAACACCGAGCACCGGCAGGCTCCACTAGGCTGCTAAGAAACTTCCAGGCCCGGAATCCTTTCCCAGTCACTCAGTGTATGCTGAGTGTAGGGCAACACACTGCACTCTTCCCTGGGAGAGCTAGATTTCCTCAGCACTCCAACAGCTCCAGGAACTGTGTTCTCTCACGTCCTACATGTCATGCCAATCTGCCTCATTGCCCTAGGCTGAGCGGCACTGAGAAACCAAAACTGCTTTGCATTCCTTCTACAAAGTCATACCTTAGGACCCCATCCTTACAGGAGAAAATCAGCTTGCCTTGCTGCTGTAACCAAAGCACAGTTCTTCCTCTTACACTGCAGGGTTTTAGAAGAAGCTAAGCCCGATAGCCTAGCAAGAGCGCTCCTTGGGGGAGGCGTTTGGCTACACGCAGAACTCCGTGCCAAATAAACTTTATTCAAGGAAGGGACCAGTGTGTAGCTAGAGTGTCTACTTACTTGGTAGAAATCACATGGAGGTAGGCTACGTGTTCGCTGGAAACGGGGGCCTTATGGCACAAGCCTTGCTTTCCCATTTTGAGTGCTCCATTCATGCTGCCTTGAAGCTACCTAAGTCACAGTTTAGGACGGGTCTCTAGTCACTGCAGGCAGGGCTCTGGGAAAGGAACAAGTCTTCTCTACATCAACAGGGTGCTTTCATAGCCTGGGTGGGAGCTCCTCCTGATACGCTCTAGAGCTAAAAGGAAACTTGACGTGAGTCCTTTCCTCAAGGTAAAGCCTTGAATAGCGCTGCCGAAGTGGAAGCTTGGAGCAGAGTCCTTGAGGCATTAGCTTTAGGTCTGCTTTCTTTAACGTTAGTAAGCATTTCAGGAAACGGAGGACCTCGCCTGGGCACCCTATTCCCTGCACGAACACCGAGCACCGGCAGGCTCCACTAGGCTGCTAAGAAACTTCCAGGCCCGGAATCCTTTCCCAGTCACTCAGTGTATGCTGAGTGTAGGGCAACACACTGCACTCTTCCCTGGGAGAGCTAGATTTCCTCAGCACTCCAACAGCTCCAGGAACTGTGTTCTCTCACGTCCTACATGTCATGCAAATCTGCCTCATTGCCCTAGGCTGAGCGGCACTGAGAAACCAAAACTGCTTCGCATTCCTTCCACAAAGTCATACATTAAGACCCCATCCTTACAGGAGAAATTCGGCTTGCGTTCCTGCTGTAAACAAAGCACAGTTCTTCCTCTTACACTGCAGGGTTTTAGAAGAAGCTAAGCCCGAGAGCCTAGCAAGAGCGTTCCTTGGGGGAGGCGGTTGGCTACACGCAGAACTCCGTGCCAAATAAACTTTATTCAAGGAAGGGACCAGTGTGTAGCTAGAGTGTATACTTGGTAGAAATCACAAGGAGGTAGGCTGCGTGTTCGCTGGAAACAGGGCCTTATGGCACAAGCCTTGCTTTCCCATTTTGAATGCTCCATTCATGCTGCCTTGAAGCTACCTAAATCACAGTTTTAGGACGGGTCTCTAGTCACTGCAGGCAGGGCTCTGGGAAAGGAACGAGTCTTCTCTACATCAACAGGGTGCTTTCATAGCCTGGGTGGGAGCTCCTCCTGATACGCTCTAGAGCTAAAAGGAAACTTGACGTGAGTCCTTTCCTCAAGGTAAAGCCTTGAATAGCCCTGCCGAAGTGGAAGCTTGGAGCAGAGTCCTTGAGGCATTAGCTTTAGGTCTGCTTTCTTTAACGTTAGTAAGCATTTCAGGAAACGGAGGACCTCGCCTGGGCACCCTATTCCCTGCACGAACACCGAGCACCGGCAGGCTCCACTAGGCTGCTAAGAAACTTCCAGGCCCGGAATCCTTTCCCAGTCACTCAGTGTATGCTGAGTGTAGGGCAACACACTGCACTCTTCCCTGGGAGAGCTAGATTTCCTCAGCACTCCAACAGCTCCAGGAACTGTGTTCTCTCACGTCCTACATGTCATGCCAATCTGCCTCATTGCCCTAGGCTGAGCGGCACTGAGAAACCAAAACTGCTTTGCATTCCTTCTACAAAGTCATACCTTAGGACCCCATCCTTACAGGAGAAAGTCAGCTTGCCTTGCTGCTGTAACCAAAGCACAGTTCTTCCTCTTACACTGCAGGGTTTTAGAAGAAGCTAAGCCCGATAGCCTAGCAAGAGCGCTCCTTGGGGGAGGCGTTTGGCTACACGCAGAACTCCGTGCCAAATAAACTTTATTCAAGGAAGGGACCAGTGTGTAGCTAGAGTGTCTACTTACTTGGTAGAAATCACATGGAGGTAGGCTACGTGTTCGCTGGAAACGGGGGCCTTATGGCACAAGCCTTGCTTTCCCATTTTGAGTGCTCCATTCATGCTGCCTTGAAGCTACCTAAATCACAGTTTAGGACGGGTCTCTAGTCACTGCAGGCAGGGCTCTGGGAAAGGAACAAGTGTTCTCTACATCAACAGGGTGCTTTCATAGCCTGGGTGGGAGCTCCTCCTGATACGCTCTAGAGCTAAAAGGAAACTTGACGTGAGTCCTTTCCTCAAGGTAAAGCCTTGAATAGCGCTGCCGAAGTGGAAGCTTGGAGCAGAGTCCTTGAGGCATTAGCTTTAGGTCTGCTTTCTTTAACGTTAGTAAGCATTTCAGGAAACGGAGGACCTCGCCTGGGCACCCTATTCCCTGCACGAACACCGAGCACCGGCAGGCTCCACTAGGCTGCTAAGAAACTTCCAGGCCCGGAATCCTTTCCCAGTCTCTCAGTGTATGCTGAGTGTAGGGCAACACACTGCACTCTTCCCTGGGAGAGCTAGATTTCCTCAGCACTCCAACAGCTCCAGGAACTGTGTTCTCTCACGTCCTACATGTCAGGCAAATCTGCCTCATTGCCCTAGGCTGAGCGGCACTGAGAAACCAAAACTGCTTTGCATTCCTTCCACAAAGTCATACATTAAGACCCCATCCTTACAGGAGAAATTCGGCTTGCGTTCCTGCTGTAAACAAAGCACAGTTCTTCCTCTTACACTGCAGGGTTTTAGAAGAAGCTAAGCCCGAGAGCCTAGCAAGAGCGTTCCTTGGGGGAGGCGGTTGGCTACACGCAGAACTCCGTGCCAAATAAACTTTATTCAAGGAAGGGACCAGTGTGTAGCTAGAGTGTATACTTGGTAGAAATCACAAGGAGGTAGGCTGCGTGTTCGCTGGAAACAGGGCCTTATGGCACAAGCCTTGCTTTCCCATTTTGAATGCTCCATTCATGCTGCCTTGAAGCTACCTAAATCACAGTTTTACGACGGGTCTCTAGTCACTGCAGGCAGGGCTCTGGGAAAGGAACGAGTCTTCTCTACATCAACAGGGTGCTTTCATAGCCTGGGTGGGAGCTCCTCCTGATACGCTCTAGAGCTAAAAGGAAACTTGACGTGAGTCCTTTCCTCAAGGTAAAGCCTTGAATAGCCCTGCCGAAGTGGAAGCTTGGAGCAGAGTCCTTGAGGCATTAGCTTTAGGTCTGCTTTCTTTAACGTTAGTAAGCATTTCAGGAAACGGAGGACCTCTCCTGGGCACCCTATTCCCTGCACGAACACCGAGCACCGGCAGGCTCCACTAGGCTGCTAAGAAACTTCCAGGCCCGGAATCCTTTCCCAGTCACTCAGTGTATGCTGAGTGTAGGGCAACACACTGCACTCTTCCCTGGGAGAGCTAGATTTCCTCAGCACTCCAACAGCTCCAGGAACTGTGTTCTCTCACGTCCTACATGTCATGCCAATCTGCCTCATTGCCCTAGGCTGAGCGGCACTGAGAAACCAAAACTGCTTTGCATTCCTTCTACAAAGTCATACCTTAGGACCCCATCCTTACAGGAGAAAGTCAGCTTGCCTTGCTGCTGTAACCAAAGCACAGTTCTTCCTCTTACACTGCAGGGTTTTAGAAGAAGCTAAGCCCGATAGCCTAGCAAGAGCGCTCCTTGGGGGAGGCGTTTGGCTACACGCAGAACTCCGTGCCAAATAAACTTTATTCAAGGAAGGGACCAGTGTGTAGCTAGAGTGTCTACTTACTTGGTAGAAATCACATGGAGGTAGGCTACGTGTTCGCTGGAAACGGGGGCCTTATGGCACAAGCCTTGCTTTCCCATTTTGAGTGCTCCATTCATGCTGCCTTGAAGCTACCTAAATCACAGTTTAGGACGGGTCTCTAGTCACTGCAGGCAGGGCTCTGGGAAAGGAACAAGTGTTCTCTACATCAACAGGGTGCTTTCATAGCCTGGGTGGGAGCTCCTCCTGATACGCTCTAGAGCTAAAAGGAAACTTGACGTGAGTCCTTTCCTCAAGGTAAAGCCTTGAATAGCGCTGCCGAAGTGGAAGCTTGGAGCAGAGTCCTTGAGGCATTAGCTTTAGGTCTGCTTTCTTTAACGTTAGTAAGCATTTCAGGAAACGGAGGACCTCGCCTGGGCACCCTATTCCCTGCACGAACACCGAGCACCGGCAGGCTCCACTAGGCTGCTAAGAAACTTCCAGGCCCGGAATCCTTTCCCAGTCTCTCAGTGTATGCTGAGTGTAGGGCAACACACTGCACTCTTCCCTGGGAGAGCTAGATTTCCTCAGCACTCCAACAGCTCCAGGAACTGTGTTCTCTCACGTCCTACATGTCAGGCAAATCTGCCTCATTGCCCTAGGCTGAGCGGCACTGAGAAACCAAAACTGCTTCGCATTCCTTCCACAAAGTCATACATTAAGACCCCATCCTTACAGGAGAAATTCGGCTTGCGTTCCTGCTGTAAACAAAGCACAGTTCTTCCTCTTACACTGCAGGGTTTTAGAAGAAGCTAAGCCCGAGAGCCTAGCAAGAGCGTTCCTTGGGGGAGGCGGTTGGCTACACGCAGAACTCCGTGCCAAATAAACTTTATTCAAGGAAGGGACCAGTGTGTAGCTAGAGTGTATACTTGGTAGAAATCACAAGGAGGTAGGCTGCGTGTTCGCTGGAAACAGGGCCTTATGGCACAAGCCTTGCTTTCCCATTTTGAATGCTCCATTCATGCTGCCTTGAAGCTACCTAAATCACAGTTTTACGACGGGTCTCTAGTCACTGCAGGCAGGGCTCTGGGAAAGGAACGAGTCTTCTCTACATCAACAGGGTGCTTTCATAGCCTGGGTGGGAGCTCCTCCTGATACGCTCTAGAGCTAAAAGGAAACTTGACGTGAGTCCTTTCCTCAAGGTAAAGCCTTGAATAGCCCTGCCGAAGTGGAAGCTTGGAGCAGAGTCCTTGAGGCATTAGCTTTAGGTCTGCTTTCTTTAACGTTAGTAAGCATTTCAGGAAACGGAGGACCTCGCCTGGGCACCCTATTCCCTGCACGAACACCGAGCACCGGCAGGCTCCACTAGGCTGCTAAGAAACTTCCAGGCCCGGAATCCTTTCCCAGTCACTCAGTGTATGCTGAGTGTAGGGCAACACACTGCACTCTTCCCTGGGAGAGCTAGATTTCCTCAGCACTCCAACAGCTCCAGGAACTGTGTTCTCTCACGTCCTACATGTCATGCCAATCTGCCTCATTGCCCTAGGCTGAGCGGCACTGAGAAACCAAAACTGCTTTGCATTCCTTCTACAAAGTCATACCTTAGGACCCCATCCTTACAGGAGAAAATCAGCTTGCCTTGCTGCTGTAACCAAAGCACAGTTCTTCCTCTTACACTGCAGGGTTTTAGAAGAAGCTAAGCCCGATAGCCTAGCAAGAGCGCTCCTTGGGGGAGGCGTTTGGCTACACGCAGAACTCCGTGCCAAATAAACTTTATTCAAGGAAGGGACCAGTGTGTAGCTAGAGTGTCTACTTACTTGGTAGAAATCACATGGAGGTAGGCTACGTGTTCGCTGGAAACGGGGGCCTTATGGCACAAGCCTTGCTTTCCCATTTTGAGTGCTCCATTCATGCTGCCTTGAAGCTACCTAAGTCACAGTTTAGGACGGGTCTCTAGTCACTGCAGGCAGGGCTCTGGGAAAGGAACAAGTCTTCTCTACATCAACAGGGTGCTTTCATAGCCTGGGTGGGAGCTCCTCCTGATACGCTCTAGAGCTAAAAGGAAACTTGACGTGAGTCCTTTCCTCAAGGTAAAGCCTTGAATAGCGCTGCCGAAGTGGAAGCTTGGAGCAGAGTCCTTGAGGCATTAGCTTTAGGACTGCTTTCTTTAACGTTAGTAAGCATTTCACGAAACGGAGGACCTCGCCTGGGCACCCTATTCCCTGCACGAACACCGAGCACCGGCAGGCTCCACTAGGCTGCTAAGAAACTTCCAGGCCCGGAATCCTTTCCCAGTCACTCAGTGTATGCTGAGTGTAGGGCAACACACTGCACTCTTCCCTGGGAGAGCTAGATTTCCTCAGCACTCCAACAGCTCCAGGAACTGTGTTCTCTCACGTCCTACATGTCATGCCAATCTGCCTCATTGCCCTAGGCTGAGCGGCACTGAGAAACCAAAACTGCTTCGCATTCCTTCCACAAAGTCATACATTAAGACCCCATCCTTACAGGAGAAATTCGGCTTGCGTTCCTGCTGTAAACAAAGCACAGTTCTTCCTCTTACACTGCAGGGTTTTAGAAGAAGCTAAGCCCGAGAGCCTAGCAAGAGCGTTCCTTGGGGGAGGCGGTTGGCTACACGCAGAACTCCGTGCCAAATAAACTTTATTCAAGGAAGGGACCAGTGTGTAGCTAGAGTGTATACTTGGTAGAAATCACAAGGAGGTAGGCTGCGTGTTCGCTGGAAACAGGGCCTTATGGCACAAGCCTTGCTTTCCCATTTTGAATGCTCCATTCATGCTGCCTTGAAGCTACCTAAATAACAGTTTTAGGACGGGTCTCTAGTCACTGCAGGCAGGGCTCTGGGAAAGGAACGAGTCTTCTCTACATCAACAGGGTGCTTTCATAGCCTGGGTGGGAGCTCCTCCTGATACGCTCTAGAGCTAAAAGGAAACTTGACGTGAGTCCTTTCCTCAAGGTAAAGCCTTGAATAGCCCTGCCGAAGTGGAAGCTTGGAGCAGAGTCCTTGAGGCATTAGCTTTAGGTCTGCTTTCTTTAACGTTAGTAAGCATTTCAGGAAACGGAGGACCTCGCCTGGGCACCCTATTCCCTGCACGAACACCGAGCACCGGCAGGCTCCACTAGGCTGCTAAGAAACTTCCAGGCCCGGAATCCTTTCCCAGTCACTCAGTGTATGCTGAGTGTAGGGCAACACACTGCACTCTTCCCTGGGAGAGCTAGATTTCCTCAGCACTCCAACAGCTCCAGGAACTGTGTTCTCTCACGTCCTACATGTCATGCCAATCTGCCTCATTGCCCTAGGCTGAGCGGCACTGAGAAACCAAAACTGCTTTGCATTCCTTCTACAAAGTCATACCTTAGGACCCCATCCTTACAGGAGAAAATCAGCTTGCCTTGCTGCTGTAACCAAAGCACAGTTCTTCCTCTTACACTGCAGGGTTTTAGAAGAAGCTAAGCCCGATAGCCTAGCAAGAGCGCTCCTTGGGGGAGGCGTTTGGCTACACGCAGAACTCCGTGCCAAATAAACTTTATTCAAGGAAGGGACCAGTGTGTAGCTAGAGTGTCTACTTACTTGGTAGAAATCACATGGAGGTAGGCTACGTGTTCGCTGGAAACGGGGGCCTTATGGCACAAGCCTTGCTTTCCCATTTTGAGTGCTCCATTCATGCTGCCTTGAAGCTACCTAAGTCACAGTTTAGGACGGGTCTCTAGTCACTGCAGGCAGGGCTCTGGGAAAGGAACAAGTCTTCTCTACATCAACAGGGTGCTTTCATAGCCTGGGTGGGAGCTCCTCCTGATACGCTCTAGAGCTAAAAGGAAACTTGACGTGAGTCCTTTCCTCAAGGTAAAGCCTTGAATAGCGCTGCCGAAGTGGAAGCTTGGAGCAGAGTCCTTGAGGCATTAGCTTTAGGACTGCTTTCTTTAACGTTAGTAAGCATTTCACGAAACGGAGGACCTCGCCTGGGCACCCTATTCCCTGCACGAACACCGAGCACCGGCAGGCTCCACTAGGCTGCTAAGAAACTTCCAGGCCCGGAATCCTTTCCCAGTCACTCAGTGTATGCTGAGTGTAGGGCAACACACTGCACTCTTCCCTGGGAGAGCTAGATTTCCTCAGCACTCCAACAGCTCCAGGAACTGTGTTCTCTCACGTCCTACATGTCATGCCAATCTGCCTCATTGCCCTAGGCTGAGCGGCACTGAGAAACCAAAACTGCTTCGCATTCCTTCCACAAAGTCATACATTAAGACCCCATCCTTACAGGAGAAATTCGGCTTGCGTTCCTGCTGTAAACAAAGCACAGTTCTTCCTCTTACACTGCAGGGTTTTAGAAGAAGCTAAGCCCGAGAGCCTAGCAAGAGCGTTCCTTGGGGGAGGCGGTTGGCTACACGCAGAACTCCGTGCCAAATAAACTTTATTCAAGGAAGGGACCAGTGTGTAGCTAGAGTGTATACTTGGTAGAAATCACAAGGAGGTAGGCTGCGTGTTCGCTGGAAACAGGGCCTTATGGCACAAGCCTTGCTTTCCCATTTTGAATGCTCCATTCATGCTGCCTTGAAGCTACCTAAATAACAGTTTTAGGACGGGTCTCTAGTCACTGCAGGCAGGGCTCTGGGAAAGGAACGAGTCTTCTCTACATCAACAGGGTGCTTTCATAGCCTGGGTGGGAGCTCCTCCTGATACGCTCTAGAGCTAAAAGGAAACTTGACGTGAGTCCTTTCCTCAAGGTAAAGCCTTGAATAGCCCTGCCGAAGTGGAAGCTTGGAGCAGAGTCCTTGAGGCATTAGCTTTAGGTCTGCTTTCTTTAACGTTAGTAAGCATTTCAGGAAACGGAGGACCTCGCCTGGGCACCCTATTCCCTGCACGAACACCGAGCACCGGCAGGCTCCACTAGGCTGCTAAGAAACTTCCAGGCCCGGAATCCTTTCCCAGTCACTCAGTGTATGCTGAGTGTAGGGCAACACACTGCACTCTTCCCTGGGAGAGCTAGATTTCCTCAGCACTCCAACAGCTCCAGGAACTGTGTTCTCTCACGTCCTACATGTCATGCCAATCTGCCTCATTGCCCTAGGCTGAGCGGCACTGAGAAACCAAAACTGCTTTGCATTCCTTCTACAAAGTCATACCTTAGGACCCCATCCTTACAGGAGAAAATCAGCTTGCCTTGCTGCTGTAACCAAAGCACAGTTCTTCCTCTTACACTGCAGGGTTTTAGAAGAAGCTAAGCCCGATAGCCTAGCAAGAGCGCTCCTTGGGGGAGGCGTTTGGCTACACGCAGAACTCCGTGCCAAATAAACTTTATTCAAGGAAGGGACCAGTGTGTAGCTAGAGTGTCTACTTACTTGGTAGAAATCACATGGAGGTAGGCTACGTGTTCGCTGGAAACGGGGGCCTTATGGCACAAGCCTTGCTTTCCCATTTTGAGTGCTCCATTCATGCTGCCTTGAAGCTACCTAAATCACAGTTTAGGACGGGTCTCTAGTCACTGCAGGCAGGGCTCTGGGAAAGGAACAAGTGTTCTCTACATCAACAGGGTGCTTTCATAGCCTGGGTGGGAGCTCCTCCTGATACGCTCTAGAGCTAAAAGGAAACTTGACGTGAGTCCTTTCCTCAAGGTAAAGCCTTGAATAGCGCTGCCGAAGTGGAAGCTTGGAGCAGAGTCCTTGAGGCATTAGCTTTAGGTCTGCTTTCTTTAACGTTAGTAAGCATTTCAGGAAACGGAGGACCTCGCCTGGGCACCCTATTCCCTGCACGAACACCGAGCACCGGCAGGCTCCACTAGGCTGCTAAGAAACTTCCAGGCCCGGAATCCTTTCCCAGTCACTCAGTGTATGCTGAGTGTAGGGCAACACACTGCACTCTTCCCTGGGAGAGCTAGATTTCCTCAGCACTCCAACAGCTCCAGGAACTGTGTTCTCTCACGTCCTACATGTCATGCAAATCTGCCTCATTGCCCTAGGCTGAGCGGCACTGAGAAACCAAAACTGCTTCGCATTCCTTCCACAAAGTCATACATTAAGACCCCATCCTTACAGGAGAAAATCAGCTTGCCTTGCTGCTGTAACCAAAGCACAGTTCTTCCTCTTACACTGCAGGGTTTTAGAAGAAGCTAAGCCCGATAGCCTAGCAAGAGCGCTCCTTGGGGGAGGCGTTTGGCTACACGCAGAACTCCGTGCCAAATAAACTTTATTCAAGGAAGGGAACAGTGTGTAGCTAGAGTGTCTACTTACTTGGTAGAAATCACATGGAGGTAGGCTACGTGTTCGCTGGAAACGGGGGCCTTATGGCACAAGCCTTGCTTTCCCATTTTGAGTGCTCCATTCATGCTGCCTTGAAGCTACCTAAATCACAGTTTAGGACGGGTCTCTAGTCACTGCAGGCAGGGCTCTGGGAAAGGAACAAGTGTTCTCTACATCAACAGGGTGCTTTCATAGCCTGGGTGGGAGCTCCTCCTGATACGCTCTAGAGCTAAAAGGAAACTTGACGTGAGTCCTTTCCTCAAGGTAAAGCCTTGAATAGCCCTGCCGAAGTGGAAGCTTGGAGCAGAGTCCTTGAGGCATTAGCTTTAGGTCTGCTTTCTTTAACGTTACTAAGCATTTCAGGAAACGGAGGACCTCGCCTGGGCACCCTATTCCCTGCACGAACACCGAGCACCGGCAGGCTCCACTAGGCTGCTAAGAAACTTCCAGGCCCGGAATCCTTTCCCAGTCACTCAGTGTATGCTGAGTGTAGGGCAACACACTGCACTCTTCCCTGGGAGAGCTAGATTTCCTCAGCACTCCGACAGCTCCAGGAACTGTGTTCTCTCACGTCCTACATGTCATGCCAATCTGCCTCATTGCCCTAGGCTGAGCGGCACTGAGAAACCAAAACTGCTTCGCATTCCTTCCACAAAGTCATACATTAAGACCCCATCCTTACAGGAGAAATTCGGCTTGCGTTCCTGCTGTAAACAAAGCACAGTTCTTCCTCTTACACTGCAGGGTTTTAGAAGAAGCTAAGCCCGAGAGCCTAGCAAGAGCGTTCCTTGGGGGAGGCGGTTGGCTACACGCAGAACTCCGTGCCAAATAAACTTTATTCAAGGAAGGGACCAGTGTGTAGCTAGAGTGTATACTTGGTAGAAATCACAAGGAGGTAGGCTGCGTGTTCGCTGGAAACAGGGCCTTATGGCACAAGCCTTGCTTTCCCATTTTGAATGCTCCATTCATGCTGCCTTGAAGCTACCTAAATAACAGTTTTAGGACGGGTCTCTAGTCACTGCAGGCAGGGCTCTGGGAAAGGAACGAGTCTTCTCTACATCAACAGGGTGCTTTCATAGCCTGGGTGGGAGCTCCTCCTGATACGCTCTAGAGCTAAAAGGAAACTTGACGTGAGTCCTTTCCTCAAGGTAAAGCCTTGAATAGCCCTGCCGAAGTGGAAGCTTGGAGCAGAGTCCTTGAGGCATTAGCTTTAGGTCTGCTTTCTTTAACGTTAGTAAGCATTTCAGGAAACGGAGGACCTCGCCTGGGCACCCTATTCCCTGCACGAACACCGAGCACCGGCAGGCTCCACTAGGCTGCTAAGAAACTTCCAGGCCCGGAATCCTTTCCCAGTCACTCAGTGTATGCTGAGTGTAGGGCAACACACTGCACTCTTCCCTGGGAGAGCTAGATTTCCTCAGCACTCCAACAGCTCCAGGAACTGTGTTCTCTCACGTCCTACATGTCATGCCAATCTGCCTCATTGCCCTAGGCTGAGCGGCACTGAGAAACCAAAACTGCTTTGCATTCCTTCTACAAAGTCATACCTTAGGACCCCATCCTTACAGGAGAAAATCAGCTTGCCTTGCTGCTGTAACCAAAGCACAGTTCTTCCTCTTACACTGCAGGGTTTTAGAAGAAGCTAAGCCCGATAGCCTAGCAAGAGCGCTCCTTGGGGGAGGCGTTTGGCTACACGCAGAACTCCGTGCCAAATAAACTTTATTCAAGGAAGGGACCAGTGTGTAGCTAGAGTGTCTACTTACTTGGTAGAAATCACATGGAGGTAGGCTACGTGTTCGCTGGAAACGGGGGCCTTATGGCACAAGCCTTGCTTTCCCATTTTGAGTGCTCCATTCATGCTGCCTTGAAGCTACCTAAATCACAGTTTAGGACGGGTCTCTAGTCACTGCAGGCAGGGCTCTGGGAAAGGAACAAGTGTTCTCTACATCAACAGGGTGCTTTCATAGCCTGGGTGGGAGCTCCTCCTGATACGCTCTAGAGCTAAAAGGAAACTTGACGTGAGTCCTTTCCTCAAGGTAAAGCCTTGAATAGCCCTGCCGAAGTGGAAGCTTGGAGCAGAGTCCTTGAGGCATTAGCTTTAGGTCTGCTTTCTTTAACGTTACTAAGCATTTCAGGAAACGGAGGACCTCGCCTGGGCACCCTATTCCCTGCACGAACACCGAGCACCGGCAGGCTCCACTAGGCTGCTAAGAAACTTCCAGGCCCGGAATCCTTTCCCAGTCACTCAGTGTATGCTGAGTGTAGGGCAACACACTGCACTCTTCCCTGGGAGAGCTAGATTTCCTCAGCACTCCGACAGCTCCAGGAACTGTGTTCTCTCACGTCCTACATGTCATGCCAATCTGCCTCATTGCCCTAGGCTGAGCGGCACTGAGAAACCAAAACTGCTTCGCATTCCTTCCACAAAGTCATACATTAAGACCCCATCCTTACAGGAGAAATTCGGCTTGCGTTCCTGCTGTAAACAAAGCACAGTTCTTCCTCTTACACTGCAGGGTTTTAGAAGAAGCTAAGCCCGAGAGCCTAGCAAGAGCGTTCCTTGGGGGAGGCGGTTGGCTACACGCAGAACTCCGTGCCAAATAAACTTTATTCAAGGAAGGGACCAGTGTGTAGCTAGAGTGTATACTTGGTAGAAATCACAAGGAGGTAGGCTGCGTGTTCGCTGGAAACAGGGCCTTATGGCACAAGCCTTGCTTTCCCATTTTGAATGCTCCATTCATGCTGCCTTGAAGCTACCTAAATAACAGTTTTAGGACGGGTCTCTAGTCACTGCAGGCAGGGCTCTGGGAAAGGAACGAGTCTTCTCTACATCAACAGGGTGCTTTCATAGCCTGGGTGGGAGCTCCTCCTGATACGCTCTAGAGCTAAAAGGAAACTTGACGTGAGTCCTTTCCTCAAGGTAAAGCCTTGAATAGCCCTGCCGAAGTGGAAGCTTGGAGCAGAGTCCTTGAGGCATTAGCTTTAGGTCTGCTTTCTTTAACGTTAGTAAGCATTTCAGGAAACGGAGGACCTCGCCTGGGCACCCTATTCCCTGCACGAACACCGAGCACCGGCAGGCTCCACTAGGCTGCTAAGAAACTTCCAGGCCCGGAATCCTTTCCCAGTCACTCAGTGTATGCTGAGTGTAGGGCAACACACTGCACTCTTCCCTGGGAGAGCTAGATTTCCTCAGCACTCCAACAGCTCCAGGAACTGTGTTCTCTCACGTCCTACATGTCATGCCAATCTGCCTCATTGCCCTAGGCTGAGCGGCACTGAGAAACCAAAACTGCTTTGCATTCCTTCTACAAAGTCATACCTTAGGACCCCATCCTTACAGGAGAAAGTCAGCTTGCCTTGCTGCTGTAACCAAAGCACAGTTCTTCCTCTTACACTGCAGGGTTTTAGAAGAAGCTAAGCCCGATAGCCTAGCAAGAGCGCTCCTTGGGGGAGGCGTTTGGCTACACGCAGAACTCCGTGCCAAATAAACTTTATTCAAGGAAGGGACCAGTGTGTAGCTAGAGTGTCTACTTACTTGGTAGAAATCACATGGAGGTAGGCTACGTGTTCGCTGGAAACGGGGGCCTTATGGCACAAGCCTTGCTTTCCCATTTTGAGTGCTCCATTCATGCTGCCTTGAAGCTACCTAAATCACAGTTTAGGACGGGTCTCTAGTCACTGCAGGCAGGGCTCTGGGAAAGGAACAAGTGTTCTCTACATCAACAGGGTGCTTTCATAGCCTGGGTGGGAGCTCCTCCTGATACGCTCTAGAGCTAAAAGGAAACTTGACGTGAGTCCTTTCCTTAAGGTAAAGCCTTGAATAGCCCTGCCGAAGTGGAAGCTTGGAGCAGAGTCCTTGAGGCATTAGCTTTAGGTCTGCTTTCTTTAACGTTAGTAAGCATTTCAGGAAACGGAGGACCTCGCCTGGGCACCCTACTCCCTGCACGAACACCGAGCACCGGCAGGCTCCACTAGGCTGCTAAGAAACTTCCAGGCCCGGAATCCTTTCCCAGTCACTCAGTGTATGCTGAGTGTAGGGCAACACACTGCACTCTTCCCTGGGAGAGCTAGATTTCCTCAGCACTCCGACAGCTCCAGGAACTGTGTTCTCTCACGTCCTACATGTCATGCAAATCTGCCTCATTGCCCTAGGCTGAGCGGCACTGAGAAACCAAAACTGCTTCGCATTCCTTCCACAAAGTCATACATTAAGACCCCATCCTTACAGGAGAAATTCGGCTTGCGTTCCTGCTGTAAACAAAGCACAGTTCTTCCTCTTACACTGCAGGGTTTTAGAAGAAGCTAAGCCCGAGAGCCTAGCAAGAGCGTTCCTTGGGGGAGGCGGTTGGCTACACGCAGAACTCCGTGCCAAATAAACTTTATTCAAGGAAGGGACCAGTGTGTAGCTAGAGTGTATACTTGGTAGAAATCACAAGGAGGTAGGCTGCGTGTTCGCTGGAAACAGGGCCTTATGGCACAAGCCTTGCTTTCCCATTTTGAATGCTCCATTCATGCTGCCTTGAAGCTACCTAAATCACAGTTTTAGGACGGGTCTCTAGTCACTGCAGGCAGGGCTCTGGGAAAGGAACGAGTCTTCTCTACATCAACAGGGTGCTTTCATAGCCTGGGTGGGAGCTCCTCCTGATACGCTCTAGAGCTAAAAGGAAACTTGACGTGAGTCCTTTCCTCAAGGTAAAGCCTTGAATAGCCCTGCCGAAGTGGAAGCTTGGAGCAGAGTCCTTGAGGCATTAGCTTTAGGTCTGCTTTCTTTAACGTTAGTAAGCATTTCAGGAAACGGAGGACCTCGCCTGGGCACCCTATTCCCTGCACGAACACCGAGCACCGGCAGGCTCCACTAGGCTGCTAAGAAACTTCCAGGCCCGGAATCCTTTCCCAGTCACTCAGTGTATGCTGAGTGTAGGGCAACACACTGCACTCTTCCCTGGGAGAGCTAGATTTCCTCAGCACTCCAACAGCTCCAGGAACTGTGTTCTCTCACGTCCTACATGTCATGCCAATCTGCCTCATTGCCCTAGGCTGAGCGGCACTGAGAAACCAAAACTGCTTTGCATTCCTTCTACAAAGTCATACCTTAGGACCCCATCCTTACAGGAGAAAGTCAGCTTGCCTTGCTGCTGTAACCAAAGCACAGTTCTTCCTCTTACACTGCAGGGTTTTAGAAGAAGCTAAGCCCGATAGCCTAGCAAGAGCGCTCCTTGGGGGAGGCGTTTGGCTACACGCAGAACTCCGTGCCAAATAAACTTTATTCAAGGAAGGGACCAGTGTGTAGCTAGAGTGTCTACTTACTTGGTAGAAATCACATGGAGGTAGGCTACGTGTTCGCTGGAAACGGGGGCCTTATGGCACAAGCCTTGCTTTCCCATTTTGAGTGCTCCATTCATGCTGCCTTGAAGCTACCTAAATCACAGTTTAGGACGGGTCTCTAGTCACTGCAGGCAGGGCTCTGGGAAAGGAACAAGTGTTCTCTACATCAACAGGGTGCTTTCATAGCCTGGGTGGGAGCTCCTCCTGATACGCTCTAGAGCTAAAAGGAAACTTGACGTGAGTCCTTTCCTCAAGGTAAAGCCTTGAATAGCCCTGCCGAAGTGGAAGCTTGGAGCAGAGTCCTTGAGGCATTAGCTTTAGGTCTGCTTTCTTTAACGTTAGTAAGCATTTCAGGAAACGGAGGACCTCGCCTGGGCACCCTATTCCCTGCACGAACACCGAGCACCGGCAGGCTCCACTAGGCTGCTAAGAAACTTCCAGGCCCGGAATCCTTTCCCAGTCACTCAGTGTATGCTGAGTGTAGGGCAACACACTGCACTCTTCCCTGGGAGAGCTAGATTTCCTCAGCACTCCGACAGCTCCAGGAACTGTGTTCTCTCACGTCCTACATGTCATGCCAATCTGCCTCATTGCCCTAGGCTGAGCGGCACTGAGAAACCAAAACTGCTTCGCATTCCTTCCACAAAGTCATACATTAAGACCCCATCCTTACAGGAGAAATTCGGCTTGCGTTCCTGCTGTAAACAAAGCACAGTTCTTCCTCTTACACTGCAGGGTTTTAGAAGAAGCTAAGCCCGAGAGCCTAGCAAGAGCGTTCCTTGGGGGAGGCGGTTGGCTACACGCAGAACTCCGTGCCAAATAAACTTTATTCAAGGAAGGGACCAGTGTGTAGCTAGAGTGTATACTTGGTAGAAATCACAAGGAGGTAGGCTGCGTGTTCGCTGGAAACAGGGCCTTATGGCACAAGCCTTGCTTTCCCATTTTGAATGCTCCATTCATGCTGCCTTGAAGCTACCTAAATCACAGTTTTAGGACGGGTCTCTAGTCACTGCAGGCAGGGCTCTGGGAAAGGAACGAGTCTTCTCTACATCAACAGCGTGCTTTCATAGCCTGGGTGGGAGCTCCTCCTGATACGCTCTAGAGCTAAAAGGAAACTTGACGTGAGTCCTTTCCTCAAGGTAAAGCCTTGAATAGCCCTGCCGAAGTGGAAGCTTGGAGCAGAGTCCTTGAGGCATTAGCTTTAGGTCTGCTTTCTTTAACGTTAGTAAGCATTTCAGGAAACGGAGGACCTCTCCTGGGCACCCTATTCCCTGCACGAACACCGAGCACCGGCAGGCTCCACGAGGCTGCTAAGAAACTTCCAGGCCCGGAATCCTTTCCCAGTCACTCAGTGTATGCTGAGTGTAGGGCAACACACTGCACTCTTCCCTGGGAGAACTAGATTTCCTCAGCACTCCGACAGCTCCAGGAACTGTGTTCTCTCACGTCCTACATGTCATGCAAATCTGCCTCATTGCCCTAGGCTGAGCGGCACTGAGAAACCAAAACTGCTTCGCATTCCTTCCACAAAGTCATACATTAAGACCCCATCCTTACAGGAGAAATTCGGCTTGCGTTCCTGCTGTAAACAAAGCACAGTTCTTCCTCTTACACTGCAGGGTTTTAGAAGAAGCTAAGCCCGAGAGCCTAGCAAGAGCGTTCCTTGGGGGAGGCGGTTGGCTACACGCAGAACTCCGTGCCAAATAAACTTTATTCAAGGAAGGGACCAGTGTGTAGCTAGAGTGTATACTTGGTAGAAATCACAAGGAGGTAGGCTGCGTGTTCGCTGGAAACAGGGCCTTATGGCACAAGCCTTGCTTTCCCATTTTGAATGCTCCATTCATGCTGCCTTGAAGCTACCTAAATCACAGTTTTAGGACGGGTCTCTAGTCACTGCAGGCAGGGCTCTGGGAAAGGAACGAGTCTTCTCTACATCAACAGGGTGCTTTCATAGCCTGGGTGGGAGCTCCTCCTGATACGCTCTAGAGCTAAAAGGAAACTTGACGTGAGTCCTTTCCTCAAGGTAAAGCCTTGAATAGCCCTGCCGAAGTCGAAGCTTGGAGCAGAGTCCTTGAGGCATTAGCTTTAGGTCTGCTTTCTTTAACGTTAGTAAGCATTTCAGGAAACGGAGGACCTCGCCTGGGCACCCTATTCCCTGCACGAACACCGAGCACCGGCAGGCTCCACTAGGCTGCTAAGAAACTTCCAGGCCCGGAATCCTTTCCCAGTCACTCAGTGTATGCTGAGTGTAGGGCAACACACTGCACTCTTCCCTGGGAGAGCTAGATTTCCTCAGCACTCCAACAGCTCCAGGAACTGTGTTCTCTCACGTCCTACATGTCATGCCAATCTGCCTCATTGCCCTAGGCTGAGCGGCACTGAGAAACCAAAACTGCTTTGCATTCCTTCTACAAAGTCATACCTTAGGACCCCATCCTTACAGGAGAAAGTCAGCTTGCCTTGCTGCTGTAACCAAAGCACAGTTCTTCCTCTTACACTGCAGGGTTTTAGAAGAAGCTAAGCCCGATAGCCTAGCAAGAGCGCTCCTTGGGGGAGGCGTTTGGCTACACGCAGAACTCCGTGCCAAATAAACTTTATTCAAGGAAGGGACCAGTGTGTAGCTAGAGTGTCTACTTACTTGGTAGAAATCACATGGAGGTAGGCTACGTGTTCGCTGGAAACGGGGGCCTTATGGCACAAGCCTTGCTTTCCCATTTTGAGTGCTCCATTCATGCTGCCTTGAAGCTACCTAAATCACAGTTTAGGACGGGTCTCTAGTCACTGCAGGCAGGGCTCTGGGAAAGGAACAAGTGTTCTCTACATCAACAGGGTGCTTTCATAGCCTGGGTGGGAGCTCCTCCTGATACGCTCTAGAGCTAAAAGGAAACTTGACGTGAGTCCTTTCCTCAAGGTAAAGCCTTGAATAGCCCTGCCGAAGTGGAAGCTTGGAGCAGAGTCCTTGAGGCATTAGCTTTAGGTCTGCTTTCTTTAACGTTAGTAAGCATTTCAGGAAACGGAGGACCTCGCCTGGGCACCCTACTCCATGCACGAACACCGAGCACCGGCAGGCTCCACTAGGCTTCTAAGAAACTTCAGGCCCGGAATCCTTTCCCAGTCACTCAGTGTATGCTGAGTGTAGGGCAACACACTGCACTCTTCCCTGGGAGAGCTAGATTTCCTCAGCACTCCGACAGCTCCAGGAACTGTGTTCTCTCACGTCCTACATGTCATGCAAATCTGCCTCATTGCCCTAGGCTGAGCGGCACTGAGAAACCAAAACTGCTTCGCATTCCTTCCACAAAGTCATACATTAAGACGCCATCCTTACAGGAGAAATTCGGCTTGCGTTCCTGCTGTAAACAAAGCACAGTTCTTCCTCTTACACTGCAGGGTTTTAGAAGAAGCTAAGCCCGAGAGCCTAGCAAGAGCGTTCCTTGGGGGAGGCGGTTGGCTACACGCAGAACTCCGTGCCAAATAAACTTTATTCAAGGAAGGGACCAGTGTGTAGCTAGAGTGTATACTTGGTAGAAATCACAAGGAGGTAGGCTGCGTGTTCGCTGGAAACAGGGCCTTATGGCACAAGCCTTGCTTTCCCATTTTGAATGCTCCATTCATGCTGCCTTGAAGCTACCTAAATCACAGTTTTAGGACGGGTCTCTAGTCACTGCAGGCAGGGCTCTGGGAAAGGAACGAGTCTTCTCTACATCAACAGCGTGCTTTCATAGCCTGGGTGGGAGCTCCTCCTGATACGCTCTAGAGCTAAAAGGAAACTTGACGTGAGTCCTTTCCTCAAGGTAAAGCCTTGAATAGCCCTGCCGAAGTGGAAGCTTGGAGCAGAGTCCTTGAGGCATTAGCTTTAGGTCTGCTTTCTTTAACGTTAGTAAGCATTTCAGGAAACGGAGGACCTCTCCTGGGCACCCTATTCCCTGCACGAACACCGAGCACCGGCAGGCTCCACGAGGCTGCTAAGAAACTTCCAGGCCCGGAATCCTTTCCCAGTCACTCAGTGTATGCTGAGTGTAGGGCAACACACTGCACTCTTCCCTGGGAGAACTAGATTTCCTCAGCACTCCGACAGCTCCAGGAACTGTGTTCTCTCACGTCCTACATGTCATGCAAATCTGCCTCATTGCCCTAGGCTGAGCGGCACTGAGAAACCAAAACTGCTTCGCATTCCTTCCACAAAGTCATACATTAAGACCCCATCCTTACAGGAGAAATTCGGCTTGCGTTCCTGCTGTAAACAAAGCACAGTTCTTCCTCTTACACTGCAGGGTTTTAGAAGAAGCTAAGCCCGAGAGCCTAGCAAGAGCGCTCCTTGGGGGAGGCGGTTGGCTACACGCAGAACTCCGTGCCAAATAAACTTTATTCAAGGAAGGGACCAGTGTGTAGCTAGAGTGTATACTTGGTAGAAATCACAAGGAGGTAGGCTGCGTGTTCGCTGGAAACAGGGCCTTATGGCACAAGCCTTGCTTTCCCATTTTGAATGCTCCATTCATGCGGCCTTGAAGCTACCTAAATCACAGTTTTAGGACGGGTCTCTAGTCACTGCAGGCAGGGCTCTGGGAAAGGAACGAGTCTTCTCTACATCAACAGGGTGCTTTCATAGCCTGGGTGGGAGCTCCTCCTGATACGCTCTAGAGCTAAAAGGAAACTTGACGTGAGTCCTTTCCTCAAGGTAAAGCCTTGAATAGCCCTGCCGAAGTGGAAGCTTGGAGCAGAGTCCTTGAGGCATTAGCTTTAGGTCTGCTTTCTTTAACGTTAGTAAGCATTTCAGGAAACGGAGGACCTCTCCTGGGCACCCTATTCCCTGCACGAACACCGAGCACCTGCAGGCTCCACTAGGCTGCTAAGAAACTTCCAGGCCCGGAATCCTTTCCCAGTCACTCAGTGTATGCTGAGTGTAGGGCAACACACTGCACTCTTCCCTGGGAGAGCTAGATTTCCTCAGCACTCCAACAGCTCCAGGAACTGTGTTCTCTCACGTCCTACATGTCATGCCAATCTGCCTCATTGCCCTAGGCTGAGCGGCACTGAGAAACCAAAACTGCTTTGCATTCCTTCTACAAAGTCATACCTTAGGACCCCATCCTTACAGGAGAAAGTCAGCTTGCCTTGCTGCTGTAACCAAAGCACAGTTCTTCCTCTTACACTGCAGGGTTTTAGAAGAAGCTAAGCCCGATAGCCTAGCAAGAGCGCTCCTTGGGGGAGGCGTTTGGCTACACGCAGAACTCCGTGCCAAATAAACTTTATTCAAGGAAGGGACCAGTGTGTAGCTAGAGTGTCTACTTACTTGGTAGAAATCACATGGAGGTAGGCTACGTGTTCGCTGGAAACGGGGGCCTTATGGCACAAGCCTTGCTTTCCCATTTTGAGTGCTCCATTCATGCTGCCTTGAAGCTACCTAAATCACAGTTTAGGACGGGTCTCTAGTCACTGCAGGCAGGGCTCTGGGAAAGGAACAAGTGTTCTCTACATCAGCAGGGTGCTTTCATAGCCTGGGTGGGAGCTCCTCCTGATACGCTCTAGAGCTAAAAGGAAACTTGACGTGAGTCCTTTCCTCAAGATAAAGCCTTGAATAGCCCTGCCGAAGTGGAAGCTTGGAGCAGAGTCCTTGAGGCATTAGCTTTAGGTCTGCTTTCTTTAACGTTAGTAAGCATTTCAGGAAACGGAGGACCTCGCCTGGGCACCCTACTCCATGCACGAACACCGAGCACCGGCAGGCTCCACTAGGCTTCTAAGAAACTTCAGGCCCGGAATCCTTTCCCAGTCACTCAGTGTATGCTGAGTGTAGGGCAACACACTGCACTCTTCCCTGGGAGAGCTAGATTTCCTCAGCACTCCGACAGCTCCAGGAACTGTGTTCTCTCACGTCCTACATGTCATGCAAATCTGCCTCATTGCCCTAGGCTGAGCGGCACTGAGAAACCAAAACTGCTTCGCATTCCTTCCACAAAGTCATACATTAAGACGCCATCCTTACAGGAGAAATTCGGCTTGCGTTCCTGCTGTAAACAAAGCACAGTTCTTCCTCTTACACTGCAGGGTTTTAGAAGAAGCTAAGCCCGAGAGCCTAGCAAGAGCGCTCCTTGGGGGAGGCGGTTGGCTACACGCAGAACTCCGTGCCAAATAAACTTTATTCAAGGAAGGGACCAGTGTGTAGCTAGAGTGTATACTTGGTAGAAATCACAAGGAGGTAGGCTGCGTGTTCGCTGGAAACAGGGCCTTATGGCACAAGCCTTGCTTTCCCATTTTGAATGCTCCATTCATGCTGCCTTGAAGCTACCTAAATCACAGTTTTAGGACGGGTCTCTAGTCACTGCAGGCAGGGCTCTGGGAAAGGAACGAGTCTTCTCTACATCAACAGCGTGCTTTCATAGCCTGGGTGGGAGCTCCTCCTGATACGCTCTAGAGCTAAAAGGAAACTTGACGTGAGTCCTTTCCTCAAGGTAAAGCCTTGAATAGCCCTGCCGAAGTGGAAGCTTGGAGCAGAGTCCTTGAGGCATTAGCTTTAGGTCTGCTTTCTTTAACGTTAGTAAGCATTTCAGGAAACGGAGGACCTCTCCTGGGCACCCTATTCCCTGCACGAACACCGAGCACCGGCAGGCTCCACGAGGCTGCTAAGAAACTTCCAGGCCCGGAATCCTTTCCCAGTCACTCAGTGTATGCTGAGTGTAGGGCAACACACTGCACTCTTCCCTGGGAGAACTAGATTTCCTCAGCACTCCGACAGCTCCAGGAACTGTGTTCTCTCACGTCCTACATGTCATGCAAATCTGCCTCATTGCCCTAGGCTGAGCGGCACTGAGAAACCAAAACTGCTTCGCATTCCTTCCACAAAGTCATACATTAAGACCCCATCCTTACAGGAGAAATTCGGCTTGCGTTCCTGCTGTAAACAAAGCACAGTTCTTCCTCTTACACTGCAGGGTTTTAGAAGAAGCTAAGCCCGAGAGCCTAGCAAGAGCGCTCCTTGGGGGAGGCGGTTGGCTACACGCAGAACTCCGTGCCAAATAAACTTTATTCAAGGAAGGGATCAGTGTGTAGCTAGAGTGTATACTTGGTAGAAATCACAAGGAGGTAGGCTGCGTGTTTGCTGGAAACAGGGCCTTATGGCACAAGCCTTGCTTTCCCATTTTGAATGCTCCATTCATGCGGCCTTGAAGCTACCTAAATCACAGTTTTAGGACGGGTCTCTAGTCACTGCAGGCAGGGCTCTGGGAAAGGAACGAGTCTTCTCTACATCAACAGGGTGCTTTCATAGCCTGGGTGGGAGCTCCTCCTGATACGCTCTAGAGCTAAAAGGAAACTTGACGTGAGTCCTTTCCTCAAGGTAAAGCCTTGAATAGCCCTGCCGAAGTGGAAGCTTGGAGCAGAGTCCTTGAGGCATTAGCTTTAGGTCTGCTTTCTTTAACGTTAGTAAGCATTTCAGGAAACGGAGGACCTCTCCTGGGCACCCTATTCCCTGCACGAACACCGAGCACCTGCAGGCTCCACTAGGCTGCTAAGAAACTTCCAGGCCCGGAATCCTTTCCCAGTCACTCAGTGTATGCTGAGTGTAGGGCAACACACTGCACTCTTCCCTGGGAGAGCTAGATTTCCTCAGCACTCCAACAGCTCCAGGAACTGTGTTCTCTCACGTCCTACATGTCATGCCAATCTGCCTCATTGCCCTAGGCTGAGCGGCACTGAGAAACCAAAACTGCTTTGCATTCCTTCTACAAAGTCATACCTTAGGACCCCATCCTTACAGGAGAAAGTCAGCTTGCCTTGCTGCTGTAACCAAAGCACAGTTCTTCCTCTTACACTGCAGGGTTTTAGAAGAAGCTAAGCCCGAGAGCCTAGCAAGAGCGCTCCTTGGGGGAGGCGTTTGGCTACACGCAGAACTCCGTGCCAAATAAACTTTATTCAAGGAAGGGACCAGTGTGTAGCCAGAGTGTCTACTTACTTGGTAGAAATCACATGGAGGTAGGCTACGTGTTCGCTGGAAACGGGGGCCTTATGGCACAAGCCTTGCTTTCCCATTTTGAGTGCTCCATTCATGCTGCCTTGAAGCTACCTAAATCACAGTTTAGGACGGGTCTCTAGTCACTGCAGGCAGGGCTCTGGGAAAGGAACAAGTGTTCTCTACATCAGCAGGGTGCTTTCATAGCCTGGGTGGGAGCTCCTCCTGATACGCTCTAGAGCTAAAAGGAAACTTGACGTGAGTCCTTTCCTCAAGGTAAAGCCTTGAATAGCCCTGCCGAAGTGGAAGCTTGGAGCAGAGTCCTTGAGGCATTAGCTTTAGGTCTGCTTTCTTTAACGTTAGTAAGCATTTCAGGAAACGGAGGACCTCGCCTGGGCACCCTACTCCCTGCACGAACACCGAGCACCGGCAGGCTCCACTAGGCTGCTAAGAAACTTCCAGGCCCGGAATCCTTTCCCAGTCACTCAGTGTATGCTGAGTGTAGGGCAACACACTGCACTCTTCCCTGGGAGAACTAGATTTCCTCAGCACTCCGACAGCTCCAGGAACTGTGTTCTCTCACGTCCTACATGTCATGCAAATCTGCCTCATTGCCCTAGGCTGAGCGGCACTGAGAAACCAAAACTGCTTCGCATTCCTTCCACAAAGTCATACATTAAGACCCCATCCTTACAGGAGAAATTCGGCTTGCGTTCCTGCTGTAAACAAAGCACAGTTCTTCCTCTTACACTGCAGGGTTTTAGAAGAAGCTAAGCCCGAGAGCCTAGCAAGAGCGCTCCTTGGGGGAGGCGGTTGGCTACACGCAGAACTCCGTGCCAAATAAACTTTATTCAAGGAAGGGACCAGTGTGTAGCTAGAGTGTATACTTGGTAGAAATCACAAGGAGGTAGGCTGCGTGTTCGCTGGAAACAGGGCCTTATGGCACAAGCCTTGCTTTCCCATTTTGAATGCTCCATTCATGCGGCCTTGAAGCTACCTAAATCACAGTTTTAGGACGGGTCTCTAGTCACTGCAGGCAGGGCTCTGGGAAAGGAACGAGTCTTCTCTACATCAACAGGGTGCTTTCATAGCCTGGGTGGGAGCTCCTCCTGATACGCTCTAGAGCTAAAAGGAAACTTGACGTGAGTCCTTTCCTCAAGGTAAAGCCTTGAATAGCCCTGCCGAAGTGGAAGCTTGGAGCAGAGTCCTTGAGGCATTAGCTTTAGGTCTGCTTTCTTTAACGTTAGTAAGCATTTCAGGAAACGGAGGACCTCTCCTGGGCACCCTATTCCCTGCACGAACACCGAGCACCTGCAGGCTCCACTAGGCTGCTAAGAAACTTCCAGGCCCGGAATCCTTTCCCAGTCACTCAGTGTATGCTGAGTGTAGGGCAACACACTGCACTCTTCCCTGGGAGAGCTAGATTTCCTCAGCACTCCAACAGCTCCAGGAACTGTGTTCTCTCACGTCCTACATGTCATGCCAATCTGCCTCATTGCCCTAGGCTGAGCGGCACTGAGAAACCAAAACTGCTTTGCATTCCTTCTACAAAGTCATACCTTAGGACCCCATCCTTACAGGAGAAAGTCAGCTTGCCTTGCTGCTGTAACCAAAGCACAGTTCTTCCTCTTACACTGCAGGGTTTTAGAAGAAGCTAAGCCCAATAGCCTAGCAAGAGCGCTCCTTGGGGGAGGCGTTTGGCTACACGCAGAACTCCGTGCCAAATAAACTTTATTCAAGGAAGGGACCAGTGTGTAGCTAGAGTGTCTACTTACTTGGTAGAAATCACATGGAGGTAGGCTACGTGTTCGCTGGAAACGGGGGCCTTATGGCACAAGCCTTGCTTTCCCATTTTGAGTGCTCCATTCATGCTGCCTTGAAGCTACCTAAATCACAGTTTAGGACGGGTCTCTAGTCACTGCAGGCAGGGCTCTGGGAAAGGAACAAGTGTTCTCTACATCAACAGGGTGCTTTCATAGCCTGGGTGGGAGCTCCTCCTGATACGCTCTAGAGCTAAAAGGAAACTTGACGTGAGTCCTTTCCTCAAGGTAAAGCCTTGAATAGCCCTGCCGAAGTGGAAGCTTGGAGCAGAGTCCTTGAGGCATTAGCTTTAGGTCTGCTTTCTTTAACGTTAGTAAGCATTTCAGGAAACGGAGGACCTCGCCTGAGCACCCTACTCCATGCACGAACACCGAGCACCGGCAGGCTCCACTAGGCTTCTAAGAAACTTCCAGGCCCGGAATCCTTTCCCAGTCACTCAGTGTATGCTGAGTGTAGGGCAACACACTGCACTCTTCCCTGGGAGAGCTAGATTTCCTCAGCACTCCGACAGCTCCAGGAACTGTGTTCTCTCACGTCCTACATGTCATGCAAATCTGCCTCATTGCCCTAGGCTGAGCGGCACTGAGAAACCAAAACTGCTTCGCATTCCTTCCACAAAGTCATACATTAAGACGCCATCCTTACAGGAGAAATTCGGCTTGCGTTCCTGCTGTAAACAAAGCACAGTTCTTCCTCTTACACTGCAGGGTTTTAGAAGAAGCTAAGCCCGAGAGCCTAGCAAGAGCGTTCCTTGGGGGAGGCGGTTGGCTACACGCAGAACTCCGTGCCAAATAAACTTTATTCAAGGAAGGGACCAGTGTGTAGCTAGAGTGTATACTTGGTAGAAATCACAAGGAGGTAGGCTGCGTGTTCGCTGGAAACAGGGCCTTATGGCACAAGCCTTGCTTTCCCATTTTGAATGCTCCATTCATGCTGCCTTGAAGCTACCTAAATCACAGTTTTAGGACGGGTCTCTAGTCACTGCAGGCAGGGCTCTGGGAAAGGAACGAGTCTTCTCTACATCAACAGCGTGCTTTCATAGCCTGGGTGGGAGCTCCTCCTGATACGCTCTAGAGCTAAAAGGAAACTTGACGTGAGTCCTTTCCTCAAGGTAAAGCCTTGAATAGCCCTGCCGAAGTGGAAGCTTGGAGCAGAGTCCTTGAGGCATTAGCTTTAGGTCTGCTTTCTTTAACGTTAGTAAGCATTTCAGGAAACGGAGGACCTCTCCTGGGCACCCTATTCCCTGCACGAACACCGAGCACCGGCAGGCTCCACGAGGCTGCTAAGAAACTTCCAGGCCCGGAATCCTTTCCCAGTCACTCAGTGTATGCTGAGTGTAGGGCAACACACTGCACTCTTCCCTGGGAGAACTAGATTTCCTCAGCACTCCGACAGCTCCAGGAACTGTGTTCTCTCACGTCCTACATGTCATGCAAATCTGCCTCATTGCCCTAGGCTGAGCGGCACTGAGAAACCAAAACTGCTTCGCATTCCTTCCACAAAGTCATACATTAAGACCCCATCCTTACAGGAGAAATTCGGCTTGCGTTCCTGCTGTAAACAAAGCACAGTTCTTCCTCTTACACTGCAGGGTTTTAGAAGAAGCTAAGCCCGAGAGCCTAGCAAGAGCGCTCCTTGGGGGAGGCGGTTGGCTACACGCAGAACTCCGTGCCAAATAAACTTTATTCAAGGAAGGGACCAGTGTGTAGCTAGAGTGTATACTTGGTAGAAATCACAAGGAGGTAGGCTGCGTGTTCGCTGGAAACAGGGCCTTATGGCACAAGCCTTGCTTTCCCATTTTGAATGCTCCATTCATGCGGCCTTGAAGCTACCTAAATCACAGTTTTAGGACGGGTCTCTAGTCACTGCAGGCAGGGCTCTGGGAAAGGAACGAGTCTTCTCTACATCAACAGGGTGCTTTCATAGCCTGGGTGGGAGCTCCTCCTGATACGCTCTAGAGCTAAAAGGAAACTTGACGTGAGTCCTTTCCTCAAGGTAAAGCCTTGAATAGCCCTGCCGAAGTGGAAGCTTGGAGCAGAGTCCTTGAGGCATTAGCTTTAGGTCTGCTTTCTTTAACGTTAGTAAGCATTTCAGGAAACGGAGGACCTCTCCTGGGCACCCTATTCCCTGCACGAACACCGAGCACCTGCAGGCTCCACTAGGCTGCTAAGAAACTTCCAGGCCCGGAATCCTTTCCCAGTCACTCAGTGTATGCTGAGTGTAGGGCAACACACTGCACTCTTCCCTGGGAGAGCTAGATTTCCTCAGCACTCCAACAGCTCCAGGAACTGTGTTCTCTCACGTCCTACATGTCATGCCAATCTGCCTCATTGCCCTAGGCTGAGCGGCACTGAGAAACCAAAACTGCTTTGCATTCCTTCTACAAAGTCATACCTTAGGACCCCATCCTTACAGGAGAAAGTCAGCTTGCCTTGCTGCTGTAACCAAAGCACAGTTCTTCCTCTTACACTGCAGGGTTTTAGAAGAAGCTAAGCCCGATAGCCTAGCAAGAGCGCTCCTTGGGGGAGGCGTTTGGCTACACGCAGAACTCCGTGCCAAATAAACTTTATTCAAGGAAGGGACCAGTGTGTAGCTAGAGTGTCTACTTACTTGGTAGAAATCACATGGAGGTAGGCTACGTGTTCGCTGGAAACGGGGGCCTTATGGCACAAGCCTTGCTTTCCCATTTTGAGTGCTCCATTCATGCTGCCTTGAAGCTACCTAAATCACAGTTTAGGACGGGTCTCTAGTCACTGCAGGCAGGGCTCTGGGAAAGGAACAAGTGTTCTCTACATCAGCAGGGTGCTTTCATAGCCTGGGTGGGAGCTCCTCCTGATACGCTCTAGAGCTAAAAGGAAACTTGACGTGAGTCCTTTCCTCAAGGTAAAGCCTTGAATAGCCCTGCCGAAGTGGAAGCTTGGAGCAGAGTCCTTGAGGCATTAGCTTTAGGTCTGCTTTCTTTAACGTTAGTAAGCATTTCAGGAAACGGAGGACCTCGCCTGGGCACCCTACTCCCTGCACGAACACCGAGCACCGGCAGGCTCCACTAGGCTGCTAAGAAACTTCCAGGCCCGGAATCCTTTCCCAGTCACTCAGTGTATGCTGAGTGTAGGGCAACACACTGCACTCTTCCCTGGGAGAACTAGATTTCCTCAGCACTCCGACAGCTCCAGGAACTGTGTTCTCTCACGTCCTACATGTCATGCAAATCTGCCTCATTGCCCTAGGCTGAGCGGCACTGAGAAACCAAAACTGCTTCGCATTCCTTCCACAAAGTCATACATTAAGACCCCATCCTTACAGGAGAAATTCGGCTTGCGTTCCTGCTGTAAACAAAGCACAGTTCTTCCTCTTACACTGCAGGGTTTTAGAAGAAGCTAAGCCCGAGAGCCTAGCAAGAGCGCTCCTTGGGGGAGGCGGTTGGCTACACGCAGAACTCCGTGCCAAATAAACTTTATTCAAGGAAGGGACCAGTGTGTAGCTAGAGTGTATACTTGGTAGAAATCACAAGGAGGTAGGCTGCGTGTTCGCTGGAAACAGGGCCTTATGGCACAAGCCTTGCTTTCCCATTTTGAATGCTCCATTCATGCGGCCTTGAAGCTACCTAAATCACAGTTTTAGGACGGGTCTCTAGTCACTGCAGGCAGGGCTCTGGGAAAGGAACGAGTCTTCTCTACATCAACAGGGTGCTTTCATAGCCTGGGTGGGAGCTCCTCCTGATACGCTCTAGAGCTAAAAGGAAACTTGACGTGAGTCCTTTCCTCAAGGTAAAGCCTTGAATAGCCCTGCCGAAGTGGAAGCTTGGAGCAGAGTCCTTGAGGCATTAGCTTTAGGTCTGCTTTCTTTAACGTTAGTAAGCATTTCAGGAAACGGAGGACCTCTCCTGGGCACCCTATTCCCTGCACGAACACCGAGCACCTGCAGGCTCCACTAGGCTGCTAAGAAACTTCCAGGCCCGGAATCCTTTCCCAGTCACTCAGTGTATGCTGAGTGTAGGGCAACACACTGCACTCTTCCCTGGGAGAGCTAGATTTCCTCAGCACTCCAACAGCTCCAGGAACTGTGTTCTCTCACGTCCTACATGTCATGCCAATCTGCCTCATTGCCCTAGGCTGAGCGGCACTGAGAAACCAAAACTGCTTTGCATTCCTTCTACAAAGTCATACCTTAGGACCCCATCCTTACAGGAGAAAGTCAGCTTGCCTTGCTGCTGTAACCAAAGCACAGTTCTTCCTCTTACACTGCAGGGTTTTAGAAGAAGCTAAGCCCAATAGCCTAGCAAGAGCGCTCCTTGGGGGAGGCGTTTGGCTACACGCAGAACTCCGTGCCAAATAAACTTTATTCAAGGAAGGGACCAGTGTGTAGCTAGAGTGTCTACTTACTTGGTAGAAATCACATGGAGGTAGGCTACGTGTTCGCTGGAAACGGGGGCCTTATGGCACAAGCCTTGCTTTCCCATTTTGAGTGCTCCATTCATGCTGCCTTGAAGCTACCTAAATCACAGTTTAGGACGGGTCTCTAGTCACTGCAGGCAGGGCTCTGGGAAAGGAACAAGTGTTCTCTACATCAACAGGGTGCTTTCATAGCCTGGGTGGGAGCTCCTCCTGATACGCTCTAGAGCTAAAAGGAAACTTGACGTGAGTCCTTTCCTCAAGGTAAAGCCTTGAATAGCCCTGCCGAAGTGGAAGCTTGGAGCAGAGTCCTTGAGGCATTAGCTTTAGGTCTGCTTTCTTTAACGTTAGTAAGCATTTCAGGAAACGGAGGACCTCGCCTGAGCACCCTACTCCATGCACGAACACCGAGCACCGGCAGGCTCCACTAGGCTTCTAAGAAACTTCCAGGCCCGGAATCCTTTCCCAGTCACTCAGTGTATGCTGAGTGTAGGGCAACACACTGCACTCTTCCCTGGGAGAGCTAGATTTCCTCAGCACTCCGACAGCTCCAGGAACTGTGTTCTCTCACGTCCTACATGTCATGCAAATCTGCCTCATTGCCCTAGGCTGAGCGGCACTGAGAAACCAAAACTGCTTCGCATTCCTTCCACAAAGTCATACATTAAGACCCCATCCTTACAGGAGAAATTCGGCTTGCGTTCCTGCTGTAAACAAAGCACAGTTCTTCCTCTTACACTGCAGGGTTTTAGAAGAAGCTAAGCCCGAGAGCCTAGCAAGAGCGTTCCTTGGGGGAGGCGGTTGGCTACACGCAGAACTCCGTGCCAAATAAACTTTATTCAAGGAAGGGACCAGTGTGTAGCTAGAGTGTATACTTGGTAGAAATCACAAGGAGGTAGGCTGCGTGTTCGCTGGAAACAGGGCCTTATGGCACAAGCCTTGCTTTCCCATTTTGAATGCTCCATTCATGCTGCCTTGAAGCTACCTAAATAACAGTTTTAGGACGGGTCTCTAGTCACTGCAGGCAGGGCTCTGGGAAAGGAACGAGTCTTCTCTACATCAACAGGGTGCTTTCATAGCCTGGGTGGGAGCTCCTCCTGATACGCTCTAGAGCTAAAAGGAAACTTGACGTGAGTCCTTTCCTCAAGGTAAAGCCTTGAATAGCCCTGCCGAAGTGGAAGCTTGGAGCAGAGTCCTTGAGGCATTAGCTTTAGGTCTGCTTTCTTTAACGTTAGTAAGCATTTCAGGAAACGGAGGACCTCGCCTGGGCACCCTATTCCCTGCACGAACACCGAGCACCTGCAGGCTCCACTAGGCTGCTAAGAAACTTCCAGGCCCGGAATCCTTTCCCAGTCACTCAGTGTATGCTGAGTGTAGGGCAACACACTGCACTCTTCCCTGGGAGAGCTAGATTTCCTCAGCACTCCAACAGCTCCAGGAACTGTGTTCTCTCACGTCCTACATGTCATGCCAATCTGCCTCATTGCCCTAGGCTGAGCGGCACTGAGAAACCAAAACTGCTTTGCATTCCTTCTACAAAGTCATACCTTAGGACCCCATCCTTACAGGAGAAAGTCAGCTTGCCTTGCTGCTGTAACCAAAGCACAGTTCTTCCTCTTACACTGCAGGGTTTTAGAAGAAGCTAAGCCCGAGAGCCTAGCAAGAGCGCTCCTTGGGGGAGGCGTTTGGCTACACGCAGAACTCCGTGCCAAATAAACTTTATTCAAGGAAGGGACCAGTGTGTAGCCAGAGTGTCTACTTACTTGGTAGAAATCACATGGAGGTAGGCTACGTGTTCGCTGGAAACGGGGGCCTTATGGCACAAGCCTTGCTTTCCCATTTTGAGTGCTCCATTCATGCTGCCTTGAAGCTACCTAAATCACAGTTTAGGACGGGTCTCTAGTCACTGCAGGCAGGGCTCTGGGAAAGGAACAAGTGTTCTCTACATCAACAGGGTGCTTTCATAGCCTGGGTGGGAGCTCCTCCTGATACGCTCTAGAACTAAAAGGAAACTTGGCGTGAGTCCTTTCCTCAAGGTAAAGCCTTGAATAGCCCTGCCGAAGTGGAAGCTTGGAGCAGAGTCCTTGAGGCATTAGCTTTAGGTCTGCTTTCTTTAACGTTAGTAAGCATTTCAGGAAACGGAGGACCTCGCCTGGGCACCCTACTCCCTGCACGAACACCGAGCACCGGCAGGCTCCACTAGGCTGCTAAGAAACTTCCAGGCCCGGAATCCTTTCCCAGTCACTCAGTGTATGCTGAGTGTAGGGCAACACACTGCACTCTTCCCTGGGAGAGCTAGATTTCCTCAGCACTCCAACAGCGCCAGGAACTGTGTTCTCTCACGTCCTACATGTCATGCAAATCTGCCTCATTGCCCTAGGCTGAGCGGCACTGAGAAACCAAAACTGCTTCGCATTCCTTCCACAAAGTCATACATTAAGACCCCATCCTTACAGGAGAAATTCGGCTTGCGTTCCTGCTGTAAACAAAGCACAGTTCTTCCTCTTACACTGCAGGGTTTTAGAAGAAGCTAAGCCCGATAGCCTAGCAAGAGCGCTCCTTGGGGGAGGCGGTTGGCTACACGCAGAACTCCGTGCCAAATAAACTTTATTCAAGGAAGGGACCAGTGTGTAGCTAGAGTGTATACTTGGTAGAAATCACAAGGAGGTAGGCTGCGTGTTCGCTGGAAACAGGGCCTTATGGCACAAGCCTTGCTTTCCCATTTTGAATGCTCCATTCATGCGGCCTTGAAGCTACCTAAATCACAGTTTTAGGACGGGTCTCTAGTCACTGCAGGCAGGGCTCTGGGAAAGGAACGAGTCTTCTCTACATCAACAGGGTGCTTTCATAGCCTGGGTGGGAGCTCCTCCTGATACGCTCTAGAGCTAAAAGGAAACTTGACGTGAGTCCTTTCCTCAAGGTAAAGCCTTGAATAGCCCTGCCGAAGTGGAAGCTTGGAGCAGAGTCCTTGAGGCATTAGCTTTAGGTGTGCTTTCTTTAACGTTAGTAAGCATTTCAGGAAACGGAGGACCTCTCCTGGGCACCCTATTCCCTGCACGAACACCGAGCACCGGCAGGCTCCACTAGGCTGCTAAGAAACTTCCAGGCCCGGAATCCTTTCCCAGTCACTCAGTGTATGCTGAGTGTAGGGCAACACACTGCACTCTTCCCTGGGAGAGCTAGATTTCCTCAGCACTCCAACAGCTCCAGGAACTGTGTTCTCTCACGTCCTACATGTCATGCCAATCTGCCTCATTGCCCTAGGCTGAGCGGCACTGAGAAACCAAAACTGCTTTGCATTCCTTCTACAAAGTCATACCTTAGGACCCCATCCTTACAGGAGAAAGTCAGCTTGCCTTGCTGCTGTAACCAAAGCACAGTTCTTCCTCTTACACTGCAGGGTTTTAGAAGAAGCTAAGCCCGATAGCCTAGCAAGAGCGCTCCTTGGGGGAGGCGTTTGGCTACACGCAGAACTCCGTGCCAAATAAACTTTATTCAAGGAAGGGACCAGTGTGTAGCTAGAGTGTCTACTTACTTGGTAGAAATCACATGGAGGTAGGCTACGTGTTCGCTGGAAACGGGGGCCTTATGGCACAAGCCTTGCTTTCCCATTTTGAGTGCTCCATTCATGCTGCCTTGAAGCTACCTAAATCACAGTTTAGGACGGGTCTCTAGTCACTGCAGGCAGGGCTCTGGGAAAGGAACAAGTGTTCTCTACATCAACAGGGTGCTTTCATAGCCTGGGTGGGAGCTCCTCCTGATACGCTCTAGAGCTAAAAGGAAACTTGACGTGAGTCCTTTCCTCAAGGTAAAGCCTTGAATAGCCCTGCCGAAGTGGAAGCTTGGAGCAGAGTCCTTGAGGCATTAGCTTTAGGTCTGCTTTCTTTAACGTTAGTAAGCATTTCAGGAAACGGAGGACCTCGCCTGGGCACCCTACTCCATGCACGAACACCGAGCACCGGCAGGCTCCACTAGGCTTCTAAGAAACTTCAGGCCCGGAATCCTTTCCCAGTCACTCAGTGTATGCTGAGTGTAGGGCAACACACTGCACTCTTCCCTGGGAGAGCTAGATTTCCTCAGCACTCCGACAGCTCCAGGAACTGTGTTCTCTCACGTCCTACATGTCATGCAAATCTGCCTCATTGCCCTAGGCTGAGCGGCACTGAGAAACCAAAACTGCTTCGCATTCCTTCCACAAAGTCATACATTAAGACGCCATCCTTACAGGAGAAATTCGGCTTGCGTTCCTGCTGTAAACAAAGCACAGTTCTTCCTCTTACACTGCAGGGTTTTAGAAGAAGCTAAGCCCGAGAGCCTAGCAAGAGCGTTCCTTGGGGGAGGCGGTTGGCTACACGCAGAACTCCGTGCCAAATAAACTTTATTCAAGGAAGGGACCAGTGTGTAGCTAGAGTGTATACTTGGTAGAAATCACAAGGAGGTAGGCTGCGTGTTCGCTGGAAACAGGGCCTTATGGCACAAGCCTTGCTTTCCCATTTTGAATGCTCCATTCATGCTGCCTTGAAGCTACCTAAATCACAGTTTTAGGACGGGTCTCTAGTCACTGCAGGCAGGGCTCTGGGAAAGGAACGAGTCTTCTCTACATCAACAGCGTGCTTTCATAGCCTGGGTGGGAGCTCCTCCTGATACGCTCTAGAGCTAAAAGGAAACTTGACGTGAGTCCTTTCCTCAAGGTAAAGCCTTGAATAGCCCTGCCGAAGTGGAAGCTTGGAGCAGAGTCCTTGAGGCATTAGCTTTAGGTCTGCTTTCTTTAACGTTAGTAAGCATTTCAGGAAACGGAGGACCTCTCCTGGGCACCCTATTCCCTGCACGAACACCGAGCACCGGCAGGCTCCACGAGGCTGCTAAGAAACTTCCAGGCCCGGAATCCTTTCCCAGTCACTCAGTGTATGCTGAGTGTAGGGCAACACACTGCACTCTTCCCTGGGAGAACTAGATTTCCTCAGCACTCCGACAGCTCCAGGAACTGTGTTCTCTCACGTCCTACATGTCATGCAAATCTGCCTCATTGCCCTAGGCTGAGCGGCACTGAGAAACCAAAACTGCTTCGCATTCCTTCCACAAAGTCATACATTAAGACCCCATCCTTACAGGAGAAATTCGGCTTGCGTTCCTGCTGTAAACAAAGCACAGTTCTTCCTCTTACACTGCAGGGTTTTAGAAGAAGCTAAGCCCGAGAGCCTAGCAAGAGCGCTCCTTGGGGGAGGCGGTTGGCTACACGCAGAACTCCGTGCCAAATAAACTTTATTCAAGGAAGGGACCAGTGTGTAGCTAGAGTGTATACTTGGTAGAAATCACAAGGAGGTAGGCTGCGTGTTCGCTGGAAACAGGGCCTTATGGCACAAGCCTTGCTTTCCCATTTTGAATGCTCCATTCATGCGGCCTTGAAGCTACCTAAATCACAGTTTTAGGACGGGTCTCTAGTCACTGCAGGCAGGGCTCTGGGAAAGGAACGAGTCTTCTCTACATCAACAGGGTGCTTTCATAGCCTGGGTGGGAGCTCCTCCTGATACGCTCTAGAGCTAAAAGGAAACTTGACGTGAGTCCTTTCCTCAAGGTAAAGCCTTGAATAGCCCTGCCGAAGTGGAAGCTTGGAGCAGAGTCCTTGAGGCATTAGCTTTAGGTCTGCTTTCTTTAACGTTAGTAAGCATTTCAGGAAACGGAGGACCTCTCCTGGGCACCCTATTCCCTGCACGAACACCGAGCACCTGCAGGCTCCACTAGGCTGCTAAGAAACTTCCAGGCCCGGAATCCTTTCCCAGTCACTCAGTGTATGCTGAGTGTAGGGCAACACACTGCACTCTTCCCTGGGAGAGCTAGATTTCCTCAGCACTCCAACAGCTCCAGGAACTGTGTTCTCTCACGTCCTACATGTCATGCCAATCTGCCTCATTGCCCTAGGCTGAGCGGCACTGAGAAACCAAAACTGCTTTGCATTCCTTCTACAAAGTCATACCTTAGGACCCCATCCTTACAGGAGAAAGTCAGCTTGCCTTGCTGCTGTAACCAAAGCACAGTTCTTCCTCTTACACTGCAGGGTTTTAGAAGAAGCTAAGCCCGATAGCCTAGCAAGAGCGCTCCTTGGGGGAGGCGTTTGGCTACACGCAGAACTCCGTGCCAAATAAACTTTATTCAAGGAAGGGACCAGTGTGTAGCTAGAGTGTCTACTTACTTGGTAGAAATCACATGGAGGTAGGCTACGTGTTCGCTGGAAACGGGGGCCTTATGGCACAAGCCTTGCTTTCCCATTTTGAGTGCTCCATTCATGCTGCCTTGAAGCTACCTAAATCACAGTTTAGGACGGGTCTCTAGTCACTGCAGGCAGGGCTCTGGGAAAGGAACAAGTGTTCTCTACATCAGCAGGGTGCTTTCATAGCCTGGGTGGGAGCTCCTCCTGATACGCTCTAGAGCTAAAAGGAAACTTGACGTGAGTCCTTTCCTCAAGGTAAAGCCTTGAATAGCCCTGCCGAAGTGGAAGCTTGGAGCAGAGTCCTTGAGGCATTAGCTTTAGGTCTGCTTTCTTTAACGTTAGTAAGCATTTCAGGAAACGGAGGACCTCGCCTGGGCACCCTACTCCCTGCACGAACACCGAGCACCGGCAGGCTCCACTAGGCTGCTAAGAAACTTCCAGGCCCGGAATCCTTTCCCAGTCACTCAGTGTATGCTGAGTGTAGGGCAACACACTGCACTCTTCCCTGGGAGAACTAGATTTCCTCAGCACTCCGACAGCTCCAGGAACTGTGTTCTCTCACGTCCTACATGTCATGCAAATCTGCCTCATTGCCCTAGGCTGAGCGGCACTGAGAAACCAAAACTGCTTCGCATTCCTTCCACAAAGTCATACATTAAGACCCCATCCTTACAGGAGAAATTCGGCTTGCGTTCCTGCTGTAAACAAAGCACAGTTCTTCCTCTTACACTGCAGGGTTTTAGAAGAAGCTAAGCCCGAGAGCCTAGCAAGAGCGCTCCTTGGGGGAGGCGGTTGGCTACACGCAGAACTCCGTGCCAAATAAACTTTATTCAAGGAAGGGACCAGTGTGTAGCTAGAGTGTATACTTGGTAGAAATCACAAGGAGGTAGGCTGCGTGTTCGCTGGAAACAGGGCCTTATGGCACAAGCCTTGCTTTCCCATTTTGAATGCTCCATTCATGCGGCCTTGAAGCTACCTAAATCACAGTTTTAGGACGGGTCTCTAGTCACTGCAGGCAGGGCTCTGGGAAAGGAACGAGTCTTCTCTACATCAACAGGGTGCTTTCATAGCCTGGGTGGGAGCTCCTCCTGATACGCTCTAGAGCTAAAAGGAAACTTGACGTGAGTCCTTTCCTCAAGGTAAAGCCTTGAATAGCCCTGCCGAAGTGGAAGCTTGGAGCAGAGTCCTTGAGGCATTAGCTTTAGGTCTGCTTTCTTTAACGTTAGTAAGCATTTCAGGAAACGGAGGACCTCTCCTGGGCACCCTATTCCCTGCACGAACACCGAGCACCTGCAGGCTCCACTAGGCTGCTAAGAAACTTCCAGGCCCGGAATCCTTTCCCAGTCACTCAGTGTATGCTGAGTGTAGGGCAACACACTGCACTCTTCCCTGGGAGAGCTAGATTTCCTCAGCACTCCAACAGCTCCAGGAACTGTGTTCTCTCACGTCCTACATGTCATGCCAATCTGCCTCATTGCCCTAGGCTGAGCGGCACTGAGAAACCAAAACTGCTTTGCATTCCTTCTACAAAGTCATACCTTAGGACCCCATCCTTACAGGAGAAAGTCATCTTGCCTTGCTGCTGTAACCAAAGCACAGTTCTTCCTCTTACACTGCAGGGTTTTAGAAGAAGCTAAGCCCAATAGCCTAGCAAGAGCGCTCCTTGGGGGAGGCGTTTGGCTACACGCAGAACTCCGTGCCAAATAAACTTTATTCAAGGAAGGGACCAGTGTGTAGCTAGAGTGTCTACTTACTTGGTAGAAATCACATGGAGGTAGGCTACGTGTTCGCTGGAAACGGGGGCCTTATGGCACAAGCCTTGCTTTCCCATTTTGAGTGCTCCATTCATGCTGCCTTGAAGCTACCTAAATCACAGTTTAGGACGGGTCTCTAGTCACTGCAGGCAGGGCTCTGGGAAAGGAACAAGTGTTCTCTACATCAACAGGGTGCTTTCATAGCCTGGGTGGGAGCTCCTCCTGATACGCTCTAGAGCTAAAAGGAAACTTGACGTGAGTCCTTTCCTCAAGGTAAAGCCTTGAATAGCCCTGCCGAAGTGGAAGCTTGGAGCAGAGTCCTTGAGGCATTAGCTTTAGGTCTGCTTTCTTTAACGTTAGTAAGCATTTCAGGAAACGGAGGACCTCGCCTGAGCACCCTACTCCATGCACGAACACCGAGCACCGGCAGGCTCCACTAGGCTTCTAAGAAACTTCCAGGCCCGGAATCCTTTCCCAGTCACTCAGTGTATGCTGAGTGTAGGGCAACACACTGCACTCTTCCCTGGGAGAGCTAGATTTCCTCAGCACTCCGACAGCTCCAGGAACTGTGTTCTCTCACGTCCTACATGTCATGCAAATCTGCCTCATTGCCCTAGGCTGAGCGGCACTGAGAAACCAAAACTGCTTCGCATTCCTTCCACAAAGTCATACATTAAGACCCCATCCTTACAGGAGAAATTCGGCTTGCGTTCCTGCTGTAAACAAAGCACAGTTCTTCCTCTTACACTGCAGGGTTTTAGAAGAAGCTAAGCCCGAGAGCCTAGCAAGAGCGTTCCTTGGGGGAGGCGGTTGGCTACACGCAGAACTCCGTGCCAAATAAACTTTATTCAAGGAAGGGACCAGTGTGTAGCTAGAGTGTATACTTGGTAGAAATCACAAGGAGGTAGGCTGCGTGTTCGCTGGAAACAGGGCCTTATGGCACAAGCCTTGCTTTCCCATTTTGAATGCTCCATTCATGCTGCCTTGAAGCTACCTAAATAACAGTTTTAGGACGGGTCTCTAGTCACTGCAGGCAGGGCTCTGGGAAAGGAACGAGTCTTCTCTACATCAACAGGGTGCTTTCATAGCCTGGGTGGGAGCTCCTCCTGATACGCTCTAGAGCTAAAAGGAAACTTGACGTGAGTCCTTTCCTCAAGGTAAAGCCTTGAATAGCCCTGCCGAAGTGGAAGCTTGGAGCAGAGTCCTTGAGGCATTAGCTTTAGGTCTGCTTTCTTTAACGTTAGTAAGCATTTCAGGAAACGGAGGACCTCGCCTGGGCACCCTATTCCCTGCACGAACACCGAGCACCGGCAGGCTCCACTAGGCTGCTAAGAAACTTCCAGGCCCGGAATCCTTTCCCAGTCACTCAGTGTATGCTGAGTGTAGGGCAACACACTGCACTCTTCCCTGGGAGAGCTAGATTTCCTCAGCACTCCAACAGCTCCAGGAACTGTGTTCTCTCACGTCCTACATGTCATGCCAATCTGCCTCATTGCCCTAGGCTGAGCGGCACTGAGAAACCAAAACTGCTTTGCATTCCTTCTACAAAGTCATACCTTAGGACCCCATCCTTACAGGAGAAAGTCAGCTTGCCTTGCTGCTGTAACCAAAGCACAGTTCTTCCTCTTACACTGCAGGGTTTTAGAAGAAGCTAAGCCCGAGAGCCTAGCAAGAGCGCTCCTTGGGGGAGGCGTTTGGCTACACGCAGAACTCCGTGCCAAATAAACTTTATTCAAGGAAGGGACCAGTGTGTAGCCAGAGTGTCTACTTACTTGGTAGAAATCACATGGAGGTAGGCTACGTGTTCGCTGGAAACGGGGGCCTTATGGCACAAGCCTTGCTTTCCCATTTTGAGTGCTCCATTCATGCTGCCTTGAAGCTACCTAAATCACAGTTTAGGACGGGTCTCTAGTCACTGCAGGCAGGGCTCTGGGAAAGGAACAAGTGTTCTCTACATCAACAGGGTGCTTTCATAGCCTGGGTGGGAGCTCCTCCTGATACGCTCTAGAACTAAAAGGAAACTTGGCGTGAGTCCTTTCCTCAAGGTAAAGCCTTGAATAGCCCTGCCGAAGTGGAAGCTTGGAGCAGAGTCCTTGAGGCATTAGCTTTAGGTCTGCTTTCTTTAACGTTAGTAAGCATTTCAGGAAACGGAGGACCTCGCCTGGGCACCCTACTCCCTGCACGAACACCGAGCACCGGCAGGCTCCACTAGGCTGCTAAGAAACTTCCAGGCCCGGAATCCTTTCCCAGTCACTCAGTGTATGCTGAGTGTAGGGCAACACACTGCACTCTTCCCTGGGAGAGCTAGATTTCCTCAGCACTCCAACAGCGCCAGGAACTGTGTTCTC